>NC_051847.1:51691487-51728682 GCF_002237135.1 Teleopsis dalmanni
ACAAAAGAACCGCATACAGGAGTTGCAAGCCCAGGTGCAAACGGCTAAAACTACGTATGCAACAGCTTTGCGTAATCTTGAACGCATTAGTGATGACATACACCGTCAGCGTGGCGATTTCTCAGATATGAATGCACCACCACCAGGACCACGTGAACCCGGTGTTGGTGCTGAATTAAATTCGCCAACATTAACTACATTACCGCCTTTGCCAGACTTTAAACGTGAATTAGAAAAATGTGACTATCCTTCTATTGCAAGTAGCCAAGTTTCGCTTGGAAATTTCTCGCATCGTTCAAGTGATTTAGATAATAATGCAATGAATTCTTTCGCTACTATGGACGATTCTGAAGGAGAGGAAAACGAAGCTGATTATATAGATAGCAATGATTTAATGGAAGTTGTTGACGAAAGTGATCTCGAAGCGTTGCGTCAAAAGGTCAAAATCCTTGCTGTACGTCCAATAGAAGGTGGCGATGGACAACAAGAGCAAAATGATATGTGGGAACACGAATTAAATGCTACAGTTAATAAATTGGATCATTTAATGTTGTTGAAAGAATGTGCAAACAATCAACAACATATACAAAAACAACAACAAAATATAAGACCCGATTCTTTAGGAGCTGAATCAATAAAGCCCACTAATCAAAATAAAGGACCATTAATCAAAATTACTTCCAGCACAAATGCAACAAGTATGCCGGTTACTCCTGAGCATAGTGTGCAACCTTTGAAAAAACTAAATAAACTAGAACCTCTGCCATCGGTTAATGTATCAATGCGTGAGCTGCCTTTATTAGCACGACTGTCAACAGAAGTATTGGATCGTACGGTCATATCCAGCACACAACGAAGGCGTTCATTAGATTAATGTAAATAATATTTATTATATTTGTAAAATTTTACTAGAATTATTAAAATTTAAAATTATTCTTAAAGAGCATTACAGTTAAAGAGATTGATAAGAATATAATATTCAGTTTAAAAATGAAAAAGAGTAAATATAAAGAGGGTTAAAAAGATTATATTTTAAATAGAATAATCAATTAAGTAAATTACTTGATAGTATTTGCAAAAAAATAAAATGTTAATTTAATAAAAATTAATGTATTTGTGATTGTATTTTAATATGTAATAAAAGTGCAAAATCTATAAATTTTTCTTCTTTTTTTTGTACTTAGAGATTTTAAAGGATTTTTATTTATATTTTGTTCATGTTAAATCACCATATTAGTATAAAAGTATTTTTTGCTTTTCCTTTGTCAATTTAATTTTATTTATGAAATATTTATATTATTGTATTATTAAAATTAAATAAAAATATGTATTAGTTTTGTGTCCATAGCAACGGTGTTTAATAAATTTAATAAATAGATGCACATAATCAAAACGTGATTAGTTCAACAAAACTATATAATAAAATTAGCAGAAGGTTCACATTGCAAACCTAACATATAGAAATTATTTTTTTATGATCAACGAACTAAATAGAACTAAGTATATACCATATATATATATATATTATGAAGAGAAGAGTTTTTCATAGAAGTAAACATTTCAAATATGAAAATTTATTAAGAGTTACATTTTTACAATATAAAAAATAATTCAAATTCGAATTAATAAAATATAGATTTTTACATATTTTACATTTTAAATGACATTAAAATAAACGCTTAAAACTGAAAGTAGAATATGCAATTTAATTCAAAAGAATTTGGAATCTTGTGAAATATATCAATATGTATACATAATACAACACAATTTTAAATAATTAATCGTATAAATTAATAAATAAAATCAATACACGATAATTTATGATTGTTAAATGAAATAGTTAATATAAATTTATTTTTGATGTAATGAATTATATGTTCTGATTACTACAAAATTGTAGAAAAGTTCGGAAAATGGTTTAAAATATTCTTATTTATAGTTATATTAAGTTAATGATTATTTAATGTAAAATTATGAACAATTAAAAATAACTTTTAGATTAACAAATACGCTTTGTTAAACTTAATAAAAGTCTTTCAAATATCAAAAAATTATTTTTTTTTTATTGTTAAAGTTGATATATATAGTTGATATATATAGTTTTGTTTGTTGGCTTGACTAGAACTGAATTGAAAGTATCAAGCAGAAGCTAACCAAACCAAGCCTATTATGCTGAGATTTGCATTCTTGAGATAAGTGTAGTGTCTTTTATCTTAGTTGATTTCTATAAGTGGAACCATAAGCGCAATATGTTCATTAAATAAACAAAGAATGCTGTGTGTAGCTTGACTATGCGATCTTAGCTAAATTAACATAAAAAGTAAGATAGCTTCAGTGCACTCAGAAGTGTGTAAACAGGAAGCTTTACTTTGTGTGTAGGATAATTTCTTAAACAAAAACTGTGATGTTGCGTTTATCTTTTATTTTGTTTAATGCAAAGTAAGATAAAACTTAGACTGACAAATTTGTGAAATAAATCCACATAATAGGTAGATATATAGCAATAATTGGTTATAAAGACCTTTTTACCTAGTAGAGGTTGTTAAGTGATCATTGTCATTGTCAAGAAATCAAGGGATAGTAAGTTTTGAAATAGGTAGCATAGGTAGTTATAACTATTGGACACTATTCCTCGCTCTAAGATGTGTCTGTTGATCGCCTTTCTCGTATCATGTTTACATTAACACCTATTGTAATGGAGCCAACATCAGTGAGGTCAAATAGAAGCGTGCACTCACAGTCTTCTACAAAGATACGTTATCCTCTACTGAGATCTCTACGCTGAGGTCGATTTCGGGTTCTTTTTTCTGGTCTGCGTATGAACAATGCTAATCCGTAGTATCAGAATAGGCTATTATTTGAGCTCAAGTACAAGAGTATACAAGGCCGCCACTCCCATCTAAACTTCCCTTGCCAACATAAATTAATACTACAATATTGTTTATAAATTATAATTGAAAATCGGTAGCATGTTAAAAATAAAAGAATAACCGAAACTATAATAAAGTGAAAGATATATGGCTTAATTTACAAAGGGATTAACGTGTTTTGATTAATGATACATAGACATAATTGGAAAACATTAAACTTTTAATAGAAGTATGGATAGTAAGTAAGAATAATATATTAACAAATAGTTGTCTGCTTTTCGGTACATATGTAAACTTCAATAATATTGATAAACCGGTAGGAATTTGTCAAAATATCAATAAAACATAAACCGATCTCTATATTGTGCTACATAAATATATATATATAATGCAGTCATGTTTATTATGGAAGACTTGTTAAAGATTGTATGCATTCTGGCATCTTTCCGCTTTTTTTTTTTTGAAAGTGAAAATAATAAATTGGTTTATTGAAAACAGACACTTGTTGTTCTATAAGTAATAATAGTTAGTCAATATCTTTAAAATATACAAAAACAATATATAGCATTATTTAAAAACGCATTTTACGTTATTATTATGAAAGTAAATACACGAGTTGGTAACCAAAAAAAAAACCGAGTTATACATTAAGACCGAAAAGCTTTCGGAAATTCTCATTTAAAATTCGCGCGCTGTATATTTTCCGATATTTTAAGTTTATGTAGTTTGGCAGCACTGTCCTTAATTACTATGCCAAAAATGAGCGCGATCTGTCAGACAGTTCGTTTACGGCAGCTGTTGAAACCAGTTCACCTCAGTAGGGCGTTGCGAAAAAAACAATGGAAAAAAATATTGAACAAAGAGTTTGCATCAAATTTTGTGTTTCGAACGAAATTTCGTGTGCAGAATCGTTGCGAATGCTACAAAAGGCTTATGGGGAATCAGTTTTATCGAAAACTCAAGTTTATGAGTGGTACAAAGCCTTCCAGGACGGTCGTACGACCGTCGAAGACATTTCGCAACGCACTACTGAGGTGAACTGGTTTCAACAGCTGCCGTAAACGAACTGTCTGACAGATCGAGCTCATTTTTGGCATAGTAATTAAGGACAGTGCTGCCAAACTACATAAACTTAAAATATCGAAAAATATACAGCGCGCGAATTTTAAATGAGAATTTCCGAAAACTTTTCAGTCTTAATGTATATTAATCTTATGAAGGCATTGTAATTAAGCACAGTCAACGTAAAAAATAATGAATAAAAATAATCACAATAAGTCCAAATTTTTTGAATACACAGTTACTATTAAGCTTACATTTTATACACACATACAAACTTTAAGTTATAATTTATTTAAACATTAATGAGCATCAATAGTAAGCCAAGAACATTCTTACCAATTGTAAATGATTTTCAATTGATGAATTAAATTACATAACTTCTTATCAATTTATGTTTTTAATATATTTTAACTTATGTATTAGCGGCACATATACATCAACTTTTCACAATAATTTAAATTCATTTTACCTGCAATAATTTATTTATTTAAATATTATTAAAATATAGATGGCCAGTAAATAACACAAATGTCGTGAAAAAACTAAAAACTACTATGACTTCAGAGGTACGAAATGGAATTGAAACTGTCATTCAAATGTCAATTTATTGAACTTGTTTGAAAAAATTTTAAGTTATGAACCGTTTACTTTAAAAATTGTAAACTTGTAATTTATCAATACTTTAATATA
This sequence comes from Teleopsis dalmanni, assembly GCF_002237135.1. NCBI lineage: Eukaryota > Metazoa > Arthropoda > Insecta > Diptera > Diopsidae > Teleopsis > Teleopsis dalmanni. The sequence continues at coordinate 51,696,110 of NC_051847.1, forward strand.
ATACTATTTGAATTGATTGATTTCTAAATTTTTTTATTCAATTGTACAAACACTAAAATGGGACAACAGAACATATAAAATCACAAAAACAATTGCTACGCCATACAGTTTTTGTGTTGCTATACTAAGGACGTGTGCGAGTTAGGCTAAGTTGATGCTAAACCAAATAGGAGATTTTTTGGGATTTTTTGCACTGCACACATTTTGCCATTTATCAACACGTATCGACACATCACTACATTATCGGCACAACTTAGAATTTCCCTCATTTAAAACGCAACTTAGCCTAACTTGCACACGACCTAAATCTATTCTTTAGTAAGCATATCGCAAAAAACAACCGCTTATTTTTCAAATAACATATAAAACAACAAAACTGCTGGTTAATTTAGTCCAATTTCTTTGAAAGCAATTAACTAATAAACAGCTGAAATCGCATGATTGCTAAGACTAAAAATTCGTCTACTATGAAGTACCTACAAAATTTCCATTTAACTGTCAACATGTATTTTTCTTAATTATTTATATTTGTTATTTTTTCCATTTATTATTTTAGTATTAAAAAATTATTATTTATTTCGAAGCTTTAATTTTAAATTTACGTGTTTTGCAAATATGTGTATTTGCATATATAAACCTGACAGGTATCAAAACAACAATTTCCTGAATTGTCATTGAAAATAGTTATTATTTTATGTTGTTCTTTTGCTATATTCTTACAAACAAATAGACCTGTTTTTGTTTTGTTCTATTACTAAGCATGGTTAAATAAATATTATGTTTTTCTTAAATTGCAAAAATGTTTCACTAAATTTCAATTCTTTACAAGAATTATTAGGAAAAAGAAATATAAATCAGGGATTAAAAATCATGCGTATTTTCCGAGAACACCCTTTTCATCATGGATTTAAGTTGGGTAATCTATATTAAGCAAATATTTTCACTACGCTGTAGGTATACCAATACAATTTACTTCACACAAGATGAAGGTTTCATATTGTATACTTATTACATTGACAAAAAACTAAAAAATGGTTATAATGATGGTTATAAATATGAATATATTGCAAGATCCCATGAGAAGGATGTGGACCTAAACAACAAAAAAGATGAGTCATTTCGAATTCAATACAAGGCTGAAATAGGAAAAATAATAAAATACAAAAATATCATCATTTATATCAAATCTCAGAGTACAAGAAGGTTAAGTGATTATAATAAGAACACTTGTTGACACAATCTTTTTGCTAACATCCATCTCATATTGCACTAAAAAAGAAGAATAAGATAAACATATATATATATTTAAAATGGGATTGGCAACATTAAAATGTTATCCAAAAAAGAAAAAACACTTTTTGAATTCACTACAAGTAATTTTGCATCAATAACATATATAAGCCAAAATGGAAATGAAGAACAACGTAATGAACGTTAAGAAAATGAGGAAATCCGGCAAACAATTTACAAACCTAATGACATGAGAAAACAAACTTTGTTTATAGACTACGAAAGCTCGGCAAATTTTAACTGCATAGGGATCAAAACTCTACAAGCAAGACTCATTAGAAATGAAACGATAGAACAACAGATAATACAAAAACTCTTTTAGAATATATTAAAACTATGTGAGCAAAATTCATTGAAGTTAAAACAAACAATCAAAAAGTACTTCATTTAAAACAAAAATTAGTTAAAAGTAGCAAATTAAATACTAGATCAGACTAAAACAATAGAACAACAGGCACTTCATTAAGTAAATATGAAGACTATGTAATCAGTTGACAGAGGAAAAGAAATACCAGAACAACGTAATAGACGTATTGAGCCAAATCATGTTTAACCACAAAATATTCAGTTGTTCAAATCTAAGTGATAAAGCAATATTGTGATTTTGTTAAATAAGTATTTATAATTTATCTGGAGCTTAATATTTATTTTAATTGGTGTGACAGTTATATATATAATACATTGAAATTATTTAAGGCTCAAGATGGCTACTTCATTGCTTCAAACTCACAGGGCTTTTACTAAGTCGTAAATGCTTGTTTTTGAATGCTAACTTACAACAAAAAAAAAAATTGCTGCGAATGTACTAAAAATTGGGAAACTACAATAAAATGAAATGTTGTCATTTTAATTTCAAGTCATTTATTTGTATTTATACGTAAAAATATCATATCAATATCAATGATTTCACATCGAAAAGCTTCACGGATGGTATTGACCATCTTCTGTTTGGTCGTATGCACCAGCTGCTTCCAATGCCTTTCGTTCTGCCTCATGTTGTGCTCCAATTGCGGCGTGTTCTGCTGCAATACGTTCAAATAAACTCAAGTGCTTATTTGTAGCGCGGACAACGGCTTCGCTATCTTGGGGGCCAGCAACAGCGGCCTATAGCAAGAAAAAAAAAATATAAGAAAGTGAACAATGATATAAACATTGTAAATATTTCCCAATAAAAATGTATACAATAAAGCTTAGATTTTTTTCAACTACTTTGTCGTTTCTTTTATAGATTTTGCTAGATTATGTTAGATTTTGCTAGATTTTGTTAGCTTCATTACTTAAGTTGTGTAACTGTTTACTTATACGTGTAGATACTTACGGCTTGATGATGCAACTCATTTGCATGTTCTTGTGCAATTTTATTATACAAGGCGAAATGTTTTTGCTTTGCTAATTTCACTGATTCACTATCTTCCAGTTCATGACTTAATTGTGGATGGAAACCATTTTCATCGGCAACATACTGTACGGTACGTAATTGATTCTTTGGATCCACATATGAAAACGCACCACGTACCACACCAGTGCCATCGGAAACTTCAGTATGTTGACGATCTACATGACCTGGTGCACGTCCAGCCTGGTAACTGAAAATATATGGATTTGGTGGCCCTGGTTGTGGTGTTGTGGTAGCGTCATGAAGCACATGCGCCACATCAGCACGTGCGCATGCGCACAAAACAGCGAATACCTTTTAACCAACCAAAAGCAACACATTATTTACAAAATCGTAAATTATTTTTGCGAGCTACTAGCTTGGCTAACTACTCAATTCGCTACTCACCAATACAATTTGTGTTTTCATTTTCGTAATAAATTCCTAAATAATATTTATTGGTCTCACTTTCTGAAGTTGTTTATCTGTCGAGGTCTTCTGCTTAACTGAAACTTGACTAAATGTTTCGGCGTTGCTTGTGCAAAATAAATTGTCAATTTTTTTCAATCAAAACTGGTATTTCACGACTTCTCAATCAAAAACAATACAATAATGAAAACCAGTAAACAACACACACAAGAAATTTCGTCTGATTAATTTAAATATATTATTAAATAATTAAATATATTTCATTTGTTTTGCCATTAGAAAAGTCAAATGAAACCACATAAAAATAAAAAATAATTATAGTCATAGATTGTTGTGCTCTTTTCTTTGGGGTGCTAAACGTACGAAGAATGCGCATTCAATTATTCATTGATACAGCTTCCGTTAATGGCCGCGATTATCTGATGAACTTGTAAATAGACAAGCCTATCATCTGCTCACTTAAATCATCATGAATGGCGCCTTACATTATTGTTACAACAACAACCCAGTAGTAAATGTGCTCATCGTATTATTGACTTATGTATATATTTTGTCCAATATTCATATTTAAACGACCACCACCCACTTTGTTGTTTTGAGTAAACGAAGATATATCCGATGTATACAAAACTCATACCATCATTTAACTAGAGTCACTTTTTTGCAACATTTATAGAACTAATTTGTATACGTCCATAAATGTCTTAATTGTAATACCCGTTAATGATACCCGTATGATAATTACTTCCATTCAAATAGAAAAAAGCGTAAATGAGGTCGAGGTATGTCAAATACCTCATGTAGGGAAAGCAAACCCATTCAAGTCAAGTAAACTCATAGACCTTTACAGTGTATTGGTGTAATTTTGGACTTAAGATATATTGATGGAACAAAAATTACTAAATCATTTCAGTTGTAGCTGAGTTACCATTTTCTTTTGGGGTGAGAAGGTAGAATGCTTTATGCACCATCAAACCGTCCGTCATCGGAATGATGTGTCCGACTCCCTAACATTAATATGTAGTATACAGACTAAAACATCCGCATTACTTCGAGGAGGTAATTAGAATAGTTTACCGAGAGTGATTGCTGTCAAAAAGCGAGGCATATTTAGAGGATATATATAATAGATTTTTCTCTTCCGATTGATTTCAGTTGTGTCAATGAGTATTCAATTTTGGCTGCATGTGTTTCAATAGGTCAAAAACCGGTGGTAACTGCCGTTAGTCAGAAGATGTCTTCTGTTTTTGCTTATTAGTGTAAGGTTTGAATACTCTTACAAATAGCAAGATTCTTCCAAAATAACTTAGTGAAAAGTGAAGTAACCAATCCGTGTTAACCTCTTGGTCACAGCCATTACGAAAGAGAAGTTCGTTCTAACAACTTCAACATTATCAATCAAGGGTTTCAGAAAAGTTGTAGTGTCTGTATCCCAAAGAGATACCAGGACAAACAGATGAATTGAAGTAAGCGGCTCACTTTATAAAGTAAGGCGTTTTTACTGTCCATTATTTTTACGAGTTTAATCGATTATCCACTCAATGTAAAATATCTTTACTAACGGAACAAATCTAAGCTAAAGGATCATGTTAGCTGTATACAGGTATAACATTAAATTGAATGATTCCAATTTATAGTTAAATCTTTCATTCGACAATTTTTCTTAAAAATGACCCTTAGCATACAAATGTGTCTTAAAGTTAACTATTTTTGCTGAAAGCCACACGTCTTATGACGAGAAAGAAGCTATTTTTAAAATTTAGAAGACTTCGAATAGAAAAGAAAAGATGAGAACAAAAATTTAGTTATTTTTTTGAGATTTGGCTGCCCATACAACGCTGTTTCAAGTATTGTCTTATTTTAAAATAGTTTAATAAAAAATTAATAGCATAAATCTATATATAAATGGTTATAATAATAATTTTTTTTCAATTACATTTTTTTTAGTGCTTCAAAAGCTTATATCGATTTACTATATGAAATCAATTAAAAATACATCTCAATAATCACGAAAATTTCAAGTTATTTTAACAACGCCTTTTTTTCTAATGCAAAATGCTTCTAATTCAAAAAGTTTATTAAAAATAATTTTGTGTAATTTAATATTAACAATCACTGCGGTTCCCAGTTCAAAAAATACTTATCGAACAAAGCAGATTGATTATTTATTAATATTTTTTTCAAATAATTCCGGTAATAAAAATGTTTCCGTAACATGTATGACATAAGTAAACGATCAAGATCAAAAGAATTCGTTACAGTGATTAATTTATTTTTTAACATGATCAAAAAAGCGATCAAATTGCACAAAATTTTATATATATAATTAATAATATAAGAACAACAATTACAAATCAAACTGTGTTGATTGTTTTATAAAACTTATTAAGAATGTTGTTTTTTATTAAAATAATCTAAAGTATATAGGTACATTGAAAAAGCAGATCAATGTTTTAGAAATACATAAATATAAATAAATTATGAAATTCACACTTTGTATTCTCACAATTTATTTATTTATAAAAATTCTCACAAATATATATTACTTACTTACTTATTTAGGTGGCCGTGAGTCGTCCTTGGCCGCTTCGAGTAGCCTCCGTCAGACAGTCCGATTAGTTGCTTTCTAACGCCAGTTGGTAGTACCGAACGTCCCCAAATCGTTGGTCACCTGCTTCTTCCACCGAAGATGCGGACGTCCTCTACCACGTTTTCCACCTGCGGGTACCGAATCAAATACCTTTCTAGCCGGAGCAGTTTCTATCAGACACTTTATCTTGAATGTTCTCTCCTATCCAAAAATATGTATTACATACAAATAATGATAGTTTAGTTTTGAGAACGCAAAGAGACAATTTCTAAGTATCAAAATTAGTTAATAAAGCAAACAGTAGGTATAACATAGGCAGTGTAAAGGACTTTAATTTTCTTTTTACAATTGATCAACTAATCAATATTAAGAACTTCAATCGATTAAAATCATCTCTAAGGAATAATATTAAAAGATTTATAACACAAAAGATCTTTATAATCAATTAAAGTATATATCCAGTTCCATTATAAAAGTGGTTGATACTTTCATTAAAAGCGAAAAATCAAACATCAAGCTCTTTTTAACACTTAAACGATAACTGAGAGCTACTGAATGTAAACGGATCGTATTAAAAATTTCAGAAAAATACAGTGATTAGTAGTTACTTACATTATGCTAAGGACGTATAACTCTTAGATATTATTATGGATGGAATCAATTATTTAAATAATAACAGCATTAGTACGCAATTAATAAAGGAAGTAATACTTCTTATATTAAAAAATATTAACTACATTTCTATTACCCTTGTCTTTTAAAGTTTTCTACCCAAGTTATTATATTAAATTCCAAATATATTTTTTCTATAGAATTTATTTTAACTTAATCATTATACCGCTACAAATCTGTAAAAAATAAGACACAATAACTCATAATATATCCATTTTTATTTAATATATTATAAATAAACTAAATCATTCGAAAAGAGTACTTCTGTTTTCATTTTTGAACCACTGTAGAGGTCCTTCTTCCCCCCACGAGTAAGGGTTTAGAATATTCCTGAGGTAAAGTATGTCTGTTGTAACACACGACTAAAACCCCAGCGCTATTACGGCAGTGTTTGAAGTGTGAATGATTGTAAGTGCGACACGCCACCGGAGGTGTAAATCTGGTACTACAGGGTTCAAATGCCCGCAGCAGCTTCGGCTGGCTTCACCAATTGAGGTTGGCAGTATCATGGTCTCTGTTGTTAATACCCAAATTTGCGCGGGAAGAATGGTTGCATTTTACTTTTATTCGGAGTGGAGTTGCGTATTCACACCGGGTGCTGTGACCTAAAGATAAACAGAGGTTGGATGGGTTTCGCTCTTTACCAAGGGGAAGTTATGCTAAACACGTAACTTCAATTAGTGCTGGCCGAAATTCCTTGGAATTTCTAATAGGGCCATTTGAAAACGGATTTAAGGTGGGGCAACTATTTTTGAGAAACTTTTTCTATATATATTAATATATAACATATATTGTAAACTAAACTCCAAGATATCGGGCTCTAATGTTTTTGCATTGCTTTAAAGTAAAATATATTACAAATTGTTTACAACTTTTAATCTCGGCCTCAATATCTGGAGAAGTGAGGTATATAAAATAATTAAAAACCTAATTTTAAACAACTAGCTGATTTTGTTAATGTCTGTTCACAAATCAAAATATCTGCAAAATCAAAATCATAATGGTAGCACTGATGCCGTAATGTTGAGCAGAATACCCTTTAGTTGAATTAGCTGACTAATAAGTTTCCTGGTGTGGATTAAGTTAATATATTGAGATCTGACAGTAATGTTTTTTTCACCATGTTTTTAGCTTTACAAATATATTTTTGTTTAATGCAAAATGTGGCCATTGCAAGTGGAATACCAATATAAGAAAAATGAATGTCGAAAAATAGAGTGTCTATCTTGACAAGTTTGTTAGCCCTACAGTTGCTCGATTTGCTCCATGTGAGCTGGACAGTTACACGTCTAGCTATGCTAAGAGAAAGCCGGGAATCTCGAACTGTTAAATATGTTGCAGTAGTGCTCACCAGTGATTAGTTAGCGACTTTGCTGTCCGTAAAGATTACGATATTTATATCGGAGATCTTGTTGCATAGGACCTATTTTACTACTAAGCGAATAGTAATAACTTCTACCTGAAAAACACTGTTATGGTTCGGTAGTCAAGACACTATCACCCAATTTATCTGAAGTACTTATAAAGAGAATATAATAGGAATTTAAATTTAATAGAGATAGATGTTTCGTGCTTTAATCGACTCTAAACGTACAGAAAAAGTCAGCTTATAAGTTAATTTAGAAAAAGTGGAAAAATAAAAATTTTTATTAAGCATTTGTAGCATAAATTATACAGCATATATATATAATTTATAAATATATTTAATTGCAATAAATATTTAGTTAAAATTTTTTGCTATTATATTATATTATTAAGATAAAAAACTAATATGCTTATTTAATATTCAATACAAAAAAAATTAATCGTACTTAACATATATAGGTTAGAAGTTTTTTAAATTTAATTTAAATAAAATACATTTTAATATAAGAGGTAAAAAAGACTACAGATAAAATACTAGTGGCTGGTTAACAGTCAGTAAATCGACAATTTTGAATTTAAATTTATAACTGAAAGCCATGGTGCAAGATATTGTTAAGAGTATTTCTTTATAAATGCCTTTTTACAATCAAGAGCACTTCCAGATGAAAGCTCTTCGATACTTTTTTTAAGAAATAGCCCAATTAAATGAGCTTGTATTACCCAAACTGAAAAACATAGCTTAAGTAGGTATTATACGCCAATCATATTCTGAAAATTATATAAATATTTTCCAAATGGTTTAGAGCTTCTTAAACAAAAGTAATTAGAATGTAAATCTTTATATAAAACAATTTGTGGATCACCAAAGCAAATGTACCATTTCTTTTTTACAATCTATTACTTCTGTTCTCTTCTAATCATCTTTCCATAGACGTTACTTGTTCCATTACAAAATCTAAATGATTGATGCTATCCAGTATGGTATCATGTTGGTAGTTGACGTGTTTTAAAATCAATTCCATTTTATTTAAATTTTGACTACTATAATCCGAAACAATGTCGACTTGTGTAAAATTCTTTATAGTCTGTCCCAAAATCTAAATAAAATATATACAATATTTATATAAAAATGTAAATGCAAATTCTTTAAATTCAAATCACCTCATTTGATTTCGAGCCCCGCACAATTTGACGTGCTACAGACCCCAAATTATTAACATTTACACCAACACGGTCGCATAAACGTTGTTTGCTATCGTTAAATAGATGGCGCGCACTGCTACTTGATGCCGAAGCCATCAGCTGTTTTGATAAATATAATAAAATCAATGAAATCTGTATTCAGTCAAGAACATTTTTAATAAATTTACCAATTTGAAAATGTATGCACCTAGATTTTAATTAACAAAAGCTAAAAAAAGTTGAAGTGATAACAATATGCACTTATTAATTAAATAAACTTAATAATTTCAGTTGTAATTAATATATATTCGGTTCTGTTTACGAAATTTTCACTGCTGCTAATCAAATGACAGTACTGAAACTACTGTACAGCGGCTAATGATATTTGCGAAAATAATACTCAAAGAGAACCAAAAATAACATTCCGTACAACCATTTATTTGCAATCCATTAAGTTATAGGTATATTAGATATTTTAATAACTTAATTAAAAATAATAGGAACAAGGATAAAAATTTCTTACAAAGCGTTTATAAATCTTAAAATATTAGTAGAGTAAAATTTAATAATTTTTTTCTTTTTAACTGTTAATATCTAAATAATGAGTTAGCTTTATTCTGCTTGCTTCAATCAAGTAATTATATGTACATTGCATCAAATATCACAAAATAAAAATGGTATCTGTATTACATATGCATAAATATGTATTTTTTTATTAAAAAAAAAATCAATATTTCACAGCATTATTGTAAATCATTATAAGCTATCATACCATATAAGATTTTTACTTGCAGATATTAAGTTTTTTCTAAATAAGTCTCGAAGTCTTTAAATTGCCTTTATCGTTGTCAAATTCTTTTATTTTTTTGTGTTATATAAACATACGTTCATAATTCTTGATTGTGTCTTCAGTGGTTCATTTTAGCTACATACCTGATCTAGCTCTATCTTTTAGATTTAATAAATCAAGTTTTTAACCACTTAACAGTACTTTCCATTTCCATAACATATTTTTATATATTATATCAATATTATATATAAAAATTTAAAATTTTTGTTGTATGTAATTCACCACTTTTCGAAACATCTTTATAAAAATTATATATATTATTATAAAAATCATATAAATTATTATAAAAATTATGTGAATAAATATTTTTATTTATTAATAATCTTACTAACGCAAAGCACCAGTTTTTTTAATAAAATAGATGGAGCACCTAGTAAGTCATTAGTTGTTTACCTTAATCAGAACACATTTATAGTAATAATTTACATACAATGTACAATATTTTAAATTCTTTAGTTATTTAATTTAAAACATGTGAAAAAGCTTAATTGTTAGAATTGCATTGTTGTAATTTTCTCAACGAGTTTAGGAATTGCAATAGCAAATTTATCTGATCTCCATTTTATTAAATTTTAAAATGTGTCATATTATAGAATTAAAAGTTAATATTCATCAAAAAATTTTTTTATTTTTAGAATGTAACGCCATTAACCAATTATTTTCTATGTAAAAAATGCTATTATACTAAAGTAATATATATTCTTATTATATATTTTTATAATATTCTATAAAAAAAAATAGAAAAAAACCTTTTATTTGTGTAATGTTTTAGAAATGGGAATATACGAGTATCACCAAAATTTTTATATCCACCAATGTATGGAAAAAGCTTCAAGCAAATAAAGAAATAAATCAGTCAAGTTATCAATTCGATCGAATTTTAATCATTGCATACATTATCGTTGCCTCCTATTGGGTGTAATCAACAAATATATACTGGATAGGTCTTATACGAAGTGCTCAAACAAGATTCTGTTGTGCTAAATGAAACCCAACATGGAATCAATAATAATAGAACAACCATGACAATATGCTCTTCTGTAATTGTCTATAATGAAACGATCGACTTTTTAAGCAGAAATTCCAACTAACCAACACTGCATTCAAAACAAATATGACTATAGATTGTTAACAAATAATTATAACAGTATATGATGCCTGGACTTATGTGAAGGGACTTTAAGTAACAGTTTAGATGGTAATGAAGAAAACTTAAGCTGAAGGTATGAACTCTGTTATAATACTTTCAGCTGGTATATACATATATATATAATAAATAATAAATGGAAATTAGTTCTACATTAATATCCAAAACAATTTCTTCACAAATGGCGTAATGTTCAAAATATAGATCCTAGGAGACGTTTTCTGTTTTTACTTAAATAGGAATTAAAAATTTTGTTCACTAATTATATTCCTTTTTTTAAATTTTTTTCTGTTTTATACTACATATATTAATTGAGTTGCATATCTGTAGAGTCAGATGTCAAGCAGTCACAGCTTCTTCGAGAGGGAGGGCTTCTGACGGCAATTCGAGTTCTTAGGTTTAACCATCATTACTTTTGCCACGATTTTATTATATATTTTTCTAATGTGGAGCTCTCATTCTTAACCTTATTTACACTACTTTAGGACTTCATGGCTCTGCAGTTAAATCCTGGAAAAGTATATAATGTCTAATTCGTAATTTTTGGTTTTTGTAAGAGATATAATCAAAAATACAATAGATTTGACCAATATTCATATGATGAATATATTTTTAATCAGGGAGGTAGATCAAGAACATTGCAAATTGTTTATTATTAGCAATAAATACTGATAAATACAGTTAAGTGTAGTTCATCTGATGTAATAGTTCATTGAACCTCTCTGTTCCTACATGTCTTTATTTTTCAAGAAACTATATTAACAAAATAATTATTATTAAGTAAAATTGTATTACAATATGTTGTTATTTAAAAATATATAATATAATATACTATTATATAGGTGCCCATTTTGTATATGAAAAATAAACACGCGCGTATCGTAAAACAGATGTGAAAAGAATATCTTTTTGTCTGGAACTTCGTTAATATTTTTAAAATTACAGGTATTCCAAATTTTATTGTTTTACACTGCATGTGTAATAATAAATAATTTGAACTACATAAATATTTGTCTGGTATATGTTCATCGTATACAGTAACTTTTTTATAAAACTAAAAAGTTTATAAAGATCAAGTATCAACACATATATTGTAACATATATGTTTCTTATTATATTCTACAAATTATAGAATTTTTTTGAGTTATCTTTGAAATGTACTAGGAGTACTTATACTTATGGTCAACTTTGATCAAGAGTCTTGTTCTTTTATGGTACTTAAGTCATGAAATCACCAAATCTAGTTTTGGTCTTTTATATCCTCTTTTTCCATGAAACTCCATTCAATGTGTCATTATAGTTTCAACATGTTCTTAGAAGTTTTGAGATGTCAGTAGAATTTTTTCCATCAATACTATCAACTTTGATACTACAATTGTTATAACTTTTATCAGCTCTAAAAGGACCTCTAATAAAAAAAAACTTTTTCGACCAAAGTCAGACTTATATTACGATAAGTGCAAAATTTGTACGAAATATTTCAATATTATCCGACTTACAAAAGTATTTTTTTCGTCTATATAAACATATATATTTTTACCCTCAAGTTCACTAGTCACTTCTTACTTTTTCTTATTTGGCTTTGTGCAGTCTATACAGTCCAGTGTGAACCTTGGCTTCCTTCACAACATGCCTCCATCTGATTCATTCTTCTGCAGTTCTTTTCCAATTCAGAGCTTTCTGAAGTCCTCTTACACCTCATGTTTTTTTGTCATCGGATTAGCATTAGCATTGGTCTCATTTATTTTCAGACCAACGTTTTTAGTTTTTTCATTCAATTACATAAAGACGTTTGACAGTTTTCTTTCGTTACTTGGAATAATTGCAACATCATCTGTGTACGCACCGATTTAGTAAGATTTAGTTATAATATTTCCACGCTTTTCAAGGGAGCAGATAATGTAATAATGTAGTATCTGTATGTGTGCATGCGCAAGTTTAAATGTAAATAAATTCAAAGTGAGTTTAGAAATATAAATTCATTATTTTTAAATGTAATTATAAGCATTCAATTTCATCGCAGAAAATATCAAGTAGAAAAATGAACAAAAATAAAACCCATCCTACAGTTTTGCGGGTTTCTAAGTATGATTATTATTATTATGTTGAGGCAGTTGAGTCAGTGCACCTGAGCACTTTTACTCTCTATTAACTGCGAGGTTTCTTCAAAACCCCTCTTTGCACCTTGAATAGATTATTGTTTATCACTTCATCAGACTAAACAATAATTGACCTCAGACCTGCATACCTCCCCGAGGAGCCTGTAACCATTCTGAGATTTGATAACGCGGTGTTGGTAAGTCTGTCAGATTTCGCAAATAATTTTAGGGCTCTATCCTTTATGTATGATTATACGGTCTAAAATTATGATTAAACTTTTTCTGTTATTATCGAAGAATACAATTAACAGTTTGTAAGCTGCAGTTGTTCTTATTTCAATATATATAAGAATAAGAATTCATATCTCTGTTTTTAAAAATAATTTATATATTTAAATAATATATTACAAGTTCAATCTTGTCAAGAATTAATTAAAAAAATTATAAATTTGAATTTGATATATTTATTTATTCAAAATATACAAAATGCATTAATTAAGTTACATATCACAGTTATTTATTGCAAATATAATACGAATAACTGTCCAAAATCATTTAAACAATATATATAATACAAATATATAAAAAAAATACTAAAAAATATAATTACTATATCTTACTTTCGTTCGTCTCATTTTGTTCAGTAGGTGCCATATATTCACTATTAGGTAAATATTGTTGTTTTCGGGACAACGGCCTTAAAATAATGTGTGCACCACATGTTATAATAGCCGCTACAGCGAAGTAAGCAAAACTTCTCCTTCCGCCGAAGTGTTTAAAACTTAAACCACCTATCAGTGAACCAATTGAAAAACCTAATCCATCATCCATTCCTGCCATTAATCCTTGTACAGTTGCAGATGTGCCTGGCGGCGCAACAGCACTTGCATATGCCACTATGCACGTGTAACATAATGCATAAGTAACACCTTGAAAGAATAATTCCACGCCTACTAAATACCAAGGATTTGGTATCCAAGCGATGAGTGCAAGACGCACTGCATAGAAGAAGAAACACATGCTCATACAATTTATGTATCCAAGTTTTTTAATAATCTTTCCACTGTAAAAGAAGAAAGGTACTTCGCCAGCCAAACATTCAGCAGCAACAACACATCCTTCAATTAACTTTATTTGGCTCATGAAACCAGTTTCGGCTGCAACTTCTTCCATGTGCCAAAACATGAAATATATTATAAATGAATCTATTATGCCAGCCATTGTAGCAAAAATTAAAAATATTGCAATTGGTTTAAGCGAAATTAATTTTAAAACGTCTTTAAAAATCGATTCGGATGCCGAAAGTTGGGGTAGTTTCAATTTAGATACACTTATCATATCTAAAGAACTAAAAATCAGCATTATCAACAATGCGGGTGTAAAACTTTTTATTGTATCTACGGTCCAAAGATCAACAACAATACCAGATAATAAAGCCGTTAAACCGAAACCAATAGTTCCCCATACACGTTGAGCTCCATATTTGTCTTCATCGTCTTTACCCAACATGTCAAAGCATATTGCATCGGATATTGAGTTTGTGACATTGAAGCCAATAGTTCCCATACACATAAATATCACAAATAGCCAAAATGTCGAGGAGCGATATAAACAATCTTCCGTCTTAAAGTCATACACTGTGCAATTCAAGTGAATTGGTACCATACTAACTGAGCTGTTGGAAAAGTTCTCCATTGGGAGACACACGTGTAAATTCAATAGGTGTGCATTACTTTCGAGAATTGTTTCATGATTTTTTATGTTATTTAAATCGATAAAGTTTACTTCAAATGTGGACTCCTGGTCTGAGCATAAGCCACCTCGCGTTGACGAACAAAGCGAGGAACTTGTTAATACCTATAAAAGAGGCGCAAGAGTTATATTGACAATATCAGTAGAAACTTTATAAATTGTTTATTTTATTTTAAATTATTATTTTTTATTTTAAATTTTATCAATAAAATCAAGTCAACACATAATTAAAATTTTATATTTAATTCAGATATGACCAAACACTGCTCAATGAGCTCATTACGGGTACAGGTTTTTTTAGATATAGATCATAGATAAGATAAGATCATAGGATTATTTTGCATAGTAATTATTTTGTTTCTTGTTGATATTTATTAATTTTTCTATTTTGGCTTTCAAATTTCTATATCTTGTAGTAACAAATATTAACAATTGGCAATAACTGAAAGTCCAAAAAATACTTTTGCCAGTACAATGCTCATTGCCATATATAAAGTTACGTAGGGCCAATAAATCAATTGCAAAAATTACCATCCCACAAGAGTTGTAAACAATCTACATAATATGACAAAAACTAAGTCTTGAACTAGTTGAACTAGAGAAATTCACACACGCAGTGATAAAGTAGAATAGAATTTCCAGGTTTGCTGAAATGCGTTGAACTGGTAAAGGGATATTATAAACTTTTTGTGCTAATTTCAACGCTAACTATAGAATTTGAAAAAATAGAGTGACTTCACACTATCTTATTACCACCAATGCACTTTCAGAATTCAGATCGATATCTGAGTGAATCATCTTAACTAGGTTCAATAATCGGTTTGTAACTTATTAATCATATAACGTAGTGCACTAGGTCAAGAATAAAACGAAATTTTATAAACAATTGAAAATAGTATTTCTGCTTTCCCTATATACTCATGTTGTTCTACTTATTATTGATTATAATGCCAAGGTAAGTATGATTTGACATTGGCCCACCGTTTAAAAGTAATAATGAAAAGTAGTATTAGTGGTACTACTATATCAGAAAATAGCAATTTTAGAATTTGTGGAAGTCAGAGAGGCATCAGAGAGTTAAGCACACTGAAAGAAATATACGTAAAATGGAAATCTATTAGAAAATAAAATAACTGTAGGACAGATTTGGTATCTTGTCACACTTACTAACTGGCAAATTGCAACCTTTTAAAATATGTCAAAACTAAAATCCGCAAATATGAAAAAAATAACGAAATGGTCTCTCTTGTGCGCCGAAGTCCCTTGAGGATATGCTGAAAGTTATCTATCTAAATACGGTAGTTTGTGAGATAGAAGTACGTAGAGTGCCGAATAAGTAAAGCACGAATTATATTTTAGAAAACAGCAAAATTTTGCGCTAATTTCTAAGCATGAAAAATGCTGAATTTTTAACAACAGATTTAATTTTATAACCTTATAGGCTAGGGACCTGAAAAATATGGAACAGTATTGTTGTGTGTTCACAAATATTTCATGTTCATAAGATCTTTTATCCTAACATTATTAGCAGGGAAGACCTCCTCACACTCGATAACAGAGGACCTCTCCGACAAAAAAAAAAAGAAAATGGGTCCAAGTTGCTTACATGCTCAGCAATAATGACAGATAAATAAAAAATACAACAATGTAGTGAGACAATTGTCGTAGAGCAAATATATTAATGCCAACATCAGAACTCCTAGTGATAAGACATTTAGCGGCTGATAGGTAGCATATATGCAGTAATGTTGTATAAAGTATATAAAGTATGCAAAATAATAATAAAAAAAATATAAAATATTTTAAATAAAAAGAGAAAAATTAATAATCTTACATTATCTTAACCTATACTTACATCTTTGGTGCAAATTTGCAAACTCCAAACGGTTAATTCTGTACTACTGTTAACGTTTATTATATGATTTTGTTGATTCGGTATGAAATAAAATGCTCCATAGGATAGGGTCATGGTTAAAATCAAGAGTAAAAAAATTACTTTCCGCAATTTCTGTTTGAAAGAAGTCGAAGCAATAAGTTATAATAAAACATTATAAATACAGTGAAAACTTTTTTAAGCGGACACTTAGGACAATTAGGAGAACTATACATTTAAAAGAACGGACTTTGAATAAAAAATTTATACTAATAATTTATTAAGTAATTGGTTATAAGTTAGTACATTTAACAGAGTTTTCACTGTATTATATATACATATATATGACATTAATATATCTGCTCACCATAAAATAGTCTGCTACAAAACCGAATAATGGCTTAGCAATAATATACATAATTGGTAGTATTGATGTTATAACACCCATTATTTCAGGAGATATACCTATTTCTTTGCCTAGTACAGATAATTGCGGTAAAATAGGTCCCATAGCTGATAAATAAAAAACGATTAAATTAATTTAAGAAAAGAAATTTTAAGCTTACCGGCCATGAAAAAAAGAAAATGCGCCTTAATAGGAAGTAGGCGTCGATTTATTTTTCCCATTGTATGAATTATCACTGACTATGAAGTAATATGTTGGAATATTATTGTGGATTTTATTTAATATTTAATTTTTATTTGTTTGTTTGAATTTTTAACAAACAAAAATTTATTTAAATTAATTTTAGATAACTCATAGTTCCGTTCGAATTTCGCTCGTAGTTGTCATCCAGTTAGATACTTCTTAAAATAGCATAAAACTTTTGTTAGCTTATATAGAAGAAAATTAGCCCTTAGTAAACATACTAATTGCTTTAAATAAAAACTATTAAAATATACAGATAAACTTATCCGTCGGTTTTGAGTTTTATCATTATGGGCACTGAATTATATTTATTCGGCATCATAAATAATATCTAATCATGCTTTCAACTGTCGCTATGATATCAAGCATTTATCAAAACATCACCGTTTAATATTTCTATGCTTTTTTTTTGTTAATAACATTCAGAAAAGCGTACATTAACCACTTTCTTGTTTAGTGTTACTTTAAACATTCTTCAAAATTAAATATGTACATACCATACGTAATGAATATTATATAAATATATATCAAAAGCTTGAAAAAAAACATAATAAATAATAATTTATTATATTTAATTTATAATTTGTTTTTAGTTAAGCATTGCTATATACAACTTATATATATATACATATATATGTTAAAAAAGCACACACTTTATTACAATCTTTTTTAAGATTTTAAGTATAAAAAATAGTAACTATAATTAGCATATGTTAAGTATTTTTTATGTAATTATTTAATAATTAAATAATTATTTATATTTAATAAATACTATTCGAGTCTTTACATTTTAAACCAGGAATAGTATAATTCTAAAAATTTATTGCCAAATTTAATGTTTACACCATATTTCCACTGCTTACTAAGTAAGTTACTTAAATAACTTTAAAATTTTGTCGTTTCCTTTGATATAAGTTACTTATTGCATAGGATAGAACTTGTATGTGTCAGAAAGGTTTTTGAAACTTATAAGAGAGCTTTTGTGTTTGCTTAGAAAAATTTCACTCAATAATATATCATGCAGAAACAACCAACTTAGGGGCAACCTATAAAATAGATATACTTGTATTAATAATAGATTAATATAAAAAATATCGAAAAATACATGTTAACGAGATTTTATAAGTTTATAAATAGGGTCGATGTTTGCCAAAAGTTTCTAAACCAGAAGATGGGCAGGAGTATTTTCACCTTCTCATAACTAGATAACGTGTTTGAATAGAAAATACGCGACTGAAATCAAGTTTATCAAGAAGTGATATGAAACCACCACAGCAACCACAGCAAAGGAACGGTAATGATATTGAAAGGCCTGAAAATTTTGCTCTTCCATGTGAACATTTACCGTGTTATAAAAAGTAACAATCTTGAAAGTTGAAAAGAAAATGAACGTGCAGCTTCCAAATATATTCGTTTCAGGATTGCCTTTATGAAAGGGACTCATAGTACTCTTAACTTTTGACACGGCAGACAGGCTATTGCCATCGAACTCTACATTGATGGCGTAGGTTTTTGTCGTAAAAACAGATATGCGTTTAGTTAGAAAACCAAAAGAGATCAAAGAAATGGAACGTAACTGGAGCATAGTGTACTTATTTAAATTGAAATTTTTGGTTAATGATAACTAATATTTGGTTCCGAAGTCAAAGGCACCCAAGATTTCATCAAAAATAGTAACGAGTTTTTTGGTGCTATTTTAAAACACTCAAATGAAAGCTTAGGCCGGTAAAAGCCACTTAAAGTAATCAAAGATCTTGGTTTAATTATATAGGGTTTTAGCAAATATTATTTTGCATTATAATAAATTTTAAAGATACAAAAAATGAAAGAACGACTCTGATGAATGAGAAGGAAGAGATTTTGGACCAATGAATACTACTGTTCGGTGTGAGACTTGCTTTTGGGACAAAATATATAATAGGGTGGCATATTTGGTTAATGAGAACTTTTGTTTATTTTTTTATTATATATTCAAATATATGAAATAATTAAATATATGTAATATGGTATGTAATAAAAAATGATTAAATTGCTGCTTAATTATATGTTAGATATAAAATAATTAATAAATATATTAAGATTATTTTTTGATGTGAGATCTATTTTTTTAATTGAACACAAAAACAACTAAAATGATATTAAATAACCAACTAATGAAAAAAGCATAGCAAAATGTAATCGCTTAATAAAAACTCCTTATCATTCTAGACAAAGGGTAGACAATTACCACCTTCAGATTGTATTGCAACGATTCGATGACCTTTTATTGATGATCTTTAATTAATAAGAATTGAACTTTTTTATTTTAAAACTGTACTCATCACACCATCGACAATTTATATATAATTTTCCATTGCAAATTAATTCTTGTAAAGTTAAATAATATACTTATATTTCAAATATTTCACATATATTTAACTAGCAGTGCGGTTAAACTGTCATTGCTGTATTATAATAAATCAATATATCACTATTTTTCGAAATAGTTGTTCAAGTTAAATTTTTTGTTGTATTATAAAACACGAAATCTATAACTTCATTACAGATATCATTTTAGAAACTTATAAATCTATAACATATCTATAACATATATTCTAATTCTAATTAAGTCTACCGAAGTATGCCAATAAATATGCTCAAATACAATCCAGTCTATGAATTTAGTAATTTGATTCAAATTTAATAATCATAATAAATGCTATTTATTGCAATAAATAATAGAGGTAACTATGTAAACGTTTTACTTTGGTCGAACTTAATACTACGTAACTCGATAACCCAATATTTGGTAGCTTTTAACATAGGTATAATTTATATCTGGGAAATTATTATATTGCAGATCTAACAATATTATTTATTTCATAACATTTATTATAATTAAAGTGTAGCATAGAAGCAGGTGGCTATAGTTTTAAGTCCAGTACGTAACACTAGTAAACGTCTATGAGTATAGACCGGTTTATATTTCACCAAAACATTATACAAATATCATATATATATGTATATATTTATTGTTCAAAACATTTTAAAAAAATTTAATACATATCAAAAAAAATTAGTTTTGTTTTTTAATGGGCTAATTTTCAAAAAATTAAGTTTTAAAAAAATTGTTTTTGGTTTTAAAAAATTTTATTTAAACCGATATTTCATCTATAATCTATAGTCATCATCAGGGTACTATGGCTATGGCTATGATAACTATAAATTAGAATCGAAATATCGATTTAAATATTTTTTAAAAACCAAAAACAATTTTTTAAAAAGTATATTATTGAACTACTGACCAATAAGTCCGTTAAAATACAAAATTATTATTAAAAATATTTGGTAATTAAAACAATTAATTACTCAAAAAAAATTGAATTATTAATGAAATGAAATGAAATAATTAACTGATGAAATTAGATTGAAGTATTATTTTATTATTTTAAATGCGCGGCCTTACAATAAACATATATATCACATTTAATAGACACCATAAAACTTGTTAACAATAAGTGTAGTTTATTTTTAGATTAAATTGATTATAAATTCATAAAGTGATATAGATGTTATCTTTTTAAAGTTTTTTCGCAATTAAAAAATATCCACTGAAGTCAGTTTTCTATTACCACACATTAACCATTACACAGGCCGTATGCGAGTTCGACTAAATTGATGGTAAATTGAGGAAATTAGTGAATTATGTCGGTATGGGTGTGAATGTTGGTATTTACTAGAATTTCGAGTAGGGTAAATTAGATAAAAATTAAGTAAATTAGGTGTTACCATTACAAAAATTTTGTAAGATGTTTAATAAATAAATAAAAAATTTTAAAAATTTTAAACCAAAAATGATAAATAAGTGCATCAAATAAATAAATAAATATTTACATAAGTGCAGTGCAAAGAATGCCTAGAAAATTTCAATTTACTTTACTTTAATTTAGTTCAACTCGCACACGACCATAGTAGCCATATATTAAAGATGTATTTGCGAGCTTTTATTATTTTAGATGTTATTTAAATGGTTTAATAATATAAATTAAAAACACATGTAATAATATTATTAACAATTCCATTAATATTTTTTATGAATATATTAAAAATTTTATAATTCAAAGTGTAAAATTATTTCAAATGAATCACAAAAATAATGCATTTTCCCAGTAGTCCATTAACAACTTGAAATACTCGTATATGTAAATAAAATTGCTGTGAGAATTATTGCCTTATATTGAAATCACTTTTAAATTATTTATTAATAATAAATGTTTGACAGTTTGTGATTACGAAAAAAAACCTACACAACGAAAATAATTCACTAGACAAACAAAATTATTATATCCACATAACCACAAACAATTTCAGTTTATAGCACAGATACGAATCGAATTTTAGTTAAACACGCTCTTGATATCGGTTATTTCCCGCACTTATTAAATAAATATATAAATACACACACTCAGAGAGTGCTTCTCACTAAAATTTCACCGGATCTTGCTTAGAAATACTTTCATTAGAACATCACATTTTCAAAGGTAACGTCTCACTGAAAAGTTTTGAAAACTTTTGCTGTCGATTTTTGTATATTTCACTCGCATTACTAGTATTTGGTTTTATAAGTACATATAAATATAAAAACTGCCATACAGATTTAAATCTTATCTTAAACGATTTGATAAGACCTTTCATATAGAAAAAAGAGTACACTTTTGCAAGAGATTGAATAATTACAGAACAGCTCTGCAATAAATGTCGCTTTACATATAAAACAATAAAATGATTCAACAAAAAATTAATTTTTTTTTTTTTGAAATCTCTTCCCCATACTTCTTAAGATTACGCGTTTGTTGACGTTCTTAAGCAAAATGCTGCAGCGCAAAACTCTCGGTAGTTGCTGCATCGGAGACCATTCGATTGTCTTCATTTTGCGCATAATATAATAGTAATATAGGTCACTTCGTAAGAACCGGACACTACCCAGTAACATTTTTTCTCATGTTTCATTTAGACTTGCTTAAGTTCAATAAATTTATATATAGTAATATAAATATAACTCAACACTTGGAGTCAACCCATAGGTTTCCAAAGGTAGAAAAAGGAAAAGATTACATGCTACATTTTAGAAGTGATTAGTTAATATCAAATATATATAAAAAGATATGTGAAAAGTAATTATATTTTAATGAACAAGCACAGAATTTAATATAAAACTTGAGAAAAAATATATCAATTCTAATTTCAACACGATGTAATCTAACCGATTATTTAAAAATACTATAAAGCTTTATTTAAAGAATTTCTTTACAAGTTACAGACATTTAAGCACCAGTATCTGTAAGTATACATATAACCACCATTTATCAAAAATAAAAAAAATAGTGCAATATTTTGTAAATGCCTTTCTTTACCTTTTAATATAATTATTCTATATCCGTTTACTTTGTACTCTACAATTATTAGTTCCAGTGATCTCGAATGTCACCCTACGCAACAGAAGTAAAACATATATGCAAAGAAAAAGGTTTTCAAAATAATGGATAATTTTGTAAAAGTCTTGCTTTATTTTTTCTTGTAATTATTCTAAATTTACTTACTTTCCCCTTTACAACTAGTAGTTTCAGAGATCTTGACAGAATTACGTAGGATGATTATACATGCAATGAAAAAGATATTCTTATAGTCTGAGAATTAGTAGAATTAGTAGATAGATAGCAGTGGCGTCGCTAGGCGTCAGCGATTTCGGCGACCGCCGACGGCCTCGCGCTCGCAGGGGCCTCGCAAAAAGTTACCGACTGTGGATTCTAAGCACTTAATAATATTTTGAACAATTTGGTTTAATAATGGCATTAACCATATTCGAAATATTTCCGAATGTTTATATAGTAACCAGATTCATGTTCACAGTTTCAGTCAGTATAGCTTCGACGGAAAGAAGCTTCTCAAATTTAAAATTGATTAAGACGTACTAGAAAAGTATGATGATCCAAGAGAGACTATCTCCATTCGAAATTCTATAAACTGAAAGGAAAATAGCAGCTGGCGCAAATTATGATATAATTTAAAAAAAAATTGAGTGAATCTAAAAGTAGGAAAATTCATTTATTTTAATTTGTATTTATTTTAATTTGATTAGCAATAAAACTTTCAATCATTCTTTGTCATATTAGTGAAAGTAACTCATTTACTTTTACAACTGGATTATAAAGGGGGTCTCGCAATTCTAATGTCGCCGACGTCCAGAGTTGGTCTAGCTCCGCCACTGATAGATAGAGACAATCAACTTAAAAGTTTTCTATTATCCTTTTTCAAAAATACGGAACAAATATAACACTCACAAATTATGTTATACAACTTTTTATTATAAATTCAAAAAAATAAATGGACATACATACATATAGAATGAAGCATGTACATGGACTCTTTTACATCTCATGTTTAAATTAAAACGATTAAATCTTGTTCATATGAAAGTACTCTGATTACGCAGTGAAAAGCGCTATATTCGAAATTCCAAAATTTATTGTCATCTTGAATATCTGGAACTAAATTGATCGAGAAAATCTTTTAACCGAAAAATGCACAGAAAATTTAACAAGGAAATATATTTTCTCCATGTCATGAACAATGCTAAAAAATTCAACCCTATAAGTTAACTATTTTTATTGTTCAGAATTATTTTTAAAGATTTTTTTCTTCGTTATCCACTGAGGAAAACATCTGTGTCCTTCACCCTATCTCTTTAGTAATCACTGGGGGCAAAGAAAAAAAATTCATAACAGAAATGCGAAAATTAAGCAAAACCTAGAGTGAAGTTAAGCATATGGCAATAGATCGTGCACATTTCTTTTCATGTTCAGAGACTATCTTAAAATTAGTCTCTGACTTTGTTTATATCTGTAAATAAGTAAGTATATAATAAATAAGTAAGTGTAAGTTAAGCATATAGTAATAGATCGTGCACATTTCTTTTCATGAAATGTGACTATCTTAAAATTAGTCTCTGACTTTGTTTATATCTGTAAATAAGTAAGTATATAATAAATAAGTAAGTGTAAGTTAAGCATATAGTAATAGATCGTTCACATTTATTTTCATGTCCAGAGACTATCTTAAAATTTGTCTCCGAATTTGTTTATATCTGTAAATAATATTTCTGAAAACATACCCCAAACATACAGAGCACTTATTGGCGTAACGCAAATATGGTGCAACGAAACAACAGTTGAAATGAACCTAATTAAGCCTCACTAAGCATAAAATTAAAACTAATTATTATTTTAATACATTTATATATATAGTGAATTATTTTATAAAAGAAAAACTATTTCAATTTACTTCAATTCGACTATAGGTTTTATAATAATTTATTCTGGGTAATCTTATTCAGATTACCCAATATACGTCATTCAGGAGGCAAAAGAATTGTTAGTAATTAAGTATATACATTAGCTTACGTTGTCTATTGTCTACTAGACACTAGACTATTATGCAGATTTGATATTACTTTTAAAGTTTAATTGTCTGTATAATGTAAATCCCAATAGCTAATACAATGTTATCACTACATTCGTACATATGTCTATTTTTTGTTGTGGTTGGTTTCTGTTTCGTAGTACAAGTATATTTATAGAAATGTAGAGAACACTTAAGATTTATAATAAATTATAATGCCGACTTTTATTAATCATCCAAAACTTTTTTTAAAATTTTTCTCTTTGATCGTAAGCTGCTATGAATCTTAATATAAATGAGTTAACCGCACTCAAAAGTTGAAATGAGATACATCGAAAAAAGGCATTAATTATCACATTTAACTCATGTGTTTTATTAAAATTTTTCTGTTTTATTTCTGACCTCAGCGTGTAAACAAATAATTTCGAAATCACAACTCAGTTTAGGTTGAGTCGACGATCGAAGCAGAAAGCTGGAATTAAAGCTTGCCGGGTCACTCTAAAGATCGGATTACACGCGCTTATTGTGATGTGTTCTAGTGTGTAAAAAAATAAAATCTTTAATATAAGCTTTTATTTTTTAAAACAATAAAATATATTGAGTAAAAAAAAAACAATTTATTATATATAAAAAAATATATCGAAAAATATGAAATTCATTTTTTTCTCCGTTTGGTGCTTATCAGTGTTGTTTTCCTTCACATGTAGTATTAATGTTCCAG
The DNA here is from genome assembly GCF_002237135.1 of Teleopsis dalmanni. Lineage (NCBI taxonomy): Eukaryota > Metazoa > Arthropoda > Insecta > Diptera > Diopsidae > Teleopsis > Teleopsis dalmanni. The sequence goes on from NC_051847.1 coordinate 51,721,541, forward strand.
ATAATGGAAAATGTAAGTTAATAACGATTATTGTTTTTATTAAGAAAATATTATGAAAAAATTAAAAATCACTTAAATTGTTAATTATAGCATATATAGATATATTACTGATTAAGTTGCACTTACATTGGCACTTAAAATAGGCACAAAAAATTACTTGTTTTTATATAAAATTTTATATAAAAATAGTAAATATAAAATTAATGAGAGGTCTTAAATTTTAGATTATAATTCAACAAATTAAATTTGACTTTTTTATTATTTAAAAAAAACGTTAATAAATGTTAACATGATTTATTTGTAATTTTAAGTTGTTAATAATCAAAGCCTTTAGATCTCCGCAAATGATTAACATTTTTAATATTTTTTTGTTGCATCCCCATAATTAAAAAAAAAAACTTAAATCGGAATTTTACAATCCGGTTTATAAGTCTTCCAAAGCCAGAGTGTTTCGGTTAACTAATGATAGTATTCATTTTTTATAAGCAGTAGTTAAAATCATATATGACGTCTTTCGTTTGATAATATATTCAGTAACGTGAAATTTATAAACCAGGTGAAATTTAAATACTTTTAGAAATATTAATATAGGGGACGTATAAAGAATCCAGGAAAATTACATATAAGTCCGTTGAGAACTCTCTTAATTATTCCTCCATTAGTGGTTTAGTATTCTAAGTACGTAACAAACCTGACATTTAAGAATATATGAAAACGTTATATTATCTATAGTTATACTAATATTTCTAATAAAATCGAATACATAGCAGAAAAAAACTTATCCATCTTGAAGACAACTTAAAATATATGGTTTACATAATATATAAAATAAAAATACCCAAAGTCTAAGGTGCTAAAATCATTCTAACGAAATATTTACAATATCCGTTCTTTTGAAAAGGTAGGAGAAAAATTTGGGAAAGGAAGCCATCTTGGGGACAGTTCATCTTCATTAAAAAATTCAGTTAAAATAACAACAACAGACCACCTGAACGCAGTGTATAATATTCCTCACTTAATAATAATAATTATTAAAACTGAATTTTAAAAAACAATAGAAAATTTGAAAGCTAATGAAATAGAATTTTAGATTAATATAGAACATCATTACAGATAATTATAAAATAAATTGAAATATATTGGACAAATATTGAAAGCTAAAAACTTAATGAACACTTTATCTCAATTAAAATATTTACCCAACTACACATATTTAACTATTGATATACATAAGACTCCCTTCCAGTAGTTGGGATACAAATGATAATATTCTATTTGACATAGGGACATGTTATGATTGCAGTCACACTATAATAGGTATCTTTAATATTTGTTTAAATATTTTAGATTGTGTATATATAAAACAAATTACTAAGGGGTATGTAATGATTGCAGCCATAATCACCAATTGTTGTTGCTTTCAATGCAAAATAAAAATTTAATACCGACAGCTCATTTCACTTTTATTTAATCGAATGCATATTTATATAAATAATCTGGAGATTGGTTCCCGAGTAAGCGGTGTTCACATCAACGAAGACAAATCGAGCAACTAGTACTAGTTTCATATCAAGTCTTCTATTCACTTAATTAAAAAGTATATAGGACAATTAAGGCACAAAATTATCTATGGATTTTATATCTGGATTTTAAAATGAAGTTGACTTGACATCTGGTTCCATGCAATTATATATAACATATATCAAAAATGAATGTACAAAAATTCGTCTCAACGTCAATATTGACAAAAAGAAATCTATGCGGATCAACGATAATAATGTTGCTCAATTTACTATAGGTGAAATCTTGTACAAGACGTCATACAGTTTAAATACCTTGGAAGCCAATCGATTTCGTTAAGCTAAATGTGTGTTTGCCAGCCTAAAGAAACTTTAGAGAGCAAGGACGTCACAGCTAAAAACAAAAATAAAAATCTTTAACACTTGTGTTAAAACCGTGCTGCTCTACGGTTAAGAAACACGGTTTATAACAGTCGGCATCACATAAAAGCTACAAACCTTTATCAGAAGATCATCAGAAAAATTTTAAGAAATTGGTGGCCTAGTACGTTCAGCAAAGAGCGACTGTAGGCTATAATAGAAACAAAAACCAATTGATAAACAAATCGTAAAAAGAAAGCATAGCTGGTTGGGTCACACTTTACGCAAACTCTTAAGCGACATCGCACATGCTGCTCTGGAATGGTATCGGCAAGGAAACAGAAATCGCGGTCAACCAAAGCTACATGAGAAAGGACAATCAACAGAAGGTCTGGCAAATGTTTCAGTGAACTAAGAGCTATAGCGCGTGATAGAAATCTCTTGTGATTTGACTAAGTTCGTGAATTTATATTTTTGTACATTCTGTGAAAACAAAAACCAAAGTATAAACAAGAACCAAATGATAACATATTGATAATATGGCATATAAACGATGGTAACATATTCAAAGTATATACTAAATATATATATATATGTATATATAACAACGAAACTTGTGGAAATTAGGAATGTGTGTAACTGGCACTATTTGTTTAGCTTCACTACTGCATATAGTTTCATCCGCTTTCATCCATACAAACATTTAGCGTAAACACAAATAAAACACGACCGTTCTACACCAACCATAGGGTTAATATTCTTAACACTTCTTAATATTTTTGTATTTCAAGATAAATTTTGTTTTAAAAGTAACACATATTAAAAAATTAAAATATTCAATGGAAATATAAATAAGAAAGTCAAATAAATATTTTTCCTATTAATTTATCGTTGTGATTTTATACTTTAAACCATATGTTTATTTAATTTTGCTCGGATATGACATTGACATCTCTTTGGGCAGTTGGAGACTTGACATTAAATCAATCCCCTGAAAACGTCACTGGTTTTACCATTTTTATATGTACTTGACGCAATTATTTGCAAATTCTACCTGTATAGTGACGAGTATCGTTGCTAATTTTCGGAATAAGTCAAAGTTGTGTAGTTTTTAATCAAATTTAATAAGAGAAAAAATTCCCAAAGAAAACATAAAAACGTTAATAAAATTCCCCAACCACTCGACCAAGTTTACGGCAATCAAAATGCATAACCTGTTCTCGGCAAGTGTGATGAAGCGAATCTTTTTTGTTTACATCTCACACATAACTCGATAGTTTATGATAAGAAATAAAATTAGTGCCTGCCTCACTGTCTCACATTACAATTACACAACATTTCCAGATACTCTCGTTGTAGCGACAACTCCACACCGAAGTGAGAGAGGATGAATCAATTTAGTCTACTGACATTTAGTTATGTTTATTTTTATGATGTATAAAATCGAAGGTAAAAGTAAACTAAACTTGCTAACCAAGTTACTAACCAGTAAGTTTTCAAGGTCATATTGACCAAATTAAACCGCATATAAAACAACATTTTTAATTAAATGAAATTTTGGCTTAAATTGGCATCTTCGCCGCAATGATTTTAGCAAAATTATTACAAAAAATAAAAAATAAAAAAAATTGCAGTAAGTGTTATAAATTGACTTTTTTAATTTAACTGTAAAATTTTAATTTTTTTTCAAGATATATATCTATTATATTAATTAAACTCTAACATATAAACTGTATCTGCACATTTATCTTTAATTTGTTTAATTAATCCAAAAACATCTGCTTTCCAGAAAACGCCCACCATTAGCGATGTTTTATCTCTAAGTGAAATTGTTCTTTGTTCCAACTAATTAATTGTAATTACTAAAGTTAAAAATATTAATATAAAGAAATTTAACATACTTATATAAAATTTATAACAAATACATATATATAATTCAACAAATATTTATCAATGCAAATAAAAATATTATATTAAAAGAACAATAAGTTTAGTAGGTGAATTATATGCTTATAGAAAAATACTTTTCAAAGTTAATCTAATTATATTTTTATATAAATATTTTATATTTATATATATTTTTTTTATATATTGTATACTTTATATATTTATATATATTTTTTATTATTATGTTGAGGCTAGTTGAGTCAGTGCACCTAAGCACTTTAAATCTCTATTAACTGCGAGGTTTCTTCAAAACCCCTCTTTGCGCCTTGACTAGATTATTGCTTATCACTTCATCAGACTAAGCAATAATTGACCTCAGATCTGCATACCTCCCCGAGGAACAGATATATTTTTATATATATTTTATTTTTAAACCGGCTATTGATTTCTTTTTTGTTAAATATCTATATAGACGATAGAATAAAGAAGATGACGTAGATTTATTTTTATTAATAATTTATGTTAGATCGTGATCCTCATGAGTCAAGAGAGTCGAAATATAGAATAAAGGACATGTGCGAGTTAGGCTAAGTTGATACTACACACATTTAGCCATTTATCAAAACGTATCGACACATCACTACATTATCGGCACAACTTAGAATTTCCCTCATTTAGAACGCAACTTAGCCTAACTCGTACATGTCCATAAAAAAAATATTAAACATTGAATTATTTAACAAAAAGGTACCTTTAACCGGATTAAAAAAAATATATTTAATATTGTATTTGTAATATTTTTATTAATATAAAAAAACAGGACGATAAATAAATTCAAAAAATTGTATAGTTTATTTAATTATTATATTTATAAATGATTATTTTTTAGCTTAGAAATGATATGATGACAAATAAGCTAAATTTACTCTATTTATAAAGAATTTATTGAATATAATTTATTAATGTGGTGTATTAAAATTTAATCCTTTCACAATTTACTGATATGTCCTTCATAATAGCACGGCAAGAGAAAAAAGATATATGACAACTCAATTAATTCGGTCTATTTAAAAAAAATCTATTAGGAATAGGTCTATACGCATTCACAAGTTCTTGAAATCGATGCACAATGTATCAACACAGAAATTAGGTGATCCAAATTCTGTATTTTCTGAACCAGTAGAGATATTGAAATGAAATTTTCCTTAAATATAGTTTTTAAGATGACCTTTTTTTTCGCTCAATTTTTACGAAATCACAATTTCGCTAAAATTGATTAAAACTGCAATTAACTGAAAAACAAATGGACGGATTACTTCCATTTTTTATATAAAGTTGTATTGTTATATACGTAATTAATATATTTTATTCTTTTATTTGTGACAAAAAATATTATATAATAATTTATTAGTGGGCTAATTGGTCATTTAAATAGAAATAAAAAAACTTTATTAAAATATCGAAAAAATATTTTAATAAAATACAATTCATTTTTAAATATAAATAATAAATTATAGTTTTTTATTTCTATTTAAATGACCAATTAACCCGCTAATAAATTATTACGTAATAAATATATATAGTCTAATAAGAGTAAACAATTTTTTTAAAGATAATGAACACTCTTTTATGAAAATTTTGTATGGGCGGCGGGTGTTGCAGTGGGCGGAATATCATGAAAAAATTGGGGTATATATATTAAAATGCAAATATTTAGTACACCAAATTTTAATTTCTATCATAGTTTTTGAGATAACTAAGAAAATTTGAAGATAGACCATGTTTGGGTCTAAATTTTGATGGTTTCCGGTAGACCGATTGGGCTCAAATTAGATTGAAAAAAAGGCTATCTAAAATTATATTTATAGAAAATTTCATTTAATATCTCTACTAGTTCAGAAAATACACCAGGCATAGCAAACACCTCACGAACGAGGCTAATAATAACACTGTACGACAGTAAAAGCACATTTTGAATTTTTCAGCGGTTTTAGATTAATTTGAAAAAACCGCTTTGTTTTTGGCGTGTTTTTGTGACTAAAAGGTGTTATCTTACATGTGGTATCTGGCAACAGTAAACGGATTATGTCAAACGTTTAGCCCGCATCGTGGATCGTCTGACTACTATTTGTGTCGATCTCTGCAAAACTGTTTCAATGGTAAAAAATTGACCGACTGCAAAACAGTTAATCAATTTTTTCTTCGATAAACCACGGAAGTTCAACATCAATCGAATTATGCAGCTATCCGAAAAATGGCAAGAGATCATAACTAGTAATCATAATTTTGCAATCATTGCAAAATTGAAACAAAATACTCAAGTTCTAGTTACTTTCGAAAAAAAGCATTAATGAATTCTCCATCATTAAAAACTCAATTTTACAATCAATTATTTAATTATTTTATATATTTAATTATTTCATTATTAAATTTATTTCACAAAAGATATAATGAATAAATTAGTAGCTTTACTTATCGCTTCATTAGATACGATTTAGAGAATACACTTATATGGTGGAATCGAGGCATCCCAACAGAAGTACGTTCTTCCTAATACTTTACAATTATTGTATCTAATAATTTTAAAAATCCCAAATCCCAATTATTTATCATATAATTGTTATTTATATTTTAGTTAGAAAATAAAATTAATAATAACTGACAAATTAAAAAATTTATTAAAAAAAACCAATCACTTTTAATATATTTCGTAGTGCGCGTTTGTATTGTTGAAGCGAGAGGTATATACCGTAAAACCCCCAAATTTTGTCCAACATTGGAGGCTACGTCTAACATAGAATGTGTTGTTGGCGTAGATCGATTAGATTGTGTACGCCGTATACATAAAGGCACAGCACACTTTGGCGTATTGACCTCTGAAGATTTAGTCGCAGCTCGCTGGGCTAGTGTGGAAATTCTTGTAGCTAGTGAACTACGTGCACATAATTCACCTTTCGAATACGAAGTTGTCGCTGTAGTCGACAATGAAGCTGATATAAACACTGTACATGACTTACGTGGCTCGAAATTATGTCACCCAGGATATGGTCTAGAAAATCATTGGACAGACGTTTTAGCTAATGTATGTATTATATTTTGTATTATTTATATTAATATATAACTTGTTAACATTTCTTATTTTTATGAAAGTATTTTGAATCAACATTAGTTGCTAAGTCATGTGATCCTGAAATCTCAGTAGTTGAGGATCGCATTCGTTCTGCAGCAAAATATTTTGGTCCTAGTTGCAAAGCTGGACCTTGGGTTCCTGATCCAAAACAAGATCGCATCTTAAAAGATCGTTATTCAACCTTATGCCAAATGTGCTATGATCCTTATCGTTGTGGAATCGGTGATAAGCATTGGGGTAGAAGA
>NC_051847.1:51728782-51747218 GCF_002237135.1 Teleopsis dalmanni
TCTGTATATTCTAGAACTATATAATGTGGATCCTTTTCCCTACAAACTCCATACAACCGAACTACACCTTTATGACTTATAGCTCGAAACATTTCTATTTGTCGCTTAAATTCTTGACAAGCATATTCATCTTTTACTTTATTTAAAGCTTTCACCAATATTAATCTGTGATTATCATTTGCAGCTTTTGTATCTCCATTGCCGCTTTCTTGTTCCTCTTTGATTTCTTCAATATTATCCATAGAGGTTTTTGATCGACGTTCATCTGCAAAATTAAGATTGGTGCTTGTATTGCCAGATGTTATTTGATTAATATTCTCGTATCCATTTTTCTTCTTGCTATCACTTTCGAAATCATCTCTTTCCTTAATAATGCTTTCTTTAATTTTACCAACAAAAATATCTCCAAATTCGCCGCGTCCAATTTGTATAAGTTCAGTTATATCTGTTCGTGGAAGCGTTAACTGATCAAAAGCATGAGAAAATTTCGAACCTTTAGAATGATTACTGCATGCCGTATCATCTGATTTTTGTGGATCATTACCGCTGTTACGTGGGTGTTTATTACCATTCACTTTTTTGGTCTTTAACGGTGTTTGATTTTTCATGGAATTACTCTCTGTGAGACATGGTTCATTTTCAGCCATTTTACTATGTTCACCTGTTTCTGAATTTTCTTTATTTGCTTCCTCTAAGCGAGCTTTACGAGCTTGTCTTCTATATCGACACCAAATCATTAAACCAACCACAAGAACAATATAAGCCAAAGCTACTGTCATAGTAATCATTACGGCTCGTGTTATAAGAAAACCTTCATTCGATTCACCATCCACTAAATAATTATCAACAGCTAAGAAAGAGTACGCAAACAGTTTATATACATAAATATAACGTAAAAACATTAAAATATTACTTACATTTTACAACAAATTTCACTTCTTCCCTTTTTAAACCGGCACTATTGCCAATAGTGCAACCATAATTTCCTTCATCGTCAGGTTGTACATCGCGTATTTCTAATGTTCCATTTTCTAGGAAATAAAATCTGTTTATGTCTGTATTATTTTCGCTTAAATATTGCAAGTCTTTGTCCCATTGAATGGTAGGTTTTGGATCACCAATTGCCTGACAGTGAAATACCACTATACCCTTTTCTTCCGTTTCTATTGGTCCCTCCGGTGCGACAAGAAATTTAGGTGCAACAACAACATTTACACTGACCGTTGCATTTATTTGTCCTTGGCTATTACTAGCAATACAGGTGTAATTTCCTTTATGCATAGCGGTGACATTTTTAAATATTAAAGTTCCATTAATGTCTTCAATTGTGTCAGAAGAGAGTGTTTCATTTACATCCTGTAAATGTTAATATGAAAAAACATAAAAAGAAATGAATAAACAACAGACATGAAAGGAAACAACTTACTTTCAACCATCTAATACGTGGAGGTGGAGTACCCTGAGCTTTGCAATGTACCTTGCCTACTAAGCCAAGTTCTAAGTTTTTAGATGTTGTTGGTTGCGGCATAAACTTGAGTTGTTCTATAATTTGTAATTCAGCGGTATTAAGAAGAGCAGCATCTTCGCCCTCAATATACATTTCGCATGAATAGAGACCAGCATCACTTGCTATTACGCCATTAAATGTCAGTGAGCCGTTTTCTCGATGAAACATAATACGCACATCTTCCCTCAACATTAAATCCTTATTAGGTTCTACTGTAGCTATAAGATTTTGAATAAGATCAATTTGACGAATAATTTTTCCATCTTTACGCCAACGCAACTGTATAAATTTATCCGCTTTTAAATAATTATCATTAGCTTTATACGAACAGTGTAGTTCTGCTTGGTCATTCTCTTTTATAACAAATTTCTCTTGCGGTTGTTCTATGATTTGATTCATTTCCCTAAGAATTGGTGTGTTACTGCTAGCTCCACCGCGTTTTCCACGACATAAAAATGTATGATTATAGGAATTGGAAAAACCCTTCGTCTTTTTTATGCGTGGTATACAATTGGAACCAATATGACCGGCCATAGGTTTCAAATCAGCTAGATTTAATTTGTATCCATTTTTACTGTTAATATGACATAATTGGTTATTGGCAGTACAACGGTAGGATCCATTATCTTTGATGCTTATATTACGTAGATAAAGACGATTTTTTATTAATTCAATATTTTTTGAGTAACTTAACTTATCGTTGTTATGAAACCATTCAATTTTGAGATTACTGTTGTCGTGGGAGCAGTCCACACGGCATTCAAGTACAATTTCGTCTATTTTACTATAAACCAGATGTACAAAGGCAATTTCTCTGACTACAATAAAAAAAATATTTTTTAATTAGTATATAGTTTAAACGACTTTAATTAAAACAAGAACAAGATATTCAAAAAATATACGTATGTATATTGTTTTTATATAATTAAATTTAATATATAATAAATATAAACACATAATAACAAGCCAGAAATAATGGCTCTTAAATGCAATACAGCAGTTAGAAGTAAACGTAGTTTTCAGATTAATAAATCTTAAGAAAAAGATAAACAAAACCGAATACATGAGTACGTCTATAACCCCAGCTCATGAAATGTGTTAATATATTTCATTCACTCAGTCAAAGGATAAAAATTTTTTTTCTTACCAATAAAAGCAGCAAAAAAGACTTATTCCACTAGCGCAGAACTACTAAGATCCACTATTAAGATCTTGTTAATAAAGACATTTGCAGACTATGCCTATATTGTGCCAATGTTTAGCACTGGCAAGCTGGAGGACGACTGTCTTGGGACACCATTGAGTTGGTGATGACTTGGCAGGCAACTTTAATCCAAATGAGCTGCTTGCAATAACAAGAGATGTAGTTATGTGAATGGAAGCTCTCTAGCTTTAACTATAACGACATCTGAGAATCAAAGGACAAAAAAGGACCCAAGTCGTTTCGTGGTCTACTTCGGCTAATTCTTCATTTCAGTGGGGCCACTTGATGGACGGTGCCTTGTCCCAACATCTCACAATTTATATATATCTTTTAAAACAAACTTTATATATATATGTAGCTGACATAGGCAAGTGCAGTATTGATGTGCAATAGCATAGCTCTTATTAGTGACATCAAAATAAAAAATTGTGAGACGTAGCCCTTTCATATTATACACTGACCATATATCGAAAGATAAAATGATGTGTGTGAAAGGGAAATAATAGGAAAATTCTCAAACATTTTCATTTTAAACTTCAGATAAGATCAGTAGCAACCAAGAAATTGGCATATAAATATTTAAAGCTGTTTATACTGTAGGTTAGTAAAGAAAAGGTATAGTTATCCGTCCTCAAATAAGCAATTAATAAGAAGAGTCTTTAAAAACCAAGAATAAATAAGCACCTGAAGGCAGTTAATGTGTATTTAAAAATAAAGAAAAGTTATTAGCGTCTATTCAAAACTAAGAACTTCTTATAATAAAGTTATCTGAGACAGAACTCTAAAAAGAAACACCAAAATTTATATATTCTTCTATTATAAGTTGTTTTAAGAAGTTCATATAAAATAAATACCAAGACCACGAAACTTTTAACTTGAGGACAATCGCTTACACAGACCTCTAAATGCCGTTTATCCTTCCTAACTATGGTTACAATAGCAACAACAATGCCTTTGTTGGATGAAAATTTGTTGTTAATAAATTTTTCATATGGATTATAAACTATTTCTACAATAAGAAATATAAATGAAAACCCAAATAAAATCGACAATGTACCGAAGAACTTAATTTTACTAGTATATGTATATTGTGTGAAGAATATGTATAAATTTAAGTATATAATTCCCATTTATTAAGTCTATAAAAAAGTGGTAAAATAAAAAACTACATTTAAAAACAAAGAAATTTTAAGGGATAAAAAAAAAGCTCCAACATACTACGAAGTTCTGATTTTTATTTAATGCCATATAAACATGAAATCGTAATAAAAATTGGAATTTAATAGTTATACATAAACGTAGAAGTATGAGGAAAATGTAATTGTGTTTTTATTTTTCATAATAAATTGAAAATTTATATATCATAAAAATAATATAAAATATGTATAAAACAACTCTTTGAAAATGTTGAATATTGGGTTTTATTACAATATAATACCGTCATAGTAGTTAATAGAAAATTTTAATATTACACAAAAAATATTAAATACAATATAAATACAATATAAAAAAAAATATTAAAAAGGAACTAATAAACAATGATAAAAAACAAAAGTTTATGACAGCTAATTTAAGCATACACATTAACAATCGTCATCAAAAAGTTTTAGAAATTACCACGAGGTAACACTTTCAAAAGTTACTACCAGGAGACGTATTCACATAGAGGTTAACATATTTGAACACTACCATCCTTATATGTACCATAAATTTCTGACAAAGAATAGTATATAAATTAATGATAAATATTTTATTTTTTTAACACGTGTTTGATGTTAATATTTATTTTTATTAAAGTAAAGACAAAAGACGTGGTTGCGGTTCTGTAGTCCAAGTAAAAGTGAACGAGTTTCAAATTGTCACGTTGAGACCTACGAATGTCAAACCGGACTTTTCCAGCCAACAAGTCGATGTCCCGTTTGGTAGCAATCAAGTGATCGAAATAATATCGCATGATTTGCCGTTAATGAAATTAAGCGCAGGGGCCGTATTAGACAGGACACGGATGTTAACTTATATACCATCGAACAGCCATTACATTCGTCTAATTTCGCTCCTTGCAGTTTGACTGACTCCAGAAACCATAACTGGGAACGCATTTAACCAGCCGAGAAGAGATAAAAAAATCGAAAACGGCTCTGATGGTTATACAAAAATCTGATTATATGCGCAGTTCAGTGAATAGAGAGTGCTTTTGAGGGAATCATGTTGATTAGCAATAATAAACTAGTATTTTTAAGTAACTTTTTGTTTATGTAACTTTTTGCAGTGGGTATGTTACTGGTAAATATAAATAAGCATACTGTACAAAAAATTGGATTCACGACACTACTTTCAGTTTTGACATATAGATGGTGCACTATATTGTCCTTTTAGCTAAAAATACCGGCATGAAAAATAAATTATTTTAAAACTGGATGCTCTTTAAAGCATAATGAGCGCATTGATTTTAATTTAATATATACAGAATTTATAATAAAGTCGTAAAAAGTATAAAATCAGTCTGATTATCTTATAAATTCTTGTTTATAAGAACTATTCTTGACACAAATAATGTTTTAGGTTCTTATTATCAAAAGTACGTGTTTAATTTTCTAAGTAGAAGCGGATAGAATTTTTTATTGAGCTACAAGTATTTTGAATCTGCAGCAGAAATATGTCGTTTTTAAGTAAACATAAGTACAGATAATGCTAGTCGAACATAAAATACAATTTTAATAATATTTTTTACGATCGGAAAAGAAATTTAAAAGTTGTTGGTCTGCAAGAAACAAAATTAAACAAACCAAAACAACTTTATTTTACATATAAAAATGTACAAATAATACGACTTGTGAAAAAATGAAAACCAAACATCAACGAACGTAGTACTGACAAGCAGATACTCCGGCTTATGTGCCAAACAGTATAAACAAGTAGAACGTCAGGTGCGGCGTCACTTGATTGATGTGCGTTCGTTGCATTAAACTTCGAGTAAAAAATTTACATTTAATCTAAAAAGTAAACACAGGAAAATTGAAGTTTATGTGTGCTCAGCTCACACGTTTTAACTTTATTAAATTGATGGTGCAACTACGCAGACATAGACATACAATAAAGTGTTTGCTTGGGTATGCACGGTGATATATGCAATATGCGTGCCATATGCTTCGCCAGTTCACCATTAGATCACTTGTTGAAAGATTTTTATCAAAGAACGGCAAATGATCAAAGCAAAAACTATTTGAAGTGCATTTTCTCTAATGTTCACTTTTATGTTTAGGTTAAATCCATCTCTTTTAGTAAGTGTAATGATCCCAATATACATAATAGAATATGTTAGGTACATAGTTTTTTACAGGACAATAACAGTTCAAATATATACACAAAACTACGTTTATATATTGCGATGAAAGATTGTCTTAATAATTAATAATATTTTTATTGTTGGGAGATGTGACACTGCGACCGTCGGGTCTTTTGGGCCTCCATCTGGGTTAAGTGTAGGTCTTTAAGCCTTGTTGCGCCAATAAAAATTAGTATAGAGCCTAGTTTACAGAATTTTATTGCCTCTTCCGTATAATTAATAATAAAAACTTTTATACTTGAACCCATCCTAAGTAGGAAAGAACTTTAACTTTCCGGATGCAAACTTTGAAGAATGTTGGAATCACTAAACAGCAATAAGAAGTATTTGGAACGATAATAGTAAACAGTTAATAAAAACATAAAAAGTGCCTTGAAAGAAAAATAAAACAGATTACATTAGCTATTTATATTGTATATATATATTTATATCTATATATATATATATATATTATGTATACATTCCTATAAATGATTTTTCAAGCCAGAAGTAATGTGCTGCAGCTAGGAAATAGGTTGGAGGAGGGTAGGTCAACCAACACTTCATAAAGTCATGCTTAAGCTATCAAATTTGCTAACATAATCCATATTTAAGTTAGTTTTGAGATTTAAGTCACGTCGAAACGTGAAACCGACACTTAGAAGTATATATTTTTAATTTTTGATATTATATCTTGTAACATTGTTTATGATTTAAATTATTTTTTTTTATTGCTTCTATATTCTGACTGATGAGTACTTCAAACGGATTTGGACAGTATTTGTAATTAGACACAATTTGCAAACACAGTATTTATAAAAGCAATAATAAATTCGTTAGTTTTAAGTAATAAATTTTTTTCTAAATAATAGTTAATAAACATGCTATTTACCATTTATTTTCAGGCGAGCTGGAGGTGAAGCCTGCCGAGCTCCACTGCCTGTGTTGGTCGCTATGCAGACGTAGTCACCCTCATCGTTACTTTTATTTACTCTTTCAATAATTAAATTAGAGTTAATCTGTTTAATTTTTGTTGAGTTGTGAAGAAGTAGTCCTGTAATAATAAATATTTATTTTAAATTTTTATAAAATTATATAATAGTTTAAGTAACGTAAGTACACAAATAAATTATTTTACTTTTTTAAATAAATTATTATAGAAATTAATATAATATAATATAAGAGAGTACATACGGTAATACTACATATATAAATTTGGTTCATATTAATAAAATACAAATATTAATAAAAATTTTTATGTTATTTATTTTTTCAACTATATTTAATTTACTAATAGAATAATAAAAAAGAACATGCTTACCATTAAATGTCCAAGAATATTTAAGATCGTTTTCTGGCGATGCCCGACATGTAAATATCACCGAATCCCCTTCAACAACAGTTTGGCTTTGTGGCAGTGTGACAAACTCTGAATATTCTGCTTTCACGAACTCTGTAAATATTTTTGTTTTCAATTACCAGATATTTCTTTAGTAACTATCTGTGAAATCAAGATGGTGCATAGTGTAAATAATACCTAATAATATATATGAGTTAAGATCATGTATGTTACACATTTAGAGTACATAAATATAAACTAAATACAATTTCTAAATAGTTTGAGTGTGTTTTTTTGGCTGTAATAAATAGTTGTAAGAGAAACATAGATACATTGGAAAATATACAGATAGTATCTATTAGATACTTAAGTGTGAATAAAATTTTGTACTTTGTTTTGCATAAACAAAAGAGAAAAATCTTCTAAGGTTTAAAAGGAAAAACAAGTTTGATTATAAATTTGTTTATAGTTCTCACACCTTAGTATTTTTTATGAGATAATAAATCAATTTCTTAATCACTTAACATATTAGTGGTAATATATTTACAGAATAGGATTCAAATGAATCCATAGAAAATGTTGAAGAAATAATGATATGAAACGAAAGAACCTCAAAATATGTTCTTAAAAAAAAATATTGGATTTTTAGTTATTCTTAAAGGGATAGGGGTCTAGATTTTCGTAGTCATTTTAGTTTGAAAGCTAATTTTCAAATTGGGATAGTAAAAAAATTGTTCATGTTAGCAAAAATAATTTTCAAGTTAAAGGGACAATCTATTTCTGTGACCTTCCGGAGAAGTTAATTTTGTTTTATTTTTATGTAGTACTTTAATTATAGCTAAGCAACAATAGGTATATAAAGATATTTTTCAGTATTCAGATATTGGGTGAAAGCACTTTGTATCATTATTGATATAAGCATATAGAATATAAATCATAAACCATCGTACAATATTGTAATGTAATACAAATTAATGTGGGGTTTCTTAAACACCGCCTCCCGGATGACTACATATACGAATTATTAGCACTACGGTTCTAAAAGGTGTTGTATTGGATGGTTCTTGCAAAACACATT
Source organism: Teleopsis dalmanni (assembly GCF_002237135.1). Classification (NCBI taxonomy): domain Eukaryota; kingdom Metazoa; phylum Arthropoda; class Insecta; order Diptera; family Diopsidae; genus Teleopsis; species Teleopsis dalmanni. Next base: position 51,737,236 of record NC_051847.1, read on the forward strand.
GAATATTTTTTTTGCGTTCCGCAATAACATATATTTTGTGTTGAGATAAAGTTTACATAGCTATAATCTTATATGCAAATGTTGACAATAATAAATTTATTCAAAATATAAACCAAAACATTATCAAAAAATGTTTGAGTTTACAAATATATATATTGTGATTTATATTTATTCATATATTTTCTATATTATTAGTAAAATTATAAAAATTTAATGCTAAGGTGTGCTACGATAAGATAAGCAATTTATTGTAAAATTTACGAAATAAATATCAGACATTCAATTACATTATAATTCTTTAGAAAATAGTTGAGCTAAATAAGAAACACTCTACGAAAGGGACATAAATTTATAGGAAGGAATTGAAGTAGTAATGAATAAAGAGATATGGTATATTAAATTGCTTTCAATTTTTTTTATATTTTTTTGACATTATACTCAACAGTACACTTAAGGAAAGGTAAATATTTATTGGATGATACAAGAATGAATAAAAATGTTTTCTGCTACAACTGATTTAATGCATAAAAATTATAGTTTCACTGAATAAATGGATATAATATATGGCAATCAGGTGATACACTAGTATAGTTTCATTATGAGTGCTTGCAAGAATCAATGGAACGTAAAGGGGAACAGAAATCAAACAGTTTTTAAAATAATTATATGACCATTTTTGTTAACATTTAGTAAAAATAGATAAAATAACGTAATCTTACGGTAATAAAATGTTACTAACAAGTCTGCACAGGTGTCTTACTAATATAAAAAACTTTAATTGACACTTGTGACACACTCCACAGGTACTTTCACATATTAGTATACATAATTAAACTTTTATTAATGTAATTGTAATTTGCCGTATAAAATAGTTTACCTTTAACAATTAGATAGTAAATAATATACGATTTAAAGTCAGGTACACTACGCAGGGAGAGCTAAAAAGTTACTAGAACAGCAATTAATTTAAATTACATATTATATTAATATTAGAAATTCTCCTGATGAAAGCATAAGTGAATTTGCCGAGATACGAATAAAAATATACTAAAAATAATGCTCAAAATAAAGGCTAAAATTCTTAAAAGACTAAATCAATTTCAACATATTAAACAATTGCACCGATTATGAGGCCCCCTATTATGGATTGTAATTTCATTATTTTGATTACTATTCCCAGCATGGCTAATATATGTAATAAGGTAGGACTTAAAGTATAATTTGAAATTAAAAATCAGTGATGAACAGTAATACTAATCTTAAAGAACTTGTAAGAATGAATGCCGAATTAACACAATACAGTAAGAAATTTTAACTCTTGTGACCTCTCAATTTACTGATTGCAGAATAAACTAAAAACCAATACGTTAAAAACTTAAATATCAAGTTAATATAAAAACAAAGTTTTTAACTTGTTACTTTCTTTTTTCATTCACCATATTCGACAGATTTCAGATTTCATCCACAAAATTTATATAGAACTTATTAAGTTCTAAAACGCTTACTCCGTGAAAGGTGATTTTACTTGAACAATAACCGAAAAAACTTTTATTTTGGCGTTAAAAATAAATCGCTAGAAAACATATATTTGGAATGAGTGTTGAAATACTAACAAAAGGAGTTGATTTTTGCAATTGTTTTGAGTAGCTCAATAAATATTTTTTTAAGATGATTGTTAACACAACAAAATTCGACTTCAAGAATTATATATTCATTCCAAAATTTCTGTAACATATGGGGACCTTTCATTTAGAAACATTTATCTTTGAACTTAAAAAAAGCTACAGTTTCAAAAATGATTTCATCATTGGAACTAAATTTCCTTAGCTGGGCATTCTTATCCGTTCTCAAACAAAAAATAGTCGCTAGGAATACAAGAAAGAATATGGTGAATGGGAAAGTAAATAAAAGTGCAAATAGTGCAATTTTGTTTTGTATTTAATGAACTTGAGACATGGTACATTGAAAGACAACTCTTTTGTTTTTAATTTCAGTTTGTTTCTTTTTTCATATATTTTTTGATGGACCAATAGTAAGATATTAGTATAATATTTATTTGTTTTTGCAAAAGATGATTGATGAAAAAAAAACTTGCGCTTAGCTGACATTTACGTTTTTGGCAGCTTTTACCGGTTGTTATCCATTTAGATAACTGCCGAGTGCAGTGATGTATCAATATTTCATCTATGTTACAGTACTGTATGAAATATTTTTTGGTTATTATGATAATACCATATAAACATCAATAGGTTATGGTTTTTAGTACAGTGTAAAAAAATGCTGACCCCTTTTTTAACACTGTTTTCAATTATCAGTATGGAATATAGTAATGTTGATAGAAACAATGGTGTGAAGAGATATAAAAAAAAAATGAATTGAAGAATTGCCAAAAAACCGTAACATCCTTTACTATAGCAATTAAATGAGATACTGAAAGTAGCTATAAGTTCAAATATGTTGTCAAAATTGGAATATGTTGATTTAAATCAAAAATCATTTATTATTTGTTTAATTGTATTATTATTCTTTATATTGAATTGATTTTTAACGTCCGTTTTGACAAAAGAAACTAAATTCTTAATATGAACTATTGTTTTCAATGGAGGGGTATTTCGAACAGTATTAAATTACCGCAATAAAATTTTATTATTTTATTAGTTAATTGAATTTTTGGCTGACCATACATCTGTTTCGAGTATTGTTAAATACCCATTATCAGTGGTCTTGGAATTATTTCTTATATTTAATTATTCGTAAATAATTTTTTGAGACTGCAAGTACTAAAGGATAAACTCGTGCACTGCTAAATTTTTAGCTCAGAATCAGTGTTCATTAGCAATCTGACCCAAAGCCGAACGTGCAAGCAATCTGACCCTTGTATGTTCGAACTTGGAGTTCTATTAATTTACTGTGAAAGTTCATTAATAAATTTACTTACTGGGGTTTATTAGAACGAAATCATAAACCAGCTGTAAAATAATTAAATTAATTATGTTTTTATTTTTAATTGTTAAATTTTAATACTATTCTTTTGTAGAACCATTATAATTCATTATATAAATTTGGGATTATTGGGATTATGTATTGACTTCTTAATAGATAAAATCAAATTAAAAATAAATTTTTTTTCAAAGAACTTAAAATCTATTAAAAGTTTTGCTCGCTTATACACACATCTGTAGATCAAGATAAAAAACAATAACAATAGCAGCAATAGAGAAAAAGGATAATAAAAAGCTGATTACAAAAAAAAAAAAGGAAAAAACAGAAGTAAACAAAAAGTGTCTTCAAATCTGAGAAAAGGAAGAAATATTTTTTATAGGAAATCACTTTAACTTGATTTAATCTGCTATATTATTTTAAAGAATATATTCTAATAAAATCCAAATTGTTAATTGTTCAGATGGCACTTTGAGTCCCATACCATATAAAAGAATGTTCAAAAGGTTTATATTTTATTTTGATGAATAACTTCATTTAAATCATTTACATAGGTAATTCATTCATTTGAATGAAAAAGTTTTTACTTATAATTGAAAATCTTGAATATAATCAGTGCTATAATATTTTAACATAATGTTTAATACATATACGAGAATTTTATACAAATTAAAAATATAGTATAAAATGTGAAATTTAAATTGGAGCCAATAAATGTGAATGAGTAGAAACGCAAAATCTAAGAAAGGTCAAGATGCAGACGATCTAGAAAAATTAAAAATTTTTTGATTTTAATTAATCTCAATTTTAATGTTAAAATAATTAAATAAACATTTTTTAACAATTACTAAATAACATTAATATTTTAATATGTACGTACATATGTTTGTAATTTAATTCTGTTTTATTTTATAAACACACACATATATTGTATCTTAATTAATTAAATGAAATAATATCTTTTTTAGTATTCCTTAAATTAAAATTTTTTAACAGTTATTAAATAGTATTAATAATATTTTAATATGTACATACATATATGTGTAATTTAATTGTGTATAATTTTATAAACACACACATATATTGTATTTTAATTAAATCGAATACTTACGAATAGCACAAAAATGTAGCACACTTATTGCAAATATAATTTTTGATTTCGAATACATTTTGAAGCTTAAATGCAAATGATGAATTGATGAAATAATGATATCAAATTAAACGTGCAATTATTTAGTCCTTCATCTATTTTATTCGATGTTTTTATGTGTAGTTAGTTTTATGAATGTGTAGAGTATTAATCAAAACAATGGAGTCACAAAAAAGAACACAAAGCCATAGCACAGCACAAATGCACCAGAATTGAAAAAAAAGCTTGAACTTGCTTATTACTTATTTTATGTGGCAATGGACTCCATTTTAGCTTGCTTTTTGTTTCGGTTTTGAACTTAATTCAGAGTTTTTAGAATTTCTTTTTTAAATCTGACTTATTTTCACTTAAAATTAATTGTTAAAACTCTACAATTTTCTTATTATTTATTTTTAATTTAATATCACAATGCATATTTGCATCTTGCTTATTATATATAAACAAAACGGCGACTGAGACGGAGACATGAACAATGGATTTAACAAAGATTTGATGTATAAAAACTAAATTATTTTTACATATGCATGTTATTTTGACAAAGATTTGTTTACATCAATTAAAAAACTATTTAAATAAATTAATATATTATGTATTAATTTATATTTCATAAATTTTTAACTTTTAAATGTTTTCCTCGAAATTTAGATATCATCCATTTATTCCTTCAGACAAATTTCTCTTATAATTGAATACATTCTCATTGCAATCGCAGACAGCTTTGAATACATACAAATTTATGCACATCTGTATGTTTTTATTTTGCACACAAACGTTCTTACACAATTTTATTATCTTTTCTACATATATGTAAATGAAATTTTCTCATTAAATATTGCATATCAATTATATTTTTGTTTACAATCCTTTTTTTACACTCACAACATTTGCTTTAGGCATGCATTTTTAATAATACATTTTCAACACAATCGCCTGCGCTAATCACAACCGAACTCAGACACCTTCCACTCCGAACTACCGTACAAAAATATTGAGTATTCCAACAGCACTGAAATGCCGGTAACAACATAAAATAAATAAATTAGCAGATACATATTTTCTCCTTGCTTGGAAGAATTGATTCCATTTGTGTCTCTCAACTTGGAATTTTATTGCCGGTTTATGTTTCTGTAAGCGCATTTTCTTATACACACACCGGAGTCCGTAAATAAGTCTAGGGTTGTATTCGAAAATTTAACTAAAAATATTTATCTATTAAAAATGATTGAAACTTAGATACGGAATAAATTTATAAGATATTTTTTTAAGTATTTATTTGTGTATTTATTTTGTTCAAATTAAGCAGTTACTTTGATCAAAATAAACTTCTTGTCTTGAACGAAGTGGTAGGCGTATGAATATGTGAAAATTTTGTACACAAACCAATAAATGAGTTGGAATTAAAAATATTCTAGTTATACAAATAATTGAATCATGCTATGTTTTTAGTTTCTCAACAGTGTTTGCCTGTTGGGTGGGAAGAATGCTATGATTTTCATATTCAAATATCAAATAATTCAGGCATATAGCCTGAAAGAGGCGACGACGCTTTTCCGTCGTCGGAAAATAGAGAACTGTTGTTAAACAGACTTAGGTACTACATGGACTATATAGTCATGAATGATGATGATGATTTGAATTAAGTGCCAAATATTATATAGAAATTTATACAAAATATTGTATAAATATTTTACAATATTTTACAGTAGTTATTCATGTTAAAAAAAGAAATAAAGGAACCATTTTCTAAACTCTTGAACTATATATACATAGTATACAATATATTCTTATACATATGTATGTGTGTATTTTTGATATAATTCATATATCAAAAACATAGAAATTTCTATGTATTTTTTATATACTATTATTACAGATGAAATTTAAATAATAAATTTTATTAATATATTTTCAAATGTTTTATCTACAATAATTTATTGAATTGGAACTGGTAGGCCGAAACTGGTAGCCAACTTTATGTCATGAAGTTGAACACTATATGTCCAGATTGGTTTATGCATTAGCTTTAACAAAACTAGTCTGTAGTAGATAGAATAGTATTAATGAATCATTGCAGATAAGTCATTTGTAGGCACTTTAATTTACTTGAATATGAAATTTAATACGACTGAGATAAGATGTTTACTTGTGATGATTTTATATGTAATGATTTTGTGTTGGTTAACTCTGTTTTCCAGTTAATGTCCATTGTTCTATGTCATTAATACAGTTTTGAAGTACTTGTCGCAATTCTACATTAGTATCAAAAATTATGATAACCACTGTATCATTTACAAGTGTAACTATAATTGAGTTTAAAGGTGTTGGTATATCGATCCAATACTGTATTTACTATAATGTAAATATCGGTTAAATCCGAGTAAGCTTTCTTGGATCAACCTGCAATGTTTTGTTGGAAAATAATAGCTTATAAATTTCACAAGATTTTCAATTTGAAACTCTTTGAAAGCAGAATATATAATATTATTTACATAGTTAAGTTTAGTGACAAATATAGTATTATTTAAGATCAATTATTTACCGAAAATAAATTACTCATTTTATGAAATTTGAAATTATGAAATTTCTGATCATGTGTTTCAGATATTTAAGGGAGAAACAGAGAAGTAATACAGTTGAATGTAAAACTTTATCGAAGAATATGAGATAAAGTTTGTGTATCCCATAAAACTGCTTCCATTAAACTAATTTAAGAGTGAGCTACAATACAATTTTTTCGTTCATTATAATTCTAGAATGGTGTTCTACGTCCTGCAATCTTAGCAATATATTGCAATGTCTCTTACTTATCTTAATAAAGACAAATTACGACTTTTAATGACAAGTGCCATTCGTATTGAGTGTTGTAATGTGATGTGGGCAAAATTTTATCAGTAACGTTGTGAGTACATTTGATTTGTAGCTTTTAAATGTAATACTAAAGTCAATAAGGTCCTTAATCATTCTTTTGTATATAAAGACTAGATGTTTTTAGAAATATTTGGAAAGATGTAATTCGTATAGAAGTATTGAAGTTTTACTAATAATTAAAAGAAGAGCAAAGGTTAGCACAGATGTAACAAATAATTCTACATTATGACAATATTGTAACAATGATTTATTATATTGATGTTATGTACTTTATGTATTGTTAGATGTGTTGAAAATATATATATGATGCGACTTTTCATTTATTCTTGATTTTTATTATAAAAATTTTAAAAAGTAAATGCCCAAAATAATTGTATGTTACCATAAGAAATGGCCTATAGGGAAGTATGTTACGAGACTATAGATCATAGCTATCGTACTTAGGTACGTTTCTAATTTGTTTCTGCCGTACCACCGTTTTTTCTTGGTTATTATAGATTAATCTAGCTTGTTATTTTAGATTAATCTAGAGGTACCACAAAAGAATATCGTATTCCAAATATCATTACATCTTTACTCATATCATGTTCCATATTGAAATTTCTGAAGAATGCATGTGAACGCATCTACTTAACTAGTAGTACTTTTTGCAGAAGAGGTACTGTGCTGTAGTACTGTGTTGTTGCACCCAGATGAACCGAATGCTACAATGTTGTGATACTTTATTTAAAGACTATACTTATTTTAATTTAAGAATTCTTTGTCAAGAAACTTAATTTTAACTAAACAACTTTCATCTTTTTTATTAAAACTTTTGGATCATTTTTATGAATGAAATGTAATTTCCTTCGGAAAATTTTATTTCTGTCTAACTTTGTAACTATCCAAGCTTGACATTTGTAGCTGGAATGATCGGAATCTAAATATAAAATATTCAATTTCTTACTTTAAGAGTGCACATGATTTTGGTTTAATAGCATTGCAGGGGTAAAATTTTATGCTCAGCTTTTTCTAAACGTTAAGGTAGTTAATTTTTACCCGCTTTTAATCCCCATGAAAACACTCAGCACCATTGACGAGACGTAATGCTATTTTACTGCCAGAGACTGTTTTACTCAAAGTTAGCAGTAATAAACAAAACACTTTTGATGACTGCGTTCCATAATTCCGTTTTTATAGTTTTTTCAACCCTCGCGTTATAGGACACCCAGCACCGCACAGTTTTTGCTGTGCTTACAGTTATAGTTCGCCTGATGTAATAATCCGTTGACTCTGGCAACAAACCAAATGCTACAAAAGAAAGTTTTGTTCATTAGAGTTTTAGGGGTGGCGCAAAATCATATCTTTACTCCAGACATTTATTGATGTCGTAAAATTGAAGATTTACGACAGTACTTCCCCTGTCACTAATTTTAGATTACCATAAGAAAAAGAAGAAAAAAATAATAAAATTACTTATATGCGGCAAAATGTTAAACAAAAACAACCAAAAATGTTTTTAAACAACAATACCGAATATATAGGATACTAACAGCTGCGTGATTAAAAAAAAACAAGGAATATCTACAAATCGTAACTTAACAATTTCAATTTAATTTATTTTAATTTAATAAAGAAAACTTTTTAATTATATTATTATAAAGTTTATATAACATATAAATATTATATATATATTTAGATAAATATACATATACTGATAGTTACATTGATATATATATATGTATTTATACACGAAAATTCGTATATAGAATCTCCTGAATTTAAATGAAAACTTTTTTTACTTTTAAAATAAATGTTACGCATTAATAGTAAAAATCCACATTTTTCCCTAAAAAAATATTTTTTTCAATTTCAAAAAAAATTAAATTTTTAACAACTCGATCCCTTTAATAACTGATCCATTTTAACATATATATCAAAGTACTCATTTAGGAATCGTATTGTTGTCATTGTAAAAATTTAGATATAAGTATAAACCAATTTTTTGCATTTATTATAACAAAGTTTCGCTTATAATATAAGATATATAATCTTATTAAAAATTGATTCTAAGGTATAATTGATAGAAAATGATTTCTAACAATATTAAGATTTAAGAAGTCTAAGAAGTGGGCCAAGAAGTGGAAATTAGAAAAATAATTATAAATTTGCTATAACTCGCATTTAGCATTTAAAAACAATAAAATTAAATGAAATAAAATAAAATAAAATAAAATAAAATAAAATAAAATAAAATAAAATAACATAACATAACATAACATAACATAACATAACATAACATAACATAACATAACATAACATAACATAACATAACATAACATAACTTAACATAACGTAACATAACATAACATAACGTAACATAACATAACATAACATAACATAACATAACATAACATAACATAACATAACATAACATAAAATAAAATAACATAAAATAAAATAAATAAATTAAATAAAATTAAATAGAAATAAAAATAAAATAAAGTAAAATTAAACTTAATATAATAAGATTAAACAAAACAAACAAAATAAAATAAAAAAAATCTATATGTTGATGGGAACAAATAGAAGAGTTAGATTAATAGTGAGAATAAATAATTGGAACAATTTGATATCTGGCTATCAATGGCATTTGATGAAACTTGGAAATAATTTCATCTTAGGTCATACAAATTAGCGTTCTATAAAAAAGGATCGTGGAGACGACATTATTTTATATTTATATTATATTATATAAATATATATATATTTATATGATGTAATGTAGATGCGATATCTTTTTTAACAGTGAATTTAGTAATATATTTTCACTTCTTTAAATTTATGGTTTTTGTAGTTAAGATTTTCAGTTGTATGTCAATTTCCTTTTCAAAACTAAATAATCTAAGTTTTACTAGTATTTACTACTTTCATATTTTCACAATATTTCTTTTGAGAAGAAATAATTTTTTTAAAAATAACCTGATAATGAGCCAAAATAAAACGTAATAGCAATAAATTGTTTATTCCATCGATATTGACTTCG
>NC_051847.1:51747318-51758210 GCF_002237135.1 Teleopsis dalmanni
TATTTATTAAATTAAATTTTTAAAGAGAAATATCCCACTTACAACTAATTTTAAATATAATTGAATACTTAAATTAAATCTGTAATACTTTAATGGAAACGACTCCAACGAATATAATTATTTAATTTTAATATCAAATTTAGATGATTATGTTTAGGATTGTCACATTTTATATCAAAACATAGAACATAGAATAAAATTAAACATTTTTTCTCTCACTTATTCACTTTTGACATCGCATATGAAGAATTTATTTTTGCTTTCTTTGCACTTATTTGAATTCTATAAGAAATGTATATTGCTTTTTCTGCTTATTTTTTGTTAAGCAAAGCGAAAAAAAATATAAATATTTTCAGATAACATGTTTTAAAATTATAAATAATTAGAATAAAAAGTTTAATTCTAAAATCGATCGTTATTAACCACGGTGACGACTGTTAAATGTTTAATTGGTTACCTGTTTGTATGTCACAATGTAATTATCAAGAGCGATTATACATTAAGACCGAAAAGTTTTCGGAAATTCTCATTTAAAATTCGCGCGCTGTATATTTTTCGATATTTTAAAAGTTTATGTAGTTTGGCAGCACTGTCCTTAATTACTATGCCAAAAATGAGCGCGATCTGTCAGACAGTTCGTTTACGGCAGCTGTTGAAACCAGTTCACCTCAGTAGGGCGTTGCGAAAAAAACAATGGAAAAAAATATTGAACAAAGAGTTTGCATCAAATTTTGTGTTTCGAACGAAATTTCGTGTGCAGAATCGTTGCGAATGCTACAAAAGGCTTATGGGGAATCAGTTTTATCGAAAACTCAAGTTTATGAGTGGTACAAAGCCTTCCAGGACGGTCGTACGACCGTCGAAGACATTTCGCAACGCACTACTGAGGTGAACTGGTTTCAACAGCTGCCGTAAACGAACTGTCTGACAGATCGAGCTCATTTTTGGCATAGTAATTAAGGACAGTGCTGCCAAACTACATAAACTTAAAATATCGAAAAATATACAGCGCGCGAATTTTAAATGAGAATTTCCGAAAACTTTTCAGTCTTAATGTATACCATTATATTAAATAGAACTAACAAAGTAAGGCAATGTAGAAAGAGCATTCATTAATAAACAAATAAGTTTATATGTGACTATAATATTGTATAGGTGAGCTTTACATTGAGCATTTTTTAGTATAGTATTTATGCTCATTATTTAATTTGTTTTTGTTTCTTTCTAAATAAATTTCATTTTGATTATATTTACTGTATTTGTAGACCTATATTTCTGGTATTAGTATTATAAATGTATTATTTATATATGTATATATAATAATCTTAAGGTTTCAGTAATATCCTCTTACGTTTTTAATTTAAAGTTACACATACACATTGCTAATTTATTTAAAAACAATTTAAAATAACTGTTTAAAGAAAATAATAAAAGCAACATTTTAAGATTTGCATTAATAAAAACTCACGATAGCACAAAAAAGTAGTTATTCGAATAAAAAATTAATGAATTTTCGCTTAATGTCATTCACTTAAAACAAAAAGCGGTCATCAAATCTGTGGTCTAACAATAATAGCTATAGATATCTGCACATACACACGATCATGGTTTCGTCATCGATCTATCACAGAGATAGAAGAGGACTCACCCCACAGGCACTCTTTTTATTCTTAAATATTATTTCGAACACATTTTAATAGATTACTGGCCATATGAACCTACTTGACTACACTCATAAGTTTGGAGTCGTTTTCAACGATTGCTCTTTAAAGCAAAAATATTAAATTATTATCAAAGGTATTAAACTACAGTAAGTTCTTATTCCGTTACATCTTTACATATATGACATATCCAGTAATAAGTTATTATCTGTTATATTTAAAGACCACTTTCGGTTGCTTTTAGACTCAGTTAGCAACGCTTAAAATTAATCTTTGGTATAATAATATACCATTATATTCTTATAGCCTTAGTCAGTCCATTATCCATCGTCATAATCAGACAGCCTGCTGGACTGCAATTGGCTCAAGTTTTATTTATTTATCTCTAAATAATTCTTACAATTTTCTAATTCATATTCTGAATCTCTATATTATAAATGACGGTAACACAAACACTACAAGGAAAATAAATATTAATAATAACTAAAACAAAATTATTTTCTTTAAACTAAAAATAATAAAAGCTATTGTTAAATAGTGATTTTAAAAATATTAATGAATTATTATGTTAAAAATTTTGTAATTACCACCAGCCAAGTAAATAAAACTCTTATCATTCTCATCTGTTTGTGGTTGAATAGTAGTAGTGGATTTTTCTGTCACTTCTCGTTTTGATATCCAATGTGCTGGTTCTTTATTATAAACTAAAATTCCGAGTACCTTTCCAATACCATTAATTGTGCTTGATTTTTTAAAACTCGAAACTATTTGTGCATCTTCATCCAATGGATTATTACTTAGAGTTATAACCTTGAATATTTTCACATATAACAAATGTTACCGAATTAAAAAAATCTTCGTTCTTACCGTGACATTATTGGTGTAGTCAAAAGGCTCAGCAATAAGTTGATTTTGAGGCCAATAGGTATATTGGGAATTTTTAATTAAGTTTTTAAACTTCGGCCAGTTAATATCATCCAAGCGATTTGTATTATTTCGCACATATATAATAATTTCATAGTAACTTTTATAAATGTTATCATAATCAAATTCACTGAAATGCCTTAAATTGTTTTCTTGTAATTTAAAATTTTCTTCTTGACTCCATAATAAGAACGGTCCTCGTAAATTAGCACTGGAAAGAGTGATTATACTTAATATTATAATTGCAAAAATTATTTTCATTTTTGGATTTAATTTATTAATTTTTTTATTGTATTGTTGTGATACTGCTGTTCAAGAAAAATAATTGTATAATGGTAATTATTTGCTAAATCGATATAGGAACTTACTCAATGCGCATGCTCTTCCTCAAATGACAACATTGCTGTGTGAATAGTACTGCAAAGAAACAGCCGGATGTACTTAACAGAGCCCAGACATGTACCAATTCAAAAATGTTTTAAAAGTAAAATAAATTCATATTTATTAAATTCATTATTTGGTGGAGTAAATACATATTAAGTTATCTATATAATTACCTATTTTACTATTAAAATTTGAGTTTATAATAATTTATAAAAAATATTTTTGACTAAATTTAAGATTCCTTATTGTACTGTAAGCAACCTTTTCAAGGAATATACTTAGAAAGATTTCAAGCACAATGGCAGCTGGGAAATGGCGAGAAATTTTTTAAATTTATTCAGTATGGTTCTAATTTTAAACAATTTCTCGTTGGTTTTTACAAATAGCTATTTATGCTAATTTTAAACTGAAACTTAATAAATATTAGTCCACATAAAATAACCTCATAAAATAAAAAATATCTAAAACTATTTTGTTTACTTTACAGAAGTTGGCTTTAGCATCTTTCAAGCTTAAGAACTTTTTGCACAGAGCTTTTATGATTTTGTTAAGCAAAATTTGCAGATTACAGGAACAGAATTTGCAGTTATAAGATTTTAACATTTTAGTTAAATATTTTATATTTTATTATAAATGCAATATATATAAAATTTTGTAAATATACAAAATTATTATTAAAATAAATAAAAATATTTATTTATTTGTGAGTTAACATTAAAATTCATTTTAAAGTTAACTTATATTAAAGAAATGAACTGCTAGGTCAGTGGCGTAACTACATTTTTTAGGCCTATAAGCAACTACTAACTAAGGGGCCCCTACTAACATCTTTTTATACCCTTTACACGAAAAAGTGTAAAAAGGGTATATTATATTTGTCCAGATTTTCGTAACGCATTAAAGGAAACGTCGCAAATACTATAAAGTATATATCAGTAAAGTATATATATACCTTTTCAGTTCAAACTACTCTCTCAGCTTTTGAACTCAGCTTTTTGATACTCCAATGAAATTTGGTATATGTTAATGGTTAATGAAATATTTTGCAATATGGAGTAGATGCAGATTTAAATATAGCACCGATAGAAATTGAGGATTGAAGCACAACTATACGGCAAATCGTTTCGTCCCACTTTTGAGAATTTATTAAAAATAAATACAATGAATACATAAATTTATAATGGGGCCCCCTAAATTCGTGGGCCCGAAAGCGTTGCTTCCAGTCGCTTCCCTGTAGTTACGCCACTGTGCTAGGTCCTTCGTTCTGAAATAAAAATATATTTAAGAGTTATTTAAACGTTTGATAAACGAGTATGTGAATCTGAGATAAGAGATGAGAAAAAAAGAATAAATTTAAGAATAAATTTAAGAATAAAGAATAATCAAATTTTATTTGTAAAAACTGATACATGCATATTATTAATGTAGTAAAGAATATAAAAGTTAGTGGCGTATCTCGAAGAAAAATGACTTAAGTTGCCAAAATATGCACACTTTTCTCACAAATCAATATGCGGTGTCACTGCTTTTACAGGCCCTCAACCCTTTTGTAGGATAAACTGGGCCAGTACAAAACAAATTATTAAGAAAAGGGAAAATGATATGCGGCTGGAGTACTGGGAAAACTTCCCAGAACTTAGACAAAGCAAAGCACTGATAACAACCTACTCCTACAAAGACATCTTTAAATTCTCAAAAAAGTAATTTATGGTTGTTAACGGGTTTCATTACAGTGACCTGTAATATGGTCTGAAATATCACCTTCATAAAATATAATTATCTGTTAATTCGGAAAGCAGATTATGCCTCGAAAATTAGGAAACTACCATGCATATTCTTTGTGACTTTCCAGTTTTAATAGCACACAGAAGGGGCTAGTTTCATATGAAATTTCTGTCACCAGAACAGTTAAAGTACTCTTCTCTAGATAAAGTTTTGGATTTAGTTCACAAAGCTTTAAAGTGCTTTGTGTAATCAATAGTGAAATTGGTACAATATGACTCTTCTAGCCGCAGTACCGGATGTTAGCGATTTCAAGTTTAAACTTTTAATAATAAATAATACTAACTTTTATAAGAAAGTAAAAGTTTCTAAGAAATTTCACATATAACCGTATTGCTCGTATATAAAAAAATACTATTTGTTTGGAAAACTTTTTATACCGCTAGTGGAGTATACCTTATATTTAACACTTTTTATATTAAGCAAGAATAGAAAAATATTAATTTAAAACAAATCATGATAACATATTACGAGGTTCTTTAATTGCAACGTTTGTACTATGGCAGTGTTATTGCATATAAGTAATAGTCATATTTCGCAAATTTTACCACTGATGAACTATACCATTAATTTAATTACTTATTTTATTATAAAAGATCTTTTTGCAAAAATAATCTTCGGTTCATTTGATTAGTTCACATATTTTCTCGGTAAATTTTTCTCTCTGCAGTAGCGTATCCAGGGGAGATTAGAGAATAGATTGTTTCTGTGACAATATTATCTACTGCTATATGCTCTTATAATTAAATTAGTACAGTGCAAAACATTGCCAACAAAAAATATATTTTTTAGTATATCACGATAATCGTCGGTAAGATACTATCGCTATTGTAATATACGAGTATGGTTAAAATATGTAGTAGTAAGTTAAGAAAGAAGTATATTCCTATCTATATTTCTTTTTTTTTTAAATGCTGTTTTTACAGTAAAAAAAAACTCTTAACACTTAATTGATATAAACTTTTTATAATGATTGATGTCAGTTATTTATTCAAATATATTTGCATATAAATATACACAGTACATAAGAATATCTGTAAAAACAAGAGTTATGTGTTAAGTTAATTGACAAAATTCATTTTTGTAGATTTTATCAGCTGTTTATTTTTCAAACTGTGTGTTATTTTTTAGTTTTTTTTTTATTCATGAGTTTTTATAAAAATTAAAAAAAATATTTAAATTAACTGCATTATATATTATAAATACACTTTTGTTAAATATTCTATTGTTCTAAGTTATTCCATTATCTTCGGTTTTACGAAACAATAAATACACTTCATATAAATTTTTAAAGAATTCACTAACAATAAACACACTCAAAATAGAAACCTGCATCAATTTGAGTACATCCATTAAGTTTATATGTTAACCGATCTATTTAATTTTTAGTAACGACATAGCATTTTTTGTCTTCAGGAGTATACATATTTTTCAATCTATAGAAATAATATCACCAGTAGATTTTCGGTTCATAGATCGTGTACTCTTATTTCTGATTAAAGCAAAAAACTTTCTTCACATTTATGTAAGGCAATTCTTCACTTAAGTTAGTAACAAGTAATTATTTCATTTTATATAATACTTAATTAAATTATACTTTTTATAATGATTGACTACAGTTATTGACTGTAAACATATAATGGACAGATATAAGAGTATCTGTAGAAAAAAAGATACTTTTCAAATTCTGTTTATGTTTTAGTTATTTTTCTATTCAATAACTCTTATTGAATTTAAAATAAATAGTTTCAAATATAAAAATAAAAATATAACTAGTTCCAAAATAAAGAAAAAATTAATAAAATAAAATAAAAATAGTTTCAATTATTAAGAGAAGTGGTGATATTACACAAATTCGGTAAAAGTATTTTAAATAAATAAATGCAATATTTTTTTTAAACATGACACAGATATATATTTTTAATAATAATTGTAACATTTTCTTCAGAACAATAATTGTATTATTTATTTAAATTTGTTTTAATATAACTTTTAATAAATTAATAATGAAAAATAAAATAAATAATAAACTAAAATAATAAAATAAAATACTCTATTTCTGTTTTGATAAAAATATAGGGTTAATCCGCATTTTTACGGTCAGCTAAAGTGATACTATAAAGTAGAGAATTTTTAAAAACCAGTACTAAATTTTTCCAATTAACTTTTAAAACTAAAAAAAATATTAATTATTTACTGCTTATCTAATATAGCTTTTTTAAAAAACAAAACTTATATGACCTTAGTATTTACATCTTAGAACTTTGTTCTCGTTTGGAATTGTGTTTACATTTCAATATAGTTATTATAAAGAAAAGTGTTTTTTAACAGAGCAAATACTGTATTTTCAAACTCTTCCATATTACATCGCAAGTAAATACCTGCTTTGTGAAATTCATCATTTGTATTATCATATTTATTTTATCTTATTTGTGTTCATTTAAAAGTATTTAATACTGGTCTTATATTTCAAAAATATAAATATTCTTACACTACCCTTTCTCGTGTTCATTGTATTGTTCATTAATCGTGTTCCTATCTTCTTCTATTTGTCTGGGCTTAAACCTTCATTACAAGATGTACTACTTATATGGTGTTTTAAGTTGGTTTAATTAACTTTCCCAGAACATTAGGTATTAAGGGTATCTGCTCCCATCTCTTTCCCATAATTACTGAAATTAAGTTTCCACACTGCTGTGTAAATCTTCACATCTCACACTGTCGCTTTCGATGCATTCCACCTACAGCAAAAAAAAAATATTGAAAATTTTTTTTTTTTTTTGGGAAATAAAAAATATACATCTGGAATATCTGTAATTTCAACGAGTCGGTGCCACAAGTCACATAGCATAACATTCTGTTGTGACATTATTGCCCGACAAACTTTTAAGTGATGTGTCTACCAAGAACAAGCGATTTGTCACTACTGAACTGTTTTGTGTGGCATGGCAAAGGATTATGTTTATGCAAATAATATTCAATCTCTCGACATTTTAACACCCATCAAGTTATAGCTGGACTGTTGCCAGCTGTGTGCCGAAAAGTACTCTAAGATGTCAATTGAAGGATATTTGAATGATGTAGTATTTCACACCAAATGGCAACGTCTATAAACAATATCGAATTAATAATTAAATTAAATCTTAATCACAAATGTATTTTATTTACATTTACTTTAGGAAGAACAAAATAAATAACTCTGTATCACTCTTTAATAAGTACTGCATCAAATTGTTATACTGTATACACATTTGTACATCTCTTATTTTTATATTTTCCAATTTTTAAAAATAAATAATTATTATTTTAAAAATAAACAATTATTATTTTCAAGAACTGTATGCAGGAAAAAATCTGGACTAGCTTGTTTCACAGTTCGAACACTTCGGTACAGATCTACCATATTAAAAAATAATTTATTTCTGTGTACTTTTTCTAGTATAGGTATGAGTTTTTTTTACCTTTACTTTGCTCTCCTTGTCATGTGCTCATCCAGGAGTTTATGTATTTGTTTCAGAGGTCTGAGTTATTCGTTTGGTCCTCTGAAAGTCTTGCGCCAGTTTTAGCAATAGCATCAACTGTCTTACTTCTCTCTATGCCTTTATGATCAGGAATCTATCCTGTTCATATAGAGTCTGCGGTTGCAGGCCAGTCTGGCCATAGCTTCCTTGCATTCTAGACTATTTTCGGATGATGAACAGTATGATTTCATTGCCTTAATAGCTGCTTGGCTATCCACGAAGAATTTAATGCAGTAGACATCACTACTATTTACTGAGAAATTTTGGTCCAATCGCATCAATTAAACATTGTACTGAAATGTTTTGTTTAAAATACCAAATGGGTAAAATGGAGACGCTGCCACCGCTGAGTTTTCAATTTATATTCGTACTAATGCTTGCAGTCACTGCGGCTTTTAGCTTAGCATTACTGTTTTGATGACGAAAAAACTCTGCAATTATTTTGTTATCACCTTCATTACGTTACAAGTATCTTACCAAACTTATTATATCGTTTTCACACCAATGTGTGAAGGGTATAAAAATTAGAATAATATGGGTAACCTTTTATGACCGACGTATGTACTTATTTAACTTAATCAAGTGTTTGCGATCATTTCGAACTTTACATATAGGAATATATGTATGAATATTTATTTATATACATATGTTAATTTATTTATTAATCATCAAAAAGCAGAGCGGGTAAAGATAACTTGTTTTATCTCAGTCTACATTTATTTAAATGAATGCCATAAACAGAAATGGATATTTATGAACTAAGTTTTTTGACAATGAATCGAAAATCGTTGTTTGCTTCTTTGCAAATGTCAAAATTTTTAAATTTGATGGTTTTAAGTAAGTTTTGGCCGTCCTAAAAGGTTAGTCTTCAACGTTTGTTAGTTGCGAATGCAACGTCGTCTCAGTATAAAAACTCTAAGCTTGTTTTAGAATTAACGAGATTGAATATCTCCTCATAGAGCCTATTATTCGGTTAGTTTCGCATTAAAACTGGTTTAATATTAAAAAGAGAACATATTCGGTCTTGTATAATTTTTTTAAATAATTTATATTATATACGTTAAGAGTCTTCGGTAATGAACTTGCTTAAAAGTTAAAAACAAAATTACAAAAAAAAACAACTTCTGCAAGTTAATAACTGGACTTTAAAACTTCATTCTTGTTTGATCTTGAAATAATATAAGATATGTGGAAATGAGTTAAATTTAGTAATTAATAAAAAAAATGTGTTATATATAAAAAAAAATTTTGAAAAAAATTATACATTAATTGAAATACTAAACAAAAGTAAAATCGTTTATGTTATTGTGTTGGAAGTGAAATAAATTTTTTACGCTTTAAGTCCACATTTTAAAATAAAAATTTTATTGTAATTAATTTTATATTCAAATATTATATTCTTGTACTATACATCAACATGCATAGTCAAGATTTGAGTCCAGAAGAATATATAGTATTGGCAATCCTGCATACATGTGTTTTGTGTATATAATACTACTAAAATTTTTTAAAATTCTAAAAATGTGGTTAATAATATGTTATAGAAATAATCAAAATGAATTATCAAATTAATAAATTAGTTGTTAAATTGTTCTATTTCGTATATTTATGTTCGACACTTAAAATATAAAACAAATTTACACGAGTTCGATTCCTGGCACTTGCAGGCTCAAAAAATGATTCATTAATAATTAAATACAAGAATTATTTTTAAGACCACTGATGTAGGGTATTTGGCAGTACTCGAAACAGCTGTATGGTCAGCCAAAAATTAAATTAATTAAAATAATATAAAATGGATTTATGTTGTTGTAGTTCACTACTGTTCCAAAAACCTCTTTATAAAACAAATTTAAAAAAATTTAAATTGTGCTAATAATATATATGAACTACTCATTACAGAAACGCATATAAGTCAATGTTTTGAAGTTCTAGAGTTAAGAGTTAGAAACATTTGCTCAAAGGGTAGACTGAGAAAGTGCAGAAAAGAACAGATCGTAAGAATACTTCCCTTAACACGTTCTTATATTCAACAGTATATACGAAAAGCAGTTTTTTTTTAATAACCCAAATATTGACAACGAGTGATTTAGATACCTTTCAGTAATAAGCTCTTCATATGGTGTATATAATAGATTTTACAAGTATGAATACACCATTATACGTTCGATTTAGAAACACTGAAGTACCCGAAAACTATAACTGACATTTTTAAGTGACATTATGGTAAAAAATTAAAAAAAATGTATATAATGTACGAGTAGTATTATTATATACAGTACAATATTATTATATAATAGAGTATATAAAATAGATTTTTTGAACTCGGTTATCATTGTGCGTTTTATCTCTGTAAATGCTTAAAGGCCAAAAAACCATGACTGACAAATTTTGTTGACATTATAGTTAATAATAAAAGTAATTTATATAACATACAAGGAATATTATATTTATTATGCATGTCTAGTGCAATAATATAGTGGAAAAAATAGACTGTACACATTTCGGTACAAAATTTTTCCATCAATCTGCAAATATTTTAATATTGAAAAACATTAATTGCAAAATTGGAGTGGTATTATGTTCAATAATAAAAAAATTCATATAGTATATATTAATT
>NC_051847.1:51758310-52045787 GCF_002237135.1 Teleopsis dalmanni
AGATGATGATGATGATGATATGGATTAAGAAAAAATTTTGACATTTTCTTCAAAAAATACTCTAGTCATCTTAATAAAATAAAATCAGCAGAAAATTTTATAAAATTTGCTTCATATTACTGAAACAGGAGTTCACATCTAATTTTAAAGACGAATCTTATAATAAATATTAATATTTATTTGATACTTAGCTTAGCTGGTTAATAGCTAAGTTTTAAGAAATTTATATAAAGCTAATATAATATGTTGCTAAAAATAAAACGTTAAATATATAAATTTATTTATTTTTTAATTTTATATTATAAAAATAAAATAGTTTTTCAAAATATAATAATAATGTTATGTAGTCTGATATTGAAGTCATTGATTGTTATTTGTACAGGCTGTCCTTTGTATTTGTATATAATATACATGTATATGTTATAACTTCTTATATTCATTTTTCGATATAACTTTGAGTTTCAATTACAAATATAACAAAAGCCAAGTCTTCTTATATTTCACAGATTCGAAACTGTATTGCGTTTATTAATCGTTTTTTTTTTCATATGCATCCACGAAGAACTTTTGCAGTGATGAATCTGCGAGTGTGTATGAAATGTAGTTTTCCGATTCATTACATTTAAACCATATCACTTCCTAACATGGAATGAGGCATGCGCCTTCTCTCTGTTGATCCTATGTCGATTTGTAACATCAAGAACAGCTGGAACTTAAACACTAAGAAATTGAACTGACGCAGAATGTTGTTCTGTTCGAAGTCGTAACACCAAATGAATGTTTATAGTTTTTCGATATATTCCACCGTTTCAGGTGGAAGCGTATTTAGTTCGTAATTTTTATGCTTATGACCAGGGTTGGTGGATTTGATTGGATTCAAGGTAAAGTGTATGAACACTTTACAAGAACCTAAATATGTATATAAGTAGTTTAATATAATTCTTTAAGACAAGATATCCATTTTTACTCTTTATCTAAAGAATTGTATTTAAAAATATCGGAAGAAATGTTTTTGATAGTTGATAAAAAACCTGAAGTGAAAAAAATTGAATGCATGTGTTCTGCATTAGCACAACACAGCAAACACCAAACATAGAGCACACCTAGACAGAGTAACAATAATAAGGGAAAAAAGCATAACAAAATATTGAATGTAGAGAGCCTCCACATACTAAAAAACATAAACAGAACTATGAACAGGAAAGAGGAGAGAGCTAGCTGTGACTACTACAACCTTAACTACATAATCCTATTGTTTTTTGTTTATACATTGTAAAGTATTTAATTTATTGTTTATTATTTAAAACTAAAATTGTAAACAGTATAAATAACCGCCTTATATGAATAGAAGGAAAAGAACAACTATAATACTCCGCCCTGAGGAAAAAGAACAATTATCTTCCAAATGTTGGCGATAATTATATAGAATACTATATAATAATAAAAACAAAAATAAAAACTGATTTATAAGCTCTAATTTTTTTCACTAAATCCTTTTTATCAATTATAAAGGAATAATAAATGAACTAACAACTACTCTGATATATGTTTCTGTTAATCCAAGTGTATATTACCTAATTCATGTTAGGTGTATCTTATCCTAACCCATGCATTCATCTTGAAATCCATTCGTGTTTTAATATAAATTTTGTAATAGTAATTTTTGCCTGAGAAGCATTTTTTATTTCTTACTTTTAGAACTGATCTTAATAAGTAATCGTTGTGCTCAATAATTCTAATATTGACAGAATATAGTATGCAAATTTTCTTTTAAACTAATCTTTAACCATTAAAAACAAGTTTTATCGCCCAATTTGAATTTTATTTATCTGAAATATATAAATCCATTAATATTTTTGTATATAATATAAATACGTATAGGATAAATAGACATTTAATGAATACGTATAAACAATCAAATTTAGCTGAAATGATCATATCAAAACACAAAATTATTTCCTGCATATGTGTATTATTTACTTAATTTAAAGAAAATTAAATAAATCTATTTGTTGCTATTAAATGATTGTGTGTGAAAAGTTATTTTAGATTTTGGACGATATTTATTACAATCGTAAATATTTGAAATATAAGTTGAATAAGATTTGCCAACCGATCGCATTTTATTTTTACTTTTTATTTTGTATTTTGTATTTTTTGTAAATTGTTTGTCGTTATAAGTTACATATTTTAATTGTTAAACTTAGCAAGAGCAACTCCCAACAAAGTTTAGTTTTTATTTGTTTTACAATTTTTTTGTCTTTTTAATATACATACATTAATTATATATTTGTATTTGTTTCAAGTAGCAAAATTTATATGTTCATGTTTTCGTTTCTTTTTAATTTTTTATCATGATTTTTTTCTTTTCCTTTTTTTTCATTTTTTTATTCATTTCCTTGATTTATCAAAATTGTTAAAGATTCTGTAGACTTTTTTTAATAGTTCAACAAAAAAAATTTCTTTTCGTATAATTCAAAATATAAAAGAAAGGAAACCACCATAGCATGTGTACCATGAGAGTACGTTGCTTGAAGATCTATTGATCTCCCTTTTTTTTATATTTCAAATGGTGTTATTGCTTTTTTTCGCCGGTAATAAAAAGTTTGTTGATTTTAGTTCAAGTTAAACAAAGTGTAAATCAATACAAGACGTGTAAAAAAAAAAGAATTGATAAAATGAATTTCCAGAAAAATCCAAGACAAAATAAAACAAACAAATTATTTTTGAAAAGCTGTTATGTTTAAAATTGAAGGAAATTTTACAATTTTTTTGGTTCCTTTTTAGATTTTGGAATTTTTAATCTATGAATTTTTTTAAATTTTTTTGAGCTTAAAGTGTATATGTTATTAAATTTAAAATTTTAGCGTCACATGTTTAACTGGTTGGTTCAGTAACACGATGAACTTGAAGAACAGCTACAGCTTCTTCAACCTTAGCTTTCAAAGCCTCGTTATCTTCAATCATGTGCAATAGCTCAGTGTTTTCAATTTCAAGCAACATGCCAGTGATTTTGCCAGCTAAGTGGGAGTGCATACGCTCAATCAATGGGTAAAGACGCTCGCCCAACAGCTGCTTCTGTTCTTGTGGTTTAGCGTTGGCCAATAGTGATGCCAAAATTTTATCTTGACCTGAAATAAATTTTTTTTTTATTAAAGATGTTTTTACTATTTATAAACAAATCAAAAAAACATTATTTTTTTTTTAAATATTTCTTACCCTTTTGATGAATTTGTTGTCCTTGCTGGGTAGGTGGAACTTGTTGAACAACTGGTTGATTACGTACATTAGATGTGTACTTGTAATTAGAAGTACGTTGTGGTCCTGCTGCAATTGGAGCACCTGCCATTTGCATATTAGCAGCAACTGTTGGTTGTCCTGTTATAGCACGAGCACCAGTTTGACGCATAGTATTTGCAGCAGCAGCTGTATGAGCTGCTGGTACAGCTTGTGGTTGTGCACGTCCAGCGCCACCAGTTGGGCGGAATTGTGCTCCTCCAGTAGCTGCCATAGCTGCATTTTGGAAGCCAGCTGCTGCTGCAGCATTAGCTTGAGCAACGCTTTGTACACCACCAGTTGGACGTACTTGTTGTGCCCATCTTGGTGTATTACGCATTGGTGTTACTTGGGGACCAAAGAAGCGTTGGCTAGGTGCCATTGTTGGTACAAAGAATCCACCAGTTGTGTTGGGTTGATAAATTTGACCGATTTGTTGCATACGTAAACCAGACATATGACGCATATATTGTGAAGCTAAATGAGCTTTACGGACTTCCTTACTTTGAGCTATGGCTACATATAGGGGCTTAGAACCTACAACGCAACCATTCATTTCAGTTACAGCACAAGTGGCTTCATGATGTAAATTGAAGCAAACAAAACCAAAACCCTTTGAACGGCCCTCTTCATCAGTCATAATCTTAGCTGAGGTAATAGTACCGTAACGAGAGAATGCTTTACGCAAACGTTCATCATCAATGGAGTCGTCAAGATTCTTAACATATAAATTAACACCATAAACAGATTCATGACGTTTCTTCTTGAGTTCCTCGAATTTACGTTTGAGCTCTTGCTGACGTTCAGCTTTCTTTTGAGCGCGAGCAACGTAAAGCATTTTACCGTCACCCATATCTTTACCATTAAGAGCATCTACAGCGGCTTCAGCAGCTTCAGTTGCTTCAAATGCAACAAAACCAAAACCCTTGCTCTTACCGTCATCCTTAATCATGACCTAGTTAAAGAACACAAATTTAAAAATAATATATAAAATCGATTTCAAATTAAATAAATATATATACATATAGTTAATTTTTAATGTGTAAAGACTTATATAAACAAATTCATTTTTAAATAAATAAATAATTTATATAAAAACAATATATATAATGAATAATACATATATATATAATAAATATTAATAATAAAATTGAAATATTTTTGAACACTTTTTTAAAAATAACTAATAATAAAATATAATCATAATAAAAGATGTACTATATAAAAAAAAATGTATTTAGTATTTGTTGACGAATATAATCAATTAAAAATTTTAATAAGTTATACTAACTCCTGTTTTAATTTTGTTATTTATAATTATTCATATAAGCCTTTACAATTATTAAAATAGCATAAAAACATTCAACCTTAAAAAATTTATAAATATATATATATTTACCTTGTAGCTAGTTATTTTTCCATAGGGTTCAAACAAATCCTTCAATTTCTCATCATCAAAATCTTCACCAAAATTTTTGACATAAACATTTGTGAAAAGTTTTGCTTTCTCACCGAGTTCCTTCTCACGCTCCTTACGTGGAATAAACTTACCAACATAGACCTTTTTAGCGTTCAGCAACATACCGTTTACTTTCTCAATTGATGTATTTGCAGCCTCCTCGGTTTCGAAATGGACGAAACCATAGCCTTTTGAATTACCCTTCTCATCAGTAGCTACCTTACAGCTTAAAATATTGCCAAATGCCGAAAAGGTATCATAAATTGCCTTATTATCAATACTCTTATCAAGATTCTTGATAAAAACATTGCCTACTCCTGAGCGACGAAGAGAAGGGTCACGTTGAGACCACATAATACGTATAGGTTTGTTACGAATCAAATCAAAGTTCATGGTGTCCAAAGCACGTTCAGCTAAAATAATACAAACATTTAGTGATTATAGTAAGTTTAAATTTAGAGTTGGGGGAAAGAAAATTATTATTACGGGATATGGGTGAGTTCTCATTTGCAAGAGACATAATTTAGGCCTTAAAAATTAAAAATAGTTACGCTATGAATACAATTTTTCTTGCTAATGAAATTAAAATTTAAAATTTCACTGTTTCTAATGATCAATATTATTTCACGATGCAAAACTAAATCTAATTCTGTATTATTAGATTAAAATATAATAAATTAAAACACAGTTAATTATTTTAGATATATTTTTTTAAATTGAGGCATATTATAAGCAATGACAAGTTGATTGGTATAAATAAATTAAAAAAAAAAAATAAATCCATATTTTTAAAAATTATGATTTTAGACGATAATACTTATTTTCACTCACCCTACTGTCAAAAAAGGGTCAATAAATTTACACAAAGTATTAAATGATAAGTTGGCAAAGATAAAAACAACATGTATATATTCTTGAATGTTAGTATAAAAATAACCAATCAAAGCGATATTTGCCTGTTTGTGTTAATATTCAAACTAAGCTCCGTTTTTGAATTAATCGAATAAAGTTTTGCTCATTGAGATTAAACATGATTCATTTATTTTTGATTGTAACCAAGATAGATGATGTAAAAAAGCTATTAGTCATAAAAACTCTCAATGATATATACAAGTTTATATTATAGACCTACAAATAGGTAGAAAGGAAAACTTTGAACAATAGATGAAAGATTGTTTGCAAACAATTTTTAAAATAAAAAAAGGAAAACTTTGTGCCATTATAATTCTAAATTGGTATATGACAAACTATTTAGATGATGTTAATTAATTTTTTTACTAAAATTGTTTTTCAGATAAACTTTACTTTAGACACACCATATCGCAGATATTACAAATGAAGCTCCCCATCTAATGTACACGATTATTCATTTCTTAGACTAAAGAATCAACTTCTGGACTTATTAGAGAAAATTCTGTATATATAAATATATATACCATATATATGTTAGAACGAAAGTATTTAACATTTTCTATTCGTTTGAATTGTTTTGGATTTGAAACGGTTACCTGAAGCAAAGCAAGGAATTAAAATTTCAGGGAAAATACGCGACGTATTTTACAATTTTACTGCAATAATGTGGAAAATATGTTTTGTTCATAGTAGTTTTTATAAGTAAGGTACTCACTACCTGCCAGAAAATGTTTGGTACTGTGTATTCTGAAAATTCGGATGTATATAGATGCCCGTTACCTGTTCTGTCGTTGTAAAAGTGATAGATATGGTTAAAATGTAAGAAACCCAAAATGCGTACAGTCATCACGTTGCAAAGTATCAGCGGACTAACAACAAAATATTGCTTTTAGCTATTCACAGTAAGCTGATTACAAAGACAAGCTAGAATATATCATGAAATTAATCAACACAATAGATTTGAATACGTATTATTTGCGAATTCTTCTCAAAATTGTACTATTCTTGGAAAATTAAGGAAGTAAAACATTTCGTTTTCAGTCGAAAAAAAGTTTAAATCCTATATATAGTATTAAAACAGGTATTGAAAACGTGAAAGATGATGTGCTGTATATTTAGGAGGGTATAATTCCATGGATAATATTTGAAATAATAGCTACTATAATTTGCATGCATTTGGCAATAACATAAAAGAATTGAACTGGGAATTTTTGATGTTTTTGTTTTAAGAATATGCCATTATGATAGCGCACAATTGCGCTCTATAATAATCAAAGAGTGAAACTTCTGCTTGGCTGTACAAAATGTTTGAGTAGCCCGTGTTGTAGATAAGTTATATTAAATAGTTTTATATTTAAAAAAATATATACATATATAATTATATAAACATATATAATTTAAATTATATATATTTAAATTTAGAAAATTTGTTTTGAAAAATTATCGTTAAAAAAACGTTAAAACGCTGATATTTTCATTTTACTCTAATTCAAAGTCATTTATAGAGAACTCAAGCTAAAAGTTATATCTTAACTTATTATTATAAAAATAATAATGTACTTTATTCAGCAGATGATCATACTAGCAATTGCTTTAGTCATTGTTTTTAGTTTAAAATATATGTATCATTTTGCCGTTAACAAAGTTTTATAAAAAAAAAGTGCATTATAAATGTAATTCTGTCACTTCTGCTAATATTTTATTCAATATTAACAGGGTAATTTGAATCTTTTTTATTATAGCAATTTTTTCTTAATTAATGTAAAAATAATATGTTTTACACTAACTAATGGGTATAAATTGCTGTTAGTATTTAATTAAAAAAATATTTGTTATTCTTCTACTTCTGTAAAAATTTTATATACAAAATTTACAGGGTAAGTTGAATGTTTTTCTAGCAACTGTTGACTTAATCAGAATAAATAATTTTTAAGTTTAAACTGATCAATGGGTATTAAGCTGCCGTTAAATTAGTGTATTAATGTGTTTTTGTTTATAAATAATTAACTCATACATATACGAGAATTCTTTAATGCAAACAATAAAAAAAAAGCAACAAATAAAGTAATAAACAACTTTACATTTAAAAATTTATGTAAACTTTTAAATGTGCATTATATGAAATCTAATATAAACTTAAAGAGTCATTGACTTTGGCAAAATATTTACAAAATAGTGAAAGTTTGATAATAATATAAACGTATATAAATTGTCAGTATTTCATTCAACATTAATTGTGAAAGCGCCTACCACTACTGGTACATTATTTTTTTTTGTTTTTGAAAAAAACGTGGTAAAAAAATTTATGTTTAGACTTTATATATTGATGAATTCTTTTAAATTTACATATTTTTTTGATAAAATACCATTGTTTTAAATAACAGGATTATTTGTCTCTTCTCTTAAATATAGAAGAAAAAAATACGAGCCCCAATCCCAAAGAAATCAATTTCAACTCCTACTGACAACAATACCATTATGAGCTAAAAGTTTCGCGCCCGAATATGAAGAAGTTTTTTGACAGCACAAATATTTTACGATGTTACGCGCAGCAGCTTAAAATACAACCCTGAAAGTGATCAGTTCTTTTTACCGTTAAATATATATTTTTTTGTAGCGTTTACGGACAAAATACACATAAATATAAAAATACATTTCTTTTAGACATTATTGGAATAGTTTATCCATTATATGGTATACTTTTTGTGTAAATTAATAACTGTTGCTGAAACGTAAATCTAACACTATGTATCGAAGATCATAGAATCAAAACAAAGAATTGAAAACGTACGAACTGTCAAATTTGCCAGCCACAAAGGACGAGTTACTAGCTGAATACATCGAAAAGATAGCAAAGCAAAATATAATTAAAAAAGAGGGAGAGGACTGATTGATTATGTAGAAAAGAATCGCACAATTATCTTGTGCACAAAATACGTATTGTGATTAACAAAATCCTTTCTAAATTAAAATATTTTCGACATCGTAACTACGAAAAAATGTTTTAATGGGTAAAGGAAAACAAAGTTTTATTTGACACAAAACAAGAAACATCGGCTCAAAATTTGTAAGTCGCATGGCAATTCAAAAATTGTTTCGAATTTTTTGATGATCTTTCTCACTCGTACAATTTGCAGTTTATTTTTTCTGTTTTTTTTAAAATTATTAAAACAATAATATTCGTCGTAAATAAATTTTCTAAATTCTTTAAACCCCAATGCAATATTCATATCGGCACCCTCGACATATTGCACTCCATTTATTTTTTAATTTGTACTTAAATACACTTGGAAGGCGTAAGTAATACTATTCTTACGTAATTAAAAACATCTTTTTTTATATTTTTAATGTAATAGTGGCAGATGTGTTTAAGATTTTGTATTCTATATTTGCATTCAAAATTGCATTATAAATGCATTTTGCACTACCAAAAACTGGCTGATATGTGTACTCGTCTGTGCCGTTCCTCGTCCCTTAGATAAAACAACAACATCAAAAGAAGTAAACCGTCTCTTTTTGCTTTTTGCTAATTGCTGAGTAAGGTTTTCTTGAAATTAAATTTTAGTATAAAATAAAATTTTTTTCGAAATCATATTTTCTTAATTATCATTTTATATTGCAAGCTTGATAAATTTCATCACTTATAAACAAAGAAAAAAAATATTTATATAAATAAATACCAGAAATTTTTCATAAGAAAAAAAGTGCATTATAAATTCCAACAAATATTGAAATATATATAATGGCTGTTCGTGGCAATCGTAATTCAGCTTAAAATCGAAATACATATGAAATACTGATAACAAACACAAACAAACAATTTTATTCATGCACTTGAAAACACATTTACTCTATTTTTTTCTCTTGTTTAACTTAAATAGATATGGTCTTTGTTTATACGTTTGTGACTTATGCATTAGTGGAGACCTCACACATACATTAATACAATACAATAAAAAAAAATATATTCTTTGTAGTTGTGTGAGTCATGCAAAACAGATATAAAAAAAATGCATTTAAATATTTTATTTTCATTTCCTGCACATTATATTATTTAAATGCATTTTATCAGTAGTTAATTATTATATATAATATAATATCACTTACCATCTGCTGGTTGCTGAAAGTTAACATAAGCATAACCTAATGAACGACGTGTAACGACGTCGCGGCACACACGAATTGACAATACTGGACCAGCGGTGGAAAACTTTTCGAAGAGTCCAGACTCATTGATGTCTTGATGTAAATCACCAACATAAAGTGAAGCCATTTGATAATTTGGACCACCTGATTTCATCTACTGCCAAAAAAAACTAGTATAGTCTTCTCCTTTTTGATGGTACAAAGAGAAGAGAAAAAAAAAAGCGAATCTGAAAAGAAAAAAATTATTAATCCAAAAATCTGAATGTATCTTAATTATTAAATTTACAAATTTTTATTAGTTGTGTAAATTTTCAGAGAAATCATTAAACAAAAATCAATAATTTAGGTTATAATACTAATTGACGAGTACCACGCGTTATTTTTTAATGTTGGCAAATTTAGAGAACTTATCGATATTGTTTAATGAAAATAAAAACTTACTTCTTTACACTTAGCTCGATTTTTGCTACTTTTACAATTTTTTTTTTGTGGATTTTTAATAAATTTTAATATTTTTTTTGTATTTTTTTAAATTTTTTATTCACAAAAAAACGTGATTAGCCGTGTGCCACAAGCCTAAACACGACCGCTCACTAAAACGGACTCTTCGCGTTTGATGTAAAAGCGAAAATGGACGAGGTTAACCAAAATGGCGTTGGAAAGAAATTTTAATCATTGCCATCTTATATTATTTTTGACATTAATATCGATACAATACATAAGCATGCATGACACCCATGATGTGATTGATATTACACAATAAATTTTTTTCAGTAAACATTATATAATTCATATATGTACATAATTTAAATAACATTTTGTATACAATTTAATTACAAATTTTGTAAAGCTTGTTAAGTAAATAAAAAACATATTTTTTGATATGTTTTTTCAATATTTTTCAATATTTTGCATTTTCAATATTTTTAAATAACTTTGTATCATATAATTTATAAGTTCATTTATTCTTAGGTCGTGTGCGAGTTAGGCTAAGTTGCGTTCTAAATGAGGGAAATACTAAGTTGTGCCGATAATGTAGTGATGTGTCGATACGTGTTGATAAATGGCTAAATGTGTGCAGTGCAAAAAATCCCAAAAAATCTCCCATTTGGTTTAGCATCAACTTAGCCTAACTCGCACACGTCCTTAATTTATTTTTTTTTAACATTTAGACATATAGTGCAACATAGGGCATAGAATAAAGGGGATGACGTGGATATATTTTTAGTCATATTAATTTATGATAGATCATGATCCTGATGATGACTATCAAAGATAGTCGAAATATAGAATATAATAAAAAATATTAAACGTTGAATTATTTAACAAAAAGGGACTTTTAGCCGGATTAAAAAATATGTAAAAAACAATATAAAGAAACAGGTCGAAAAATAAACTTAAAAAAATTTTTTTTAATTATATATTAATTTTTTTCATGACACGATTATAAATATGATTATTATATATAATAAATACTTCTCATAAATAAATAAATACTTAAAAATAAACTTATAACTAAGTCTCTACGTTACCATATTCAATACATAAATTAAAATTTATAATAATAAGCAACTAACGATTTAACAACAAATTATTTAATTTCTGATATATTCTTAAAAACGGCTATGTGACAATACTTAATTTTAACTTGTTAAGTAAAAGCCAATATGAAAACTTTAACATGTTAAACTCATCCAAAAGAATATATGGATAACAATAAAATTTTTTGCAATCACAAAATGATAAGAATATAATATATTATAATCTTATCTCAATATAATTCATAGAAATTATGTATTCCTGCAATTTGAATTTTTTTGTTCAAACGCAATCTTAAGATTTTAATCATTCATTCATGACTGAAATCGCTTAGCCGTTCAGTATTTTGCTATTTCGCTCAACATGTATGACACCATACCAATGCAATACCTAAACTTTTAATTTTTTTCAATTTTAGGTTTATTTTTGCAATCTCTGGCGAATCAAAAAAATCACTCCAGTCTTAATAGATATTAATATAGTCTGACGGTTGAAATATATAATAAATCCTGTGTACGTAGTATTTGCATATCAAATGTAGGATCAGTAAATAAAAAAATGAATTTAAAACTGATTTAACAAAAAATAATATACACAATATGTATATATGTGGCTTCATATATGAATAACTTTTCTAATTAATTTTTTTAATGATTTACATTAATTTTTCTTGATTTTGGTTCAAAGAATATTTAATAAATTCAATACCAATAAATTATTGAATTTTTTTTATGCTTTTATGTACAGAAGTTCGATTGACTGTATGATATTGTCTACATGATATACATTTTCATTTGGAGAACATTATCACTGGTATTGTTAGAGTTTATCGATAACCATGAACCACGATTATTTTGTTAGAATGCAAGCAAAAACCCAAAAATAATAGTTGTAATATATGTTGATTATTTATGTATAAAAGTACTGTTTATTTTGTACCTGACTAATTTTTTAAACAAGACGCTTTTATTTATCACGACGATATAGACATAAAAATTTCTTGTTAATTTAATATTAATTAAGTGATAGCGTTGCCACACTCCAAAATAAATTTGCATTTACAATAGGGGTATTTAGGCAACTGATTAGTTGTTTAGTTGATTAAAAAACTTCATATAAAAAATATTAAAATTTTGATATTAATCTGTTGCTTGAACGACCCAAAATGCATAATCTGATTAGTTTGTTGTGTGTAAAACCTTGGCAGCACTCGTATCAACAGCAAAAGCGAAACATATGTTAACAGTGCATTACTCAAATATTCGTAAATTTTAATATCATTTAATTTTATCATATAATTTATCATATAACTAAAATTGAAAACGTGTCATATATCAAAAAGTAGAATATTCAATTTTATACTTTTTAATTATATTTTATTCCTTTAAAAATTATAGTTTTACTGGATTTTATTTATTAATTTATGTTACTATTTTTGAATTTTCTTTATGAGACACCCTATGCTCATAGCGCCGACACTTGGTACTGGCAGCACTATTAATCAAATTTTCACTAATCTGAGAATCTCCGAAATAGTAGATTCTCTGCTTAGTTTCTTTTTTGTATGCAAATTTTTGTTGTAATCATCTTACTAAGCAATTATTCAGTTGTCTGAATACCTCTAATATGTATATATATCGTATAAAAGACAAGTATGGCTTTAGAGAATTAGTTGTTTTTTTATTAAATTATTTACGTGTTATTTCAACGTTATAATTGACACTCTTGACAATAGCTTCAATTAGTCTTTGCTGTGATGTCGAAACCAACTTTATAACTAGTTGCGCTGAACTCTCGAAATCAATATTGGTTGCATACTTATCTGCGTTTCAGCAAACTATGAGCAAAATCTTCTTTGCTGTAACG
The DNA here is from genome assembly GCF_002237135.1 of Teleopsis dalmanni. Taxonomy (NCBI): domain Eukaryota; kingdom Metazoa; phylum Arthropoda; class Insecta; order Diptera; family Diopsidae; genus Teleopsis; species Teleopsis dalmanni. The sequence continues at coordinate 51,771,509 of NC_051847.1, forward strand.
ATACATGTGAAAGTAATTGGCAACGCATCAAACATGTCAGCGTGTTTGTTCAGATAATTTTTTTTTGATTTATGTGAATAATTTTGGCACAAAAAGAATAATTGAAAAAATTTTATATAAAAAATATGAAAATATATAAATAAATATAAAATCTGCTGAAATATCTTAATGTTTATTATGTTTAGATTTCAAAGATGTACTACTAATTTGGCGGTTATGTGTGCATAGAAAATATAATTACTCTTTGTTAGTTATACCTATTTCAATATATTTGTTTATAAATTCCAGTCAATAAATATAAAACAACCGTGGTGATCACTATCGGACGAGTGCAGAGAAGAAGATTTATATGTTTTTGTAATATATGGCAAATACAAATACCTTTCATGAAATTGGTATTTTTTTCCGGAAGCTACGTAAAAATTTCCGTTCGTAATTGAAAAATAAGTGCTCCAAACCATAGCAATAAATCTTATTAATAATTTCTATTATAGTGTTCTTAAAGTGGTATCGATGTCTGTAAAGACTAAGACAGAGAACTACCACTTCCACCTTCAGTGCGCATGATCACATAAATCCATTCATTATAGTATGTGGAAAAAGAATTTTAAAAAACATAAAGCTGTGCCCCTAACAACTCTACTGGGTAATGTCAATCATTTCAGTTCAGAAAATCTACACACATCGGTTTTCTCTCGATCGTGCATTTATTGATATCGTCTCTTTTATTTAAAGAGGTGAGCCTCTTCCTTCCTTATCCCTTGATATTGTTCGTACACAGCTCGCGTAACCTCTTCGTAGCAGTAGTCTCGTGACACTCTTCAGCGTACCATTGGTTCCGTAGTAAGGAACGTTGGAAATTAAATACATCTTCCGCAGTCGTGCATAGAGAGTGAGAGATATGTCCCCATTGAATGCTGGTAATATCGGGACGGAGAGATTGAATAATTAATCGGATATCTTCTCGCTGTGACAACTGTAAAAATTAGAATCCGGACAACTAGTAGCATATAAGTAAATCGTAGTTCATATTTTGTTTGCCAGTGTCGTCAATGTTCTAGAAACATTAGCAGAATCTTGCTATTTTAATCTTATAACCTCTATTGGTAGCTGATATTATGTGATGGCTGCCAAATTCTGTATACAATCAATGTTAAAGTCTTGAGGATCGGAGTTAATGTACGCACTATTGATGTATTACTCAGCTGGTACTGGGTACTTGCCATGGATTCTATGTGGAGAATGTGGGACAACTTTGATTGAGCACGACATGATTACGGTGGAATTTTCTTAGTTAAATAAAATAAATTTAGCTCCTGGTTTTGGGCTTAGAATAGAGAGATTTTATTTACAATTCCTAGAAGTTAGTTTACGCATTTTAAATCATTTAACATATACTTTGTTCTTTTTAATAGAATTTCAAAATAGCCTATTAATTGATGCATGATTCGTTCGAATTTTTTTAAACGATGGTAAGCGTCGAACCAAACTCATAAACTATTTTAAATAGCAGTGTTTATTGAGATCATAGCTCCCACAATATAACATATATTGTATTTGTATGTTATGAAATATAAAATAAAAGTATTTCTGAAAATTATAAATTATATATCATTTTATTTTATTTCTTTATTATATATATTACACATTTTTATTTTTTGATTATTTATCGTCGTTTTGATTTCGAACCTTTGCCTTTTTTTGATTTTTTCTTCTTATCCTTACGATAACGTCTCCAATATTTTTGTATAAATCGTGCTGCTCGATTCATCATAAATAACATTAACATTTCCTCTTGTCGGGTTTTTTCCTCCTTTTCCATTTGTTCCAGAACTTCCAAATATTCTTTTTCTTTTGAATTGTACTTTTCCATGAACACATCATATATCTCTCGAATATCGCTATATTTCTTATCCAGATTAATTACATCATAAGTCATTTCACTAAGAGTCGCGTCGTATCTTCTAATAATGTTTTGTAATTGAGTTTTAAGTGCTGTTCTAGAATACATGAAAAAAATTAAAAAAGTTAAATATAATATTGTTATGATATTATATATCGCTACAATAAGTCAGTTGCACGAGCTATTCATAGTAAAACTTAAGTAAAAACCAAGTAAAGTATAAACTGAGAGCGCAACAGAAATAAAGTGCCAAATTACTCTCTTTACACAGATTTTAATGAAAGCTTTGTGTAAAGTCTGGTGTGAACACCACTGCCAAGCAAATAAACAATACACAAATTTGAATTCAAACCACTACAGCTGATTCACACATCAAACTAATTTTACTTGAAATAAATTGCACGAGTAAAGTCTTTGTAGCATTTTCAATTTTCGACAGGGATGTTACGCTGTCTCAGATGCTTTCATTTACTCGAAAATTTGAGGGTAAAACGCACTTGTGTATACACAATGTTACTCAAATTTACCACGAGTAACTCGTGGAACAGACCTATTATATATTCGCTACAATATATATTAAAATTATATTTAACTTCACCTTACTGTAATTATTTCTGTTAGATGAAAAAAGAAGAAATAAAATATAATACAAAACAGACATTATATGATAATCAAGCAAATAGGTATATGCATATGTGTAAAAACAACGCGAAATTAATACGAAATAGAGAGGAGAGTTCTTTCCGAGGACTTCAAATGTATTTGAACATTTGAAATGTTTAATTCAAATGTTCAAATTATAGCATATTTATTATAATACTCCCTATTCTTTTCATTCACTCAAAAATTTCCGAGTATGAATAAAGTTTCCGCTTAGTACTAATTAACCACACAACGTGCGAGTAATCGCATAATTGATTGTTAGATATAAATTAACTTCCTGTGAATAAAATAAGTAAGAATTATTTACTTTTCATCATGCATACTGAACTCTTTGTTGAAATCATTTTTCATTTGGGTCCTGTACAAAGTTTCCGTTTCTTCAAAGGACTCGCGTAGTTCGGTTTCAACTTCTGATTTTTTGTTTCGTATTGACTGGAATAACTTATTTGATTTATTACTGAAACATAAAATAGTTAATACACAAAAAATTATGCTCATATTTCATATATTGTGTATTTACATTTCATCCCTTATGGTTAAACTGTTCTGCCACTTTTCGCGAGCCAACATTTCTCCATATCTTTGAATTATTGCTTTTTTCGCTGCAATCTTCCAAAGAAAAGTTATTCTCAACCTACTTAACAATTTGTCAGTATCTGCTTTTGAAATAATTAATAATATATGACAAAATAAAATTTATACACATTGAGTTTTACCGTTGATTGAGCTTCTTAAATTATCATTTCTATGCATCCATTGATATATTCGTTTTTCACTATGTAGTTTCAATAATTCTGATTTTTGCAGTCTCTCAGCCATAATAATGTATAATTTGTCAAAAATGTAGATACATTTTGTTGTTTCTTCATTATTGGAGGTCACCCCATCATGTAATATTGTAAGAATATTTAAGTTCTCATAGAAAGCCTCAATTACCTTATGAAAAGAACTATGCAACTGAAGCTCTCCGTCATCTGAGGGTTCAATCTTGCATTAAATAAATATACATATAATGTAATTGTAGAGTATATTCTTAACTTTAGTAATAATTTGAGGTTAGTTTAATACTTACTTTGTTCTGAAAATATAAATTAATCAAGATTTCGACTTCATGTTGTTGGTCTTCAGTAATAATTATATTTTGATTATGTACTAAATGAAGTAACGAAAGTGAAATGCGTGCTTTTAAAATGGATTCTTTTATTATTCTAAGTATACTTGTCATTCTGCTTCCAAAATCGAAAATGTTAAACGACGCAGATAGGAAATTAAAAAGATTGATTACAGACAGTTAAAAAACTTCTTATTTCGTTTATTATTATTTTTCATGTTGTTATGGAAATATATATATGTTTTGAGGAATTTAATAATAATTTAATTTTATTAATATACATAAGAATAATATTAAAATTATATTTTCTAGTATATTCCTAACATTTATAATAACCAGACAGAGAAAAGACTGTCCACCCAAATTAATCAAATATATTAAAAAATTGGACCAAAAATTTCTTTCTAAGATTCCGATGATAAAGAATATTTTGCTTTAAACTTGGTGTAGTCGTCTTGCATGTGTCACAAGCATCTGCTATTTCCTCTATATCTCTGTCAACAATGTTCCACCAAAAATGTTGTGCTGTTTCATCCTAACTGCATCCCAGTTCCCATCGTGAAGTACCCTACATAATGTTTTGAACAATATGCGTGCCACTACTATTGGAAAAAACTCTGAAAAAATATCAGATCTTGTATGATTAAATATAATTAAAGGTGGAAATGGAGGAGTTTGAAGCCAAATTAATTTGCGGTTTGTAATTTTAACTGTAAATTTTTGTTGCTTTCAATGAAAAATGTAAATTTTTGACAGCTAAAATTACAAACAAAACTCTCGTGTGATTCCAGTATAAAGCAACAATATTGTACAAACTTTTTGATAGGTACAAATTTGATTCATGACATCATAGCTAACACAACGAAAACAGGATCTGCTGATAACCTTGAAACAGCATCAGCGATATGTTATCTCAGCTATAAGCTTATGTGTATATCAAGGATGTGATCCATGAAGAATATATACTAATAACGTAGAAATTTAAATTGTTTCTATTTCCCTCAAAGTCACTTTCCTCAAAGTGATTGATAATTTTTTTGTGCGTTTATTTATATATTAATAAGAAACAAAAAATTCATAAATTGAAAAAGGATACAAAAATAAAATAAGAACCGATCTTTTCAAGATAACAATATATAAAAAAATGAACTTAGTTTTAAACTACTTAAGTAACAGTTAAATTTGCAATTTTGCACCAGTCTTATTATGAAGATCTGTCTATATAGTAATGTATATATACTCGATATTACAGAAACAACTCTCTACATCGGGGAGTTGTTTCTCAAGGTGCGTCATAGGTAACGTGAATCTTGTATGTTGGTGTTACAGACGGCAGTACTTTTGACCACTATAAATGTCGTAGACGAACTAATTATAACGTACGTTTTAAGTTATTTTAAGCTGGTGCCTACATTGTTCTAACTGCTTTTTGACATAGTACCACTAGATATACCCCCGTGTGAACGGCTTGGGGCTAAAGTTGTAGCTGTCACCCATGGTATAAAAACCGTAGCATTCTATATCTGTCATCATTAAGCAGGTTCGATTTTGACTGAAATGAAATCAGGGTCATCAGCATTCAAGATTCCTCACAAACACGTAATTAAATAATATTCGTTTAATAATTTCGTTTTGCCGGAGTCGTCAGAGATACCGCTATTGGAATAGCATAGGTCCAGAATAGTTCAATTGGAACCAGATATTTGCCTAATCGTATTGATAACATACAACCTACAAATGGTCTTTTTGCCTGAAATTAAGAAGTAATAGTAAAGCCAATAGGACACAGACTGCACTCTTGCCGTCGCTCTTATGTTTAATTTGTGAATAAGTATTTGTATGTATGATTCGAACATATTTCAAATTATTGTATATTTATAAATAAAATATTATTTATAATATATAAATATACATATTTAATATTTTTAATTTATATTTTTGCACAATATATTTAACAAATATACAATAGTAAATACTAATTTAATAAAATATTCAAATTTTCTGTATTTTTTACATTACTTTAAAAATGGTACGTCTATTATTTCTTCTTCTTCTTCTTGCCCTTTGCGCCCTCTTCACCTTTTCCAGCCTCTCCAGCCTTTTTACCTTTTGGTGACTTAGCAGATTTTTCCGCCTTTTTTCGAGCCTTTAACTTTTTCATATATATTCGCCAATATTTCTGCAAAACTCGAACTGCGCGGTTTTGTCTGAATGCTTCCACTTCCTCTTCATGGCGACGTTCTTCTTCTTCTCTCACATTAACAACCAACTCTTGGAAAATTGCTTCTTCTCTTGAATATCTCGCCATAAATATTTCAAACTCTATTTTTTGGCGTTCATGAAAATCTTTAAGATATAAGTTCTCTTTCATTTTATCACCAATGTTTTGGTCATATTTTTTATTAAGTGACTGCAATTGAAGTAAAAGCTTATTTCTGAAACAATTTTTTTGAAAAAAACAAATTAAATTTGGAATCAATTTAGTTGACTTTCATACTGACATCAATATAAATACATAATAGGTCTGTTCCACGAGCTACTCGTAGTAACTATGAGAAACACTGTGTATACACAGGTGCGTTCCACCAGCTAATTTTCAAGTAAATGAAAGCGTCTGAGAAAATTGAAAATGCTACACAGACTTTACTCGTACATTTTATTTCAAGTAAAATTTGTATGATGTGTGAATGAACTGTTGTGGTTCACACCAGACTTTACACAAAGCTTTCATGAAAATCTGTGTAAATAGCGTAATTTGGCACTTTATTTCTGTTATGCTCTCAGTTTATACTTTACTTGGGTTTTACTTAAGTTTTAATACGAGTAGTTTGTGGAACAGACCTAATATTGATGTCATAACAACATAATTAAATACATTATAGATAATTATAAAAATATTTTTAATTATTATGAACACATTTATTTATATATTCGGCTATTTGAAAAGTATAAAAAATAAAACTGTGAATTAAATTTTTTAATTAGTATATATTCTTATCCAATAAAGTCAAACCTTGTTGTATCCATAAAAATATATAATTTTAATGTGACTTTGTTTTATAATTTCATGAAACAAAATATAGAAAAAAATTGATCTTACTACAGCAACAACTAAATTAGCTTCTCGAAAGAACAATAACAATAAAACATTCAATCTATGTGACTAAGACACATGTACTCTTAAGTTATTATCCCAACTTTTAAATCTTTTAGTGACAGATCGTTAGAAAGTATATTAATAAAATTGAAATACTTTAACACTTTACGTACTTCTCATCACGAGCATCCTTTTCTTGTTGAAGAAATTCTTTTATTGCTTTTTCGTATTGTAATTTAACCTTTTCCAATTCTTCTTCAAGTTCTTTTTGTTTTGCGAGGCTTGCAGTTTGTATGCCTTGAACACGTTTTGCCGACTTATCACTGTAAATAAAACATTTTTACATCATAAGTTCAAATTAAATTAAACACAAGTAATTCTTTACGTGTTCACTTTAAAATTACAGACTACAAAAACTGCTTTGGTGCTTTTTTTATTTTCCACATATATAAAAATAAATATTAAATTTATTCTTAGTAAACAATCTTATTTTTTTGGCTTTTATTTTAAATATTAGGGTTATTCACAAATTCGAGTAACAAACTCAATAACCGAATAAAAGTGCAACCAATTACGCTAACTCGTAAGTACACCTGATTGTGTCGATTTGTTAACGACAACTATTAAAATCAGCTGTGTTTTAATGAATTTGTAAATTATTGTGAAAAGAAAAAAAATTCAGATGTAATCGCTTTCATAACGAAATTGAAAAGTTCACATGATAAGGGATCACCTTGGCTGAAGTCTCGTATGATATCAAAAGGTTCGGAGAGACTCGATATAGACATAGTTGGCGCAAATCGTCCGGTCATCTTTTTTGAGATAAAGAGTACTAGGATTCCAATCATTTAGCATACTTTCGTCCAACCATGTTCTTTAGTCGCTGTATAGCAACACGCACTTCGTTATGGCTATGTGATGAAATTTCAACACCATAATTCTGGATTGGGGACCCGAAAGTATTTCTCCAAAGACGGAATTGATGTTATCATTGCCAGATAGTTGCTTGGAGAAATGTTCCTTACATACTTTCAGTACACTCTGTGTATCCGTAACCAAATTACGATTTTTGTCCTTACAGCTTCATGCACTAGGTTTAAAGCCTTGAGTCAGATGGTTGAGCTTTTGATCAATGTTGCGGACATCATTCCTTTTTCGACTGCGCCTTCGGCTATCTCTCTTGATCGCAGTTTACCGACATCAAATTTTTTCTCTGCATGGGAGCGATAGTAAACTGCACGCGTACCTTGGCTGCAACAAGGAAGTGGTGTGAGTTGGTATTTGAACCACGGAATGAATGTACGTACAGCACACTTGAAACGTGCCTTGCGTCAACCACGAAGTTACCAAACTGATTTCGTGTTGATTGATTTGGAAATAACCACTTCGCCTTATAAATATCGCTGTGTGGGAATCTGGTGGTATATAGAACTAGAACACTCACGTAGACGTAATAAGTTTAAACAGCAGTAAAATTGGTTCATATATTTTATCTACTTCTACTTGTCAAAGTAAATATATTGTCGCTAATAGTATGTTCCCCTTACCTTCATTAAAGCAGTTTATTTGATTTAGGTGGCTTATACTGATTACTTAGTAAGTATGACTTACGAACTAAATTTCATTAGCCATGCAGAGAGCTTCCGTGTTTTCTAACTTACTTAAAAATAAATCAAAGGAAATTAGACCAAAAATGTAAATTGCAAACATTAAAAATAAATTTTTCACAAGAGAAGTTACAAAAATTTGAATTATTTGTCATATGTATTCTATGTAAAATGTAAACAACAACAATTACAATGTAAACAAACGAAAGGTTTCCTAGAACTTTCTAACATAAAAGCTGTTTCACATGTATAAATCAACTTATGCTAATGGAAACAACCAAATTTTGATTTGGTTAATAAAAATTGACTTAGTTTCAGTGGGAACATTGTATAATGAATTGACAACTCTCACAAACTCCACTTTACTAGAGTTTGGGCACAGTAAAAGCTAATTTTTTACTTAAATTTTACTACAAGTACGTACTGGAAGAGATCTATAATATTTATTTATAAAAATATAGCTATATAAATTCTATATATATATCCAAATATATATATATCGATTTTTTCATTTGTGTTGACGTCCAGACCTTCAGTCGCCAAATTTTTAGATTCGAGCTTCGTTGGGCGACTGTGGGTCTGGACGCCAACACAAAGGAAAAATCGAATCCATATCAATTACGTTATTTGTCGTCACCACCTTCGCATATACAGTCAGTGCAAATGCCATAAAGTGGCATATTGTACACCGATAAATGTTTTATAATTTCACATAACAAATGATATTTACATTTCCTCTTTGATGCGGAGATTATTATCCCATTTTTTAAAGGCCAAATCTTCTTCCGTTTTATGTATAAGAACGTCTTTTGCAGCCATTTTCCAACGTAAACTTATTTTTTGATTTTTTAATTTATTTTGAAAAGCTATTAAAAAATATATTAATTAAAGCAATTGAGTTAAGCAATGAAATTTTTACATTTTATATTTGTTTTTATTCGCTCATTTTCTAAATAAAGTTCATGTATTTTTCTTTCCTTCTTCAATTCATCTACAGCCGTTTGCCGGAAACGTTCCTTTGCAATTTTAAATAATACGTCAAGACCTTCCAACATAGCTTTATCACCTAAACTGCATCTAGAAATCCAGTTAGGCAATAATTTAATCATTTCATAGTTTTCAAGAAACATATCAATTAGTTTAATAACTCTAAAATTTCGATGTGGTGGTGGTTCTCTAAGTACCTGTAAATAATTTAATCTAAAAAAAAATTTTCTGCATTTTTAAATTTTATTACACTCTTTTTAATATGCAAATAAGCATCCAGAGCATCTGCACAGGGTTCAAATCGACTTTTTTTTAAGCAATCTCGGAACAACCTGGGATTTTCAAATATATTTGGTAATATAAGTGAGATTCTTAGTTTTCGAATTGATTCATCAATAATTCGTAAAACACTCTCGACCTGTACATTTCGATCAGTGTTTTCATCTCCAGGAGTAGCTAAGTATGGGTTTGGTGTGAAAATTAATTAATTAATTTATTAAAATTTTTTTACCTTCCACAGATTTAAAAATATCGTCAGGAGTATCTTGCACAGGTTCCGGTACAATGGTAATCCGTTTTTTAGATTCCATTCCAATGCTGTATAACTTGAAAAAAATATAGATATTTTAAGTAAATAAAAATTTTATAAATTATGATTTATAGGTATTTTTTTTCAATGAAAAATATTTTCAAATTTTAACTTATTTTACTGAATTTGTCACCTACAGTTTTTAATTTTTAAAATGTCACTTTAATTAGTTAAACAAATATAAAGTTTTTATTCAGAATTAAAGAAAGTAGCTTAGAAAAAAAAAATCTTTAAAAAAAAGAAAAAAAATAACTTTTCCTTAAAAAAACTTAATATACCCTTAGAATCAATAGGTTTGTTGTAAATGATTTATTTGGTATTTTACCGCTAAATATTTTTCAACTTTGTTATAAATATTTTCCAATTTTTTATTTTTGCTCTAAATTTTAAAAAGAAAATTTTAAAAACGTCAGATAACATTCAGATATCAATTTATGTTTTTATGTCCTAAGTTGCTGAAATAATTATAGTTTATGTATAAAGTTTCATTCAATGAAATCAAAAATTCAGGCTATAACGTACGGTTTAATCGCCTAATCGATTCAATGTTGATATTTTCTATAGGTTGTTATTGTAACCCGAATCGTTCCACCATACTTGTAAACAATAAAACTTTAACGAAAATAATTTTTAAAAAATTTATGTAAAAGGTTTCAAAATTAATATTTAAATGAATATAAACTTGGTCATTAATAATATACTATTGGTTCTATAAATTTATTATAAGATTTAGATATGCCAGGGGTGAATATATTAGTAAATAATTTTTGACGAAGTTTACATTTTACTTATTTGAAATTAAATATAGCACAGACGTTATAGTGAAGTAAAATATTTAGGAAATTAGGGTTTGGGATTTAAATTTTTTTCTTATTTTCAGTAAAAAGCAATTCCAAATTATTTCAAGCCTTATAGTGATCATCAGTTGTAGTATGATTCGTTAGCAAATAAAAATTTAAAATTTTGAATGAATCTTCTACTTCATTCTTAAAAGGCTGATGAACAATTTCATACACCGAACCCTGTCCAGAATCGGATCCACTAATTCAATGCTATAATGCTCAATATTATCGTCATCTGTAGGAAAGCTTGATGTACAAATTTCATTGTCAAGCGATTGGCATTTGCACATAAGTGATCTTTAAGTGATATTGTATATCCCCCTTGATTTTCCTCCTCGCGAATATTTTACTATTCTAATCGTTCCAAAATATTAAAACAGCATATTGTGAAAAAAATGAAAAACGTGGAACTTCTTCGAGCAGCTCTAACACTAAAAGTGTTTGATCCAATCATATTTTTGTTCAATCGACCTGCTCGAACACAAATAAGTCATATTTGATTTAATTGACTATTTTTTTGACGGACCTGTAATAATTGTTGTGATATTATTTAAAGTTATATTGATCATAAATTGTTTCCTTATAAATATGGGGAAATTAGACTAAAAAATCTAAAGTAGATATTAATATTTTTTTAAACATTGTTCTTAATTGTTTTGAGAACTATAAGTTAATTCTAAATCTAGAATTTATGGTTGTTTATACAATTTCTTACAATATTAAGAAGTAAGTCAAAGTTTGTAATTATTCCTATTTTTATATTAAAATTTTATTTTTTACTAATTTATGAAATTTATTATTTGGATTTAGTATCGTCATATGTAAATACACACACTGTTATTTTAAATATATATGTTTATGACACTGGGCATAGTCCATACGTGTCTTTCTTTTTTTTTAGATCGTAATAATTATTATTACGATTTATACTTATATATATTACTTATTGTCATTCATACCTGACAGATTGTAATAAAATAAATGGATTTAAAAAAAAAAAAATATGTAAATGCAAGTAATAGCTCCTCTCACAAAAATATCGACCCACTTAAGTCTTGAATCCTGAGTCCTATGTCAAGAGATTTATGATATCATAGTTAATAAGAGTAAGTTTTCATGTATCTTATTAGAAATAAAATCTTTGACACAATCTGAAAAACGGATAACAATATATTTACATTGTATGCTAAGTGTTTGCTAAATTATTTTTATATTTTTTATTTTTTCAAATAAATGCTATATTGTTTTAGTTATTTACTGTAATATAAAATTCATAGCATATAGAACAGGTAAAGTAGAGCTTCGATTTAAAGGGAAGAGCTGAAATGAAATAAAACATCTAATTTTTAATGAAAATAATTTCTTACGGTTGGTTTTGTGTTTCTTGTATATATTGAAGGATCAAATATAAAATAAAAACAAAACATAAAAGTATGAAAAAGAATATAAAATAACAATAAAATATAAAATACAAATAAAAACAATTGTCTGTTTCATTTTATTACAAGTCATACATACATATATTTATTTACAAAAACACATTTATGTCGTTTCAAAACAACAGCTTAAATATTATTATGGAATTGTAAAAATTTAAGTTTTTTGTGAACACAGAATATATGAAAAATGGTATGATTTTTAATAATATATTTTAATTACAGTATCAAGAATGTATTTCAAAACTCTGCAATTGAATCAAGTTTAGAAGCTAATTTTAATTTAATTAAAATATTATCTAACAACCTAAATTGATTTTATATTAAAAATAATATAATTTCGATGTGTTACATATATTCAAAGACAAAACATATATCATTAACATATAACAAAGAACATATCTATAAGTTTCTTCTACTTTAATTTTGAATTTTCCTAAACAAATAAAAATTTTTCTTTTTCTGCCATTGCACAATTATGTCCTGTATTAGATTTTCTATTTAACACATCAGCTTAAAATAATTTATAATACATTATTTTCAGAAATATTTTTAACTTTTAAAATAAATTAACTATTGGCAGTATATATATATATGATTTACTTTAAATTTAAAGTTTAAAACGAACGTAAAAATATATTCGTAATTATTACTTACATACTATAATTTAAAAATAAAAATTTTGCGCAGTTTTAATAGTACATAATTGAAAAACTAAAACATATTTGTAACAATTTCAAAACATATTTTTTAAATATTTTTGTCATAATAAAGTCAAAAGTTACACAATTGATTTGAATGTATTTTTCAGGTTTATATCGTTTTTGTAAATCAAAAAATAACTGAAAATAATTTATTATTAAATTTAGTACAAACTGTTCAACATTTATATAACAATTCTAATAACAAAAATATAAAAGTTTATAAACGGAATATCAACTTCATTTAACTTATCAAGACTTTTAAGTATTAATCATACATAATTGACGGGAATCAAAAATTTTTTAAATTTATATCGACTACAGTTGTTAAATGTTTATGTATTTGATTTCAACTTAAATAATGTTCTTTACTCTACGGTGGGTGTTCATAAACTATTGCACTCAACATAGAAATAAACGTTTTTACATATTTTTTCAACTGCTCTCAACATTGTTTACCTTTTTTATGGTACATTTCATCTAAGGTCTTTAAAATAATCTATTAACGGTAGATATTATTACCTCTTCATTTGAGGAAAATTTTTACTTTCTGAACCAATGCTTTTTGCATATCCCACATATATCGACCCATTAATTATATTATGATCCACTATTAAATAAATGCTTTCGTTTTATTAATTTAAAAGGGGTATTCACAAATACATAGTATTAAGTTCAAGATCACATAAACCGTTAATTTTGCCAATAATGCTCATTTTAACATTGTCAAACTCATTCTCATTATTTTGATTATTACTCAATGTTCAAAAAAAAAGAAGTAAATAAATAAATGAAATGTAATAAAAATAGATAATGGATAAGAAAAATATTAATAAATTTATTAACATTTTTAATGTCAATAAATTGCATGTAATACTATGTTTATACTTGTAATTATTGTACCACTTTACTGCATTTTTGTATGGATTTTGTATATAAAGTGACTGTTATTCCGTCATATTTTTCAAGTTAATTACGATAGTGTATGCCAGGAATTGAATTAGTACAAAAATATCGTAATTATAACAAATAGCAAGTTTACTGCAATGAATACCCCTAATATGATCCATAAAAAATTTTAATTTTAATTTACGTACTCGTACTCGTTGGTATACTATTCACTCCATTTTCACCAAAAACAATGTAATATTGTGTTTGACCATTAGGTAATAGTCTTTTAGCATGTACTGAAAATTTTTCACCTGACTCAAATAGATTTCCAACGCCAAAATATTTGTTCACAGATTCTTTTAGATTCAACTGATTTGTTTGTGTGGAAAAGGTACGCGAGTTTGAACTTTTTTGTGGACGATCTCGAAGGCGTCTACTGCCTTTATTTTCTGTTAATCTTATAGAAATATTTTCTGTTGATGGAACTTGTGTTGAAGATATTGTAGAATAAGATTGTGTAGAATTCGATGACTGAAGAATGCTTTGAGCTCCTAACAATTCTTTAGTAGATAAGCGCACTCTACCATGAATTGGATTTATTGTTGTTGTACTAATAACCTTAAATTAAATAAAAACAAATATATATAATTATTGCATTAAAAAAAATATATATAACAATTTTTAATGTTACCTCAACAGATGTATTTAAACGACGTGTACGGCGTCGTCTAACTTCCTGGTTTGGTCCAATTGTAATATCTTTGGCACTTAGTCTTCGCTTAATAGTGCGAACAGTTCTTGGCTGACCAGCAGCTTTTATAAAATTAAGAGCATTTAATTTCGAACTGAAATCTAGTGGTGGTATGTTAACTACACAATTGTTTTTAACGGTGTTAGTACGCGTATACTGATTTATAAATTGTTTATTTGACTCAGTATTTTTTTTTGGTGTCAACATAAGGAATGGATTGTTAGCTCCTAAAAAATTTTTTGGTGGTGGTATTATCAAATCTAACGATGTACTGCGACTGCTGCTAGAATTATCATCTGAAGATGTATCACAGGTTTTAATTTTGTTATAACGATTAGAGCAGGTGCCATCTACAAGTTCCTTGCAACTATTATATAGTGAAAAATGTTTTCTTTTTCGACTTGTTTTTTCGTTTTTTGGCAACATTTTGTTTTCATTATTAAGTTTATTATTTTCCATCTGTTCTTTCGCAATCACTTCTACATTTTCTTTGAAATCCGGATTTTCTTTTTTCACTTTCTCGATACAACGAATTTCATCTTCTGATGTTTCTTCACTTTCTGAATGAAATTCATATATATCCTTTTGTTCAAACATTCTAAAATACCTACAAATAATAAATGTAAATTAATATTATGTTCTTCAAATATTTTGTATCATAAATAAATACAATACAAATAAATACAAATATATAAATAAAATTATTTTAAAATTAAATTTTTTAATACTTGAAAGATCATGATTTACAAGCCTCTTAACTAGACTCTTTCATCTCTCTTGGTTCTGGTCTACTTTACGCCTTCTTTGGATTATTTTCGTACGTCTGTTTCGATTTAATAATTCCACGTTGTCCACGTAATCCCTATTATTTAGCAAATATCACAATATCTTCGCCATAAAATTGCCTGACGAATTAGACCTTCTGTTCTTATTTAATATATTTCATTCTACATATTTCATAATTATTTATAATATTTTGAACAAAATACAAATGCTAGACTGTTTTTACAGTTAAGACAATTTATTGTTAAATATTATGTTATTAGATCGTTCAAAAAATGTTTGTAACTTATAAATTTATTATTCGTAGCTTAATCATATAAAGTTGAAATCTTAAAATATTTTTATAATTATTTAACATTTAATATATATTTAAAGTAATACTGTAATGCTTATAACTTAATATTGTTAAAATTTAATATATATATAATGTACCAATAAGTTTAACTTCATGTACTTACTCGAAATAATTCGAAGAACTATGTAATGGCAATTTTATTACATTTGTTAAAAACTCATAAGTTAGTTTGTCTTTCGGATTTATATTCAGTTTTGCAATGTTAGGTGGTCCAATTAAACGTAAAGTATAATATTGTTCGTCTACTACATTTTGATTTTTTATGAATATATCCGTGCGTTCTTCTAACGTTGTTTTAATTATTTTTATTAATTCAGTCTGAGGCATTTGCGTCCACTATATTTTTGAAAAAGTAAATGCTTCACATGTATATATATTTATATATCTATATACTGTTTTAAATTACCTGTTTTGAAATTGGTAACAAAATCTGATTTTCCAAAATAAATGGTAAAATCTCTTCTATAAGATGGAAGTATTTTTGATAACTGTTCCTTATAGATAAGTTATACATATATAAATGCAGTAAATCATCCCAAGGTATTTCAATATGACGTAAAAATTCTTCCCCATTGTTGCATACTTTGCAACAAAATACTAAAAGCCTTAAAAGCGCCAAAATTAATATTATGTATATTTATTTAAGATTAGTACTTACCCATCCTCCTGTAGTGGGAACAATTTTATGTCTTTTATGCAGGTTTTGTGAAACAAATTACAACATTTACTACATTCTAAAAGCTTTTCTTCAGAACTATTAGTACTTCCACAGTAGCAATTCGCTTGCTTTTCTTTCTCATCGTTTTCTGATGAACTTCGAATATTATTTGCCTTTAAAAGAAATATTTGAAAATATTTTTAAAATTTTGTTCTATTTTATTTTAGAAGTTGTATTGACTTTTTTCACTGAGCCGTTTATATTAATAACTGAATTAGTTTTTTTTTTCACATAAACCTTATACATTTTGTTTTTATTTAAGTTATTACTTACTTCAATTTCATACTTCTCGTTTACAGATACATTCATTGGCTTAACACAACTAAAAGAAATTGGATATAAGAGCAATAGAAGCATTTTAAAATTTTGTATTCTCACCATTTACATATGTATTCATAACTGCCTAGTCTGGTTTCATTAGTATAATTTCGATGATATCCATGACCACATCGTTCACATATTTGAACAACGTCCTCATTATTTTGCTTACGAATTTCATCAGTGTTGCACCATAACTCCGATTTATCATCAAAACGTATTAAAAATTCATATTTTGTACTGTTCATAACAGTACCTAAATAATATTGCCCATCATGATGCTTAACAAGCACTGAATCCCCATTATTAAATGTAACTATCGGTGTACTAGATACTGAAACTGTAGTTAACATAACTTCGTCACTATCAGGTTGAATACTATTACGATTATCTGTTGGATCTTTGTTTGGAGATAACGCATCTGATTTACTTTCCTCGTCTTCTTTAGTGTTGTAAAGAAAACAACTTGTTCTTGTAGCATTTTCTATTATTGGTAATACTTTTTCTGCTTTTAACAATTCTGCTGAAGAATTTTCTGGTGGAGTATTTGGAGTAGTAGTGGTTGAGTCTGGTTCATCAATTATAAGCGCAGATTCTGCACTTGAATAAGAATCAATATGATACCCATTATTAGGGTCAATTACAATTTTATGATTTATAGCTGGAATAATAGGAGAAGTTTGTTGAGGCGGTGCCTTTGCTAATGTTGCAACAGATGTAGGTGGGGAGTTAACTGATTTATTTGTATTTACACTATCGGAATAATGATTATTGATGCATATATTAATAGCAGCAGGTGTTGTTATAGTATGTACTGATGGTAATGTACTACTAGCAGGTACCATATTGGCAGTGGTTCCATTAGCTGATTCCTTAGGTATATAAAATGATTGCATTGAACTGAATGAGGATGGAGGCGATTTTAGTTGCAAATATGTAGGATAATGCTGTTGATTTATGTTATGTGATTGTGTTATTAGAGCTGGAATACTATGTTGGCGATTAGATGAATGTTGCTGCAACATATTTAACTGTTGCTGTTGCTGTTGATAAATTTGTTCCTGTTGTGTAGGTAGCTGATGATGTATATCCAATGATTCATTTTCATGCACATGGTTCATATCTCTATCTATAGAATTCTTAATGTTGTAAACAGTTTGACTACGAGAGTCATGTAATCCTTTTGGCACAGTCGTTAATAAACTAATGTTATTAGCGTTAAAATTATGTTGACCATTTGAAAATTGTTGGTCATGTTTATCCTGAATTTCTCGTGAAGTTGACAACGACTCCTGACCGACGTTATTTGAAATTACAACTGGATTTCCTTGCGCTGTTATGTTCGAAATATGTGAGTTAATTATTGAAGCATTTGCAGCAATGTTTCTTGATATAGAGGAATATGGAGGTTCAATGTCACCAAGCTGTAATTGTCTGTTAATTAACAAATTTGCTAATAAATCGGGCTGATGTTGCAAAAATGCTATCGCCGAAGAGTTTTGAACCGTTTGACTACTATTATTCATTATGTACACATTTAGTTATGGTATCGGTTTTATACTTAATATAAACAAAATTTTGTTGTGGAAATTGTTGACAGTCTTATCTAAAAAAATACAAAAACATTTTATAAATAATCTTGCTGATATTAAATTATACTATTACTATTAGATGTTAAAAAAGAAATTTAACAAATTATAAAAAAGTTATAATGAAAGACAGTATCTAAAACAATATTCCCGCATTATTTGACAGAAATCTCAAGAAATGGGCAACATCTTATTGACAATAAAAAAATTAAGCCGGTAACTGACGCTCAAAAATTTAATTGTAATATAAGTTAGTGAATTGTTTAAAATAACAAAAGTAAGATTAACTATATATAAAATAAAAAGAACACATGTAATGTAATTTATTATTAGAAATTTGCGTTTGTATTGAAATAGAAAAAATTTAAAAAAATTCATAACTGTATACCATTTCTGTATATACCTAAACGCGTGAGTTTAGCTTCATTGTTATTAAAATTAATTAAACATAATTGCCTACAACATTATGGAAACCTTAAACAAAAAAATAGTTTGAGAAATTACCGTTTCTATAAATACCTATAAGTTGTATTGGTTATTTAATTTCTGTAACCACTTTTATTCCAACAATACAGGTAGCCATTTTCACTGAACTGATTTTTTTGTTTCCTTTCAATTTTTCGTTTTAGTATTTGCGGCCTTTCGTTTAAAATTTGCATACAGCTGTGTGTTTTAAGTCTAATATAGTTGACAGAGTTACCACTTTGCACAAAAATATAGAATTTAGGTATTAATGGTTACAGTGTGTCTAATAGTTACACAATATAATTGATGGAGTCACTACAATATTGTTATAAAATTTCTTATATGAACTTAAAGGCAGATTTGTTATTTAATTTTTTTTTAAATATTTTAGACGTATCACTTTAACGCACATATATACTATGTATATATACGTCACAATATTTACCTACATCATTGTATATATACAAAACACTGTTTATTTATTTTACAAACATGTACTTTTTAGTACGAATTTATATTTAAAACTAATGCAGTATTTTTAAAATATATATAAAATTGTATCACTTTTGTGTCATTTTGTTTAATAATATGTAACCTAATTGATTAGTGATTTAGTTTTATTTCTATAATTTTGCATAGTTTAATTAATTTGACATAAGATTCATGCAACGATGTGCGAGATACGAATGTATTTATTCTTGAAGTATGTTTTCTCAATAAATACTGCCAAGAATATCCCAATGTGTAAATCACTGATGTAAGTTTTAATTAAATCAAAAAGAAAAAAAGACTCGAATTAAAGCATATATCAAATAAATGCACGAAACAAATTATGTACTAAAATGCAGCAAGAAATAAATTTGTACTTTTTCCTCGTGTATACTTTTTTTTGAAATAAATTCAAAACCTAAATGGTCGAAGATTTTATTTATTTTTTGCCTTAAAAATGTGTATATAAATAATAAGAAAATAAAAAGATGAATCCTATTAAAAAATTAATTAAGAAAAAAAATTTTGGTTTTTCTTATGTGTCGTTGTTCGCTATGATGTATATTAAATACTTAACCAAATAATTAAGATGGATTTGTTAATATGAGGTTTACAATCCAAGATATAAATTTGTAAATTTTTTGATTTTCCTTCAGGGTGATATATACATATATCTTTCATGACATTTTTATTACCCTTTACTAAGATGGATTTGTTAAAATGAGATTCACAATCCAAGATATAAATTTGTAAATTTTTTGATTTTCCTTCAGGGTGATATATACATATATCGTATATGACATTTTTATTACACTCTACTAAGGACTAAGTAATAGTTTTGAAATGGTGCTTTGGTAACCCTTATTTTTAGACCAAGTTTCAATTGCGAAGTACATGTGAAAGGGAAGTTATATTTTTATTGCGATATAGTGCTGCAGTAAATTACAATAATTTGGAGTAAAAAAATATTAAAAACGTGTATAAAGTAGTCATAGGTAAAATTTTAAGATTATTTCGTATTAAATGTAATAAAATGAATGTAAATTTTCGTGTCTCCTGTATCCTCACATAAAAAATTTTCGATACTACTAATATACTATATATGTAGATATATATACATATATAAATACATTTATTGTATATATCTATATATATACAAATGTAGTATATTTTTGTACATACATAAACCTATAAATATGTATATATAACGAGTTATCAGTGTTTAGTGTTCATTAAAAATAAAATTGCTACTATGTAATTTCACTTTTCAAACAACTATAAAATTTTTTTTAATTTTATTATCATTTACATATAATATGCCTAATTTTAAAGTTTTTAACAATTGAAGTCTATTATAATTTTTAGATCATTATAAAATAAGTGAAATGCACACTTTTAACGATATGAGTGCTGGTGTTCCTGCATTCTTGGCTAAACTATGGCGTCTTGTGGAGGATCCGGATACCAATAACTTGATATGTTGGGGCAATGTAAGTTTTCATTATTATTATACAAGAAAAACCAATGCTTTTTCTTCGTGAACAAGTAGAAGTAATATTAAATTGTTTAATTATACACAAAAATAAAATATACAAAATTAGAAATTATGAAGTTTCAAACTATATATGCGTAAAACTAAAAAGTACTTAGTTTTGTCTACTTATTTTTGAATATGTTCTAATTGCTATTTTAAGGTCGGGCACAATAGATCTTTTAGGTCGCAGTGCACGATCCTTTACTCAATAATAATTTTAAGGTCACTTTATTTTTTTTTTTTTTTTGTGATTGTAACCTATTGAAATGATCCCAATTTATATATATTAAAAAACAACAGTATTTTTAATGTAAACATTTTGTTATTAAACTAGGACGGTCAGAGTTTTATTATTCAAAATCAAGCACAGTTTGCCCGGGAACTTTTACCTCAAAATTATAAACATAACAACATGGCAAGCTTTATACGTCAGCTTAATATGTGTATGTATATTTTTGTTTAAAAATTTAACGACTCTAATCGACTTTCTTAAAGATGGATTCCACAAAATAACTTCAATTGAAAACGGTGGATTGAAATTTGATAAAGACGAAATGGAGTTTTCGCATCCATATTTTAAACGTAATTGTTCATATTTATTAGAACACATTAAACGCAAAATAGCCAATCCAAAAAATGATGAAAAAACAGGTATTAAACCTGAAGCAGTAACAAAAGTACTACAAGATGTGAAAGCTATGCGTGGTCGCCAAGATTCTCTAGATTCTCGATTCTCCGTTATGAAACAAGAAAATGAAGCATTGTGGAGGGAAATAGCATCATTAAGACAAAAACATGCTAAACAACAACAAATTGTAAATAAGGTATGTATAAAATGTTTATAGTTTTTAATGCAAATATGTAATAAAGATTTTTGTTCCTATAAAGCTTATTCAATTCCTTATAACAATCGTACAACCGTCACGTAACATGTCAGGTGTTAAACGACATATGCAGTTAATGATAAGTGACACACCAGAAAACGTAAAAGATAGAAAACCCAGTGAATCGGGATCGGATAGTGGTCCTGTTATACATGAGCTCAGTGAAGAATTGCTAGATGAAGTTGAAGATTCTGGTCAGGAATTTATTAACAATCCGAATAGTTCTTATGTCAGAGATATAACTAGCAACATGGATGGTGAAAGTTTTTCACCTTTAAATATCGATAGACCTCGATCAAATATAAGTCACATATCTCAAGATTGTGATTTTTCAAATCAAAGCGATGATGATTTAATAAATACTTCAATACTTGAGGGAACTGTTGATAATACAGGCGGTTCTTCCATTGTTGAATCCATAAAACCAGATGGATCAGAAGTTGTTTATCATGTTACTGAAATTCCTGATTCTCACTCTACTGAGATAACAAACGTTAATTATAACGAAGACAATATATTAAATACACCAATGGGTCAAGAACAAATGGCGCGTTCAATGTTACTAAAGCAAAAAAACAAACAACGTCGTAATAAAAACTTAAATAGGGATAGTACACCGTCTACATCAGCTAAAGCAAAAAAACTTCAACAAATACATCAACATGAAATACCGCCTATTGTAATCAAATCGGAAATAAATACTGATTCAAATTCGTTTCCAGATAATGAAATAATAACATTCCCCAATTTAAATGAAAATGCAAATGTAAAAGCCGTTTCTCCTTCTGTTATTAATTCTCTTCAGAATAAAGCACCAAATTTGTATATTACAAATGATTTCATACCAAATGAGATTCCTGCAAATATATTTGAGGTATTTTTATAGAACGATAAATTTTTATATATGAAATAAATACGATACTTATCTTACCATCTTTTAAACGATATTGTGTATCTAAAAATTAATTACAGGATTCAAATGAAAATTTTACTCCTGAATTTGGATTAGGTGAACAAAAACGTAGTATTTTGAACGGTGCATCTATAAGTGACCCAGAATTAATAAAAAACTCGACGCCATCATCGAGTAACATTAATTCGAATACGGAAAAAAAGGATTCTACTGAACAAAATAAAGGTGATAACAATATGGCTATTACGAAATATAAAAGCGGCAAAATTGATAGTGATGGAAATTTGTGGTAAACTATTCAATTAAATTTATATTAAACTCAGTTTTTTATAAAGTTTATTTACCTTGCTACAGTGATGATGTACATGGACATTTGGAAAGTATGCAAGGAGAACTTGATTCTCTTAAAGACTTACTTCGTGGTGAAGGTTATTCACTTGATGCAAATACGTTATTGGGAGTAAGTACACTTACATTTTAAAGGAAAATTAAAAAATAATAAATAATTATAAATGAAAACATAATTATTAATTATAAACTAAAACATAATTATTAATTATTAAAAATAATATTAGTTAAAAAAAACAATATGTTAAGGAATTTTTTTTACTTTAAGTAATCAGTAATTGTCCGAATAAAATTGTGTTTATCATTTGTAAGTTAAGTACACTAATAATTATAATAGCTATGAAAACTGGAAGAAATATTAAAACTTTTCTATATATAAAATCAACTTATTAATTTTATAATATTCATATTTTTGTTATTATGAAATTGTATTGGATTTATTATTATTATAATGACCTTATTAAATAGTTTTATTAAAATTTAATTATTATAATTATATTAAAATTATATTATTATAGTTTATAAAATTATTTTGTTTTAGATTCATTAAAATAATCATTTTTTTTATTATAATTTTATTATTTTAATTCTTTTTGTTAATAATATTATTTTTATTGTGATATTAAGATATTATATTTTTAATATTATAATTTAATTGTTTTATTTACATGACGGTTTTGAATAGAAATAATAATTAAAATTGTCGCTCTTGTTTAAAACAGACAATGATTTGATTACTATTGTTTTATTTTTATAATCATTTTATTTTTTATAAATTATTTTAATTTTATTATTATTTTTAAATTTTCTTAGCTCTGAATTCTCTGAATTAGCTCTGAATTTTTTTTAAATAATTCCTCTATATATATATATTTATAAATATTTATAAAAAAAATTAAAAAACATATAAAAAATATATATATAGATACTACTATCTGTTTTTAAATTTTTTTATAAAAGTACACTTTCTTTTTATAATATTTTTAAAACAATGCTATATAATATGTATAACAGCGATATGAATTTCTTGATTTAAAATATTATACTAATATATAACTTTAATATTATTTTGTATAGCTTTTTAATGATGGTGATTTTTTAAATTCCTACGGTTTAAGTCTAAATGGTGACCAATTAAACGACAAAAAAGGTTAATTTTTATATTTATATTTAATTTCCTATACCCTTTATTTACCCTTTATTCAGGATCAGAAGTAATGACTTATCAACCATATTATGATTTTTCTGATATAATGGATATGACTGATAAAGACGAAATAAATGGTAATTATAAATAAGTAATTATTTTATTAGTAAATATTGTTCATATTATAATGTGTCTATTTTAGTGAAATATATTTAAATTTCAAATGTATAATTTTTTTGTTTTGTAGCAAGTTCTTCTGATGCAGTTAAAACTTCACTTCCAGGTGGAGGGTCAGATTCAGTTCTGAACACTCCTTATCATGAGTGAGGTCCAAGCTTTGACTATACCAGTGTTTGGAGCAATTTTGTTATATATATTTAGTAATATTTTACTAACTTTATTAATAATATAAATATTTTTACAATATAATAAGTAACAACTCTTATTTTGTGTGTTAATTATTTAATAAATTGATTAAATTTTTTGCTGGATAAATATTTGTTCTAAATTAATTTGTTCAAAAAAATTATTTTTACGTTTTCTATTTTTCTATAATTCTAAATGCGTATTTTTTTACTTTTAATTATATATTAAATATATAACATACGTATATATATAGTTTGCGAGGAATGCTTATAAGGTAAAAGTTCAGATTTGACTTTATTAGCTAAAGTATCAATTATACATTAAATAAAGTATTATTTATACTTTATTTTGCACATTTTTTATACATTTTGATTAAATAACATTTAATATAAAGCTAATGCAAAAAACAAATTTAAACTAACAATAATTTTAAGATTATTCGATTTTTTCAAATTCGCCTTGAGAAATTAATTTACCATTAACAAATAAGTTATAATTTGATTATTGCATATTGCTAACTTGTATATTAAATGTATTATCTTAGCAGTATATATGCAAGTGCAAAATAAAATATGACAAGAATTTTGCTAAATACAATTAAAAAATTAAGTTTTACTTTATCAAAACACTTTCTAGACAAACTGTATGTGTATATATTATATATTTAATTAAATAAAAAATCGATTAGCAGGGTTCTTATTGTGCAATAATTTTAATTTTATGACGTGTGCTTTCGATTACTAATAAAATGTATTATAACAATGCAGTATTTTATTATTTACCAGTTTTTATGTTGAACTTTTTCAAGGTATGTATTTTAACATAAAATTACACTGCGATTATTTTGATAAAGCAAAAAAATACTTTCTATGATATATTTTTCGTTTGTTTGTTATAGTTTAGAACTTCATTTATATACAAACAAACCATTCGATATGGAAACCACTTATTTTAAAAACAATTTTCGCATTGAAATTAATTCTTTATATTCTAATTCTTCATAGATTTTGAAATTAATCTTATTAAAAAAGAAAACAAATTTTATTGTTTGTAAAAATTTATTTAGAAATATTTTAAAACTACTTATATAAGGGGGTTTCAGTAACTTGATTTTGCTCTTCTAGCATGAGTTTTATGGATGTTTATTATTTTTTTTATAAAATACTTAACTTTATGACTTAGAAATTTCAGTTAAAAATAACATAGAACTTAGAGATTACAGTACAAATATTTTAACCTAACGAGTGTTTTAGAATAACTCAATATTAACATCATATGTAAATATACATATATTACAAAACAATGTGATACATTATTTATTTCCATTTAATTGTATATCGGCTCTCTTTCAAAGAATGAATGCTTTTTGCTACTAAGAACACCCCTAAATCTTATATATACATGATAATAATAGATTCAATGTGCTTTTTTTTGTAAAATATAGAAAAATAATGTTAAAATACTGTTTTTTTACGAAAAATTAAAATTTTAATTACACAACTAACTTTGGTCCTTATATTTAGCATCCTTCAGTATTTTTGAAAACTCGAACTTCACACGTTCTCTCTCAGATCGAGGCATATTTCTTAAACTGTCCACTAACGACAAGCAATACAGCTCAATGGGGTCATTGATAGGTGTTAAAACAGGAATCTGTGCAGGCATAGCTTTACGCTTTGCAGCATTGTTCATGACATCAAAACCCGTATTGTTTGAACGACCGTTTTTCTTTTCGTATGGTTCAAATCCTGTGAAACCGTTTGTATCAAATTTTGGTTTATCAGTAACGCATCCCATTGGTGTCAATAACGGTGAAGATGGATTGGAATATAATTCTTTCAGCGGAATTTTAACATCATCGTGTGTCTTCTCATCAACATTTTTATTGTCCTCGTTAACGTCTGATGTATCCTGGTTTGCATGCTCCAAAAATGCCGAATCATCACTAGTTTTATCAAATGCATTTGTAAAATTGTCAGTATTATTGCATAGAAAATCATTCTGGGAGCCATCATCACTGTGTTCAATCTCAATTACTTCTAACGGATTTTGTGGAACAGTGTCAGGATACAAATAACTATTACTGTCATTGTCACTAAAAAATAATTATATTCATAAATATTTAAAAATTAACATTAATAATTATTTACGAGCTATTATATGATGTATTATTATACTTCTTAACATTATAGGTTTGCGCCGTATTTTGTAGAAATGATAAATCCTCCGTAAACCGCCTTTTCCGAATATTTGGATTTGTAAGGCCAGTTTCTAAAGACTTCACTTCTTGCAAATAATTGTACCGTATATTTTTCCATTTTGTTTGCAGAAAACGTGCTGAAAAAAATTAATTTATAAATTTAGTCTTATTGCACGTATATCTTAATGCAATTACAAGGAGCTCTTAGTTCCTTAGCTATACGATCCCAAATAGCTATTCTAACTGGATTGCGTCGATAATTAGGATGCTTAACATCATATATTGCTGGATTTGCACGTACGAGTTGTATTAATCGATCATCTTGATATGGAAAACAGTTTGATAAATTATTTGATAGATATGTGTATACACTATAATTAAATTACCGAAATCTGGTCCATAAGATTCCCGGTCGCTATAAAATCTTTGCATTTTATATTTTTAAAAATTCGTAAAGCTATTATTTTTTAATAAATTTAACACACCACTTACTTCATTACAAAATTTTTATTGAAAACGCATAGGATGTTTTTAACAAGGGTTGTTTGACTCTACCCCTGCGCAAGTCCTTACTATGTTATGATAAATTGTTGGTGTAAACAATTAATTTGCTAAAGTTGCCATACGTAAGAAAAAATGATAAATTCTGAATGATATATTTGAACAACAACGTTGTACATATTAAGAATTATTAATATAAATGAATACAGATACATATATAGGTCTTAAAATTTTTAATAAAAAATTATTATGTAAATAATTGCATTATATTAAAAATTGAAGCAATATTTTAACAGATATATTTTGTATATATAAATTTGAAAAAACGGTTGATAAACGAGCTGAGAAAGTTGTTTATACTTTATATTTTTTAATTTAATTTTAATTTTTTTTATTAATTGATTATTGGGTACTAAAATTAAATAATAATTGCTGTCGGCAAATATACGTAGTCCAAATTTTAATAGTGTTACAAATTGTGGACATAAATATTTTATCAGCATTCAAAAAAAAATTGTAAATTTTCAAATAAGCATAATTTGCATTTGATCATAAGTTAGTCACGATTTCAAACATACAACATTACATTGTCTGCTTTGCTTGACTTCATCTGTATGGTGGTGCAAAAATCTTGTATTTAAATTTGATGCATTGTTTTTCGCATATGTGCAGCAATGCGATACCATTTCAATGAACCCTTGATCGCGCACACCCCTAATAAGTTTTGTTAGATGGCGGAAAATTTTTCAATAAATTGTATAATAGGCATAAATACCAAATAAAAGACATTTTTAGTACAGTTTATGAAACATTTGTGATATGAGGGTGTATTGCATTTGCATAATATTTTAATAAATTTATACCACCAATTCCAATTTTAGTAACTACTAGAATGAAAAAAGTAGAAGTAGTAAATAGAAAACAGAAAATCTTCGTGATCTTTATAACGTTCTGAATATAATGCGATTACGCAAATTATTCACTGTATATGTTGTATATAGAATTTAACAATTGAAATTGAATTAAACTAAATATCCAACGCGTTTCAATATAAACAAATATTTTTTTTCAAAATTTTTTTCTAATTTATAGAATATCAATATAAAAAATATCAAACGTTTATGTCACCTCGTTTACGAGAATCTTAAAATTTGTTTTAAGGCTTTTAAAACTGCGTCGCGTTAACACACTAAATTGAATTTTGCCTAAAAACACTTTTAGCTAACTAAAAGTAGTTTAACATCACTTTTAGTAAAAAAAACACCACTTGAAAGCATTTAGTAAAGAACTTAAAAGCAGTTTAATGTTTAAATTTTTAGCTTTTAACTGTCAATAGATATTTGAATTTTATTTCAAATAACTCTGTTGACAATAAAAAAAAATAAAAATATGAAGAAAAAAAAGGGGAAAAAAAAATTGGATGAAAGAAGAGTATTTAATTAAAATATTTGCGGAAAAAGAAATTGTAAGATTGAAAGAAATATGAAAAGGACACAATTTATGAAATAGTTTGCCAAACAATTGTCACCTTATTAAAGAATTGTATTTGCATTTCTCGTAATTTTCATAATTTTATATGGTATATTTCTAAAACCGCCATTGTTGTTTTTTAATTTCTTGTACTATTTTGATTAAAATATTTTTCTTTTGCAATAAAAGTAAATCAATTTGTAGTTTGACTCTATTCATTTTTAAAATATTTGAAATCAACATTTTTGTTTATCGTTTAACAGCTGACTGATTGACAATGCATACCCTAAAAGTGCGTTTAAATCTTTTGCGTAAACGCTCTAAAAACTAATTTAGAAATTAGTTTTTAAAGTGGTTTTAAAACTCGCGTAAGCGTAGGGCCATGTTATGAAGAATGTTTCGGTCACGAAGAAAAAACAATACGGCCGTTCAAACTCCGGTATGAGGGGCCGGCGTATTTGCGCCTCGGGACTAAGATAAAACAGTATTGTAATACGTTTTAGAGAAGAAATGACAGTAACCAACACAGCCTTTTTTATAAACCGTTAATAATCTAATTATCACACTTTCCGAAGGCGTAAGCGCTGTTAAGTACTGTTAACAATTATTAGTCTTTTTCGATGGTTAGCAAGTACGGCAAAAAAAGCATGCTGGCCTATATTGGCCACGCGAGGCATTAGCATCACTGTTGCAATCTGTCAAGTGTTATGTTTTGACAATTAGCAAAAATTTCATAATCCAAGCAATTTACATTTTGTGTGAAAATAAATAATTAACATAACTTGAAAATTAAATTGAATACAAAATTAAAAGGAATGGTAAAAATGTTGAAAATTTCAACATAGAACATTGAAATTTTTCTTTTCTTTCCAATTTTAAAATTTATGAATTCTGTTTAAATTTTTATTTACATATAATTTTTGACATATGATTGCAATATTCGTTGGAATTTTCAATGAAAGTTCATAATAGTTCGCTTATTGCGTTGGTAACATTTTTTTTACTGGTCGATGTGTGTGGCTAGTATACCTATATTCACCGAGGTAGAGAAAATAGCGTTGTTGTTTTGCGTACATATCGGCCAGTATAGGCCAGCAACTGTCTGTTTTTTACTGTACTTGCGAGCCACCGAAAAAGCATATTATAAGATAAAATAATAATAAATTGATATTATTACAGCCTCTATGTGTTTTTTCTTGCTGATTATTTTTGGTGGTAAATTGTAAGTGTGCATATCTACATGTCCTTTTAAATTTAGGAATAATAAAAAAGTACCAAAACACTGTAAAAATACAAAATTGGCAGTACTGATATGACACTGCATAACATGCATGTTCGGTATAGCCCGAAAGAGTGAATTTGTCGTGCCCGAGACACTCTGCATAACATGGCCCGTGTGTATATAATAATATACTCTAAAATTTACTCCTAAAGTAATATAAAGAATTAGAGAAAGAGAGAAAGAAATCAGTTTTCGCTCTAAAAAAATTGCTTGTTTGTTTCGTACACACCAATTTTTTCGATCATTTTAACATTTTTCTATCAAATAAAATGATATCCGATCTGAGTGATAGTTATATATTAACTAGTACGTTGTAACACTCTCTCAATTGATTCAAGTAATTATATATTCTCGATTTAGTCATATTTTTTGTAAACCGAAAGGAATTTAAAAATGATCAGAAACAAAAACAAAAAGGTTTATAGTAAGGTGTGATCATACTTGAAAAAACTTTATTTTTTAAAATAACTGTTCAAATAGGTTGTTTTTAGTCTTCTTAATTTCATATTGTACACAAAACATATTAGGTTTACTAAACTCTCTCAATAAATACGTTTATTGTAAAATTCATTAATGAACATTACGTTTATTATGATTGTATTTTAGCTTGAACGTACAAAGATTGGGCAAAATTTGTGCATAACAATATGTTACGTTTTTACGTTCAAATTTTAACGCATGAATTGATAAAATAGCGATGGCATCTTTGTAAAATGACAGCAACCAAATGTCATAATTACGCAATTTGTAAAAATTGAAGATGTTTCATGATTTTAAATGGTTCTAAACTAGTATCGTAAAATTTGTTTTGAAAAAGACAATTTTCTCCGATTTCTTTACTTTCAATAGGAGGACTTGTTTTTTTTTTCGATCAAAGGGACATCCCTGATTTGAACAGTGTGGATTAGAAATATGTCTAAAGGAACTTTTGGCAAATTTGGGCCATTAATTGGAGTAGTATTTATAAATAACACGCATTGCCGGTTTCTTGTAAGTACACACATTTGTATATATTAACGTCATTATTGATTTTACTCTTTTTTAATATTAGATTTATTCAACTAAAAATGCAGAACTTCTTACCTTTCATGAAATAAAGATACGTCAAATAGTTCATAACGCAGGTTGGCTAGAATATGATCCGACTGAGATATGGAAAAGTACACAAGAATGTATTGAGGTAAATGACAATTTATAATGGGATGCAAAATTAATGCTCTATTGCTAGTTTCTGACTTACTGTCATAATTTATTAATTTACTTGCTAGACGGCATATAAAAATTTAATTATATTGCAAATTAATCCACATGATATAATGGCGGTGGGAATTTGCACACAACGCGGAACCACGCTTTTGTGGGATAAAGTCACTGGGAATGCACTTTATAATGCAATTGGTATGATATAATAATTTATTTTTTATAAATAAATAGATATTTATGTATTTATATATTAAAGGATGGAATGATTGCAGATCAGAAACTGTTCTGAAAACGGTGCTTAAAACTGTCAAACATAATGTTGATTATTTACGCTGTAGATCAGGTCTTCCGATTAGTACATGTTTTAGTGCTTTGAAGGTTAAATGGCTTCAAGAAAATATTCCTGCAGTAGCTGATGCAATTAAAAACGAAAGCTGTTTATTTGGTACTTTAGATACGTGGATTTTGTGGGTATGTTAATAAACTAGAAAGTTGAAATAGTATAAAATAGATAAAATAAAACATAATAATATATGCTAATAGATGACCATTCCAAAAAATACTAAAATATAAAAGAACTATTTCCTAAGAATTTAACAGGATCTGTTGACTGTGGTATTCATGCAACCGACGTTACTAATGCCAGCTACACATTGTTAATGAATATAAGGTCTTTAACATGGGATTCAAGGTTATGTAAATTTTTTCGTATTCCTACTGCTATATTACCCACAATAAATTCAAATGCAGAGATATACGGTATTATAATAGGAGGGTCTTTAAATGGATTACCCATAAGTTGCGTATGTATTTACATTATTCTTTAATATCTTTTTTATTCGGGAATGAAATTTGCAGGTTATTGGTGATCAACCAGCTGCAATGCTAGGGCATCTGTCTAAAGACGTTGGTCAAAATATTTGCTCTATAGATGATAGTTGTTTTGTATTACTTAATACAGGTCGCGAGCTTGTAGAATCAGATAATGGTTTACTTTCAACAGTTGCACATAAACTTGGTCCAAATGCAAATACTTGCTATGCATTGGAAGGTGCTATATCAAATGCAGGATCAACTGTGTCGTGGTTAAAAGAAAGTTTAAAAATAAATACTGAAATAAATTCAAATGATAATGTAGTTGAGGTACTAAATACTTACCTTGGTGAAAATTCTATGATATCATCATCATGTTCGTCAAATATGTTAAATACTGATTGTGGATTAGCGTCGAAACGTTCTGAAATAACATTTGTACCTGCATTTAATGGGCTATATTCCCCATATTGGCGTTATGATTCAAGAGGGTATTTTATTTAGAATAAATTTAATACATTTTTGATTTGCTAACTGATTGACATTTAAGAATAATGTTGGGATTAACTAGTCAAACAACCGCACAAAATGTCACACAAGCTGCATACGAAGCAACTGGTTTTCAAATATATGAAATATTAAAAGCTTTTAAGAGTGATACAAAAAATTGGGATCAATCGAAAATTAATAGCCGACTTGTTTTTGGTGGAGATTTTGCTGAAAACAATTCATTTGTTCAATTTATATCTGATATTGTTGGACGCCTTCTGGAACGACCACAAACAACATCGCCGTGTGGCTTAGGCGCGATGATAGCAGCAGGAATAACAATGAATATTGTAACTTTAAGATTCGCTGATACTATGTATAGACCACCTGCCGATATATTTACTCCGACAACTACTATGAATAGTAAGCTTTTTGTTTTAGAAATTAAATTATATATAAACTTTAATTAAGAAAATTATTAATCGATTGGTGTGAATAGTATTATATTCACTTATATTTGTACCTTAACATTGCTTTTAAATAGAAATGTATTTCGTATATATTACTAATATTTTAATTATTTCTAATTAATTTCAGGACGAGAATTACTTTATAAACGGTGGGAGTATGCTGTGAAAAAGTGTTTAAATTGGAATAACTATGAAACCTATGAATCTGACATAGAACTATTTGCACAACGAGAGCGAGATCCAACTTTATATATAAGACGATCACTTCCAGGGAGCCTTTTTCTTACAAGCACTTTTGTACTGTTAATAGTTGCAAACTTTTTACATGGAAAATAGTTAAATTTTTATATAGTAAATATAAATAATAACATGCAACCACTAGTCAATGTGCTCATAGGTTAACTTATTTTTATTTAATTAATTCTTTTTAAGTTAATATTGTTTATATTATTAATTTAGTTAGTATTAATATATTAATTATAGCTAGGTAAAAACTTTTTTATATGCATTTACAAAATTAGTTGCATATAATATACTAATTTATTATTACTTTAAGAGTTAATTTTTTAAAGTTTAGTTGAAAAATATTTTTTAATAACATATGTATAAAACTTGTGTGATATATGTATTTTTGTTTTAAAAAACACTCACCTCGCAAATTTAAAAATATTTAGTTATCTATTTCATAATTAAAACTGTTCATATACATATGGTTTTTTAATATTTAAGTAATTTATGTAAGACTAATGAACACAAATTGCGTTATATTGTATACATATGTAACATATATGTATATTTAGCATATATATTTTGCATAGCGTATATATATATTTATGTCATTTATGCATACTCATTCCATTATTTAATTGATCATAAATAGATATTATTAGTACAATCTATTTATAATTTCATTATTAATAATATAAAAATATTTAAATTTTATTAAAAAATATTACTTATATGATTTAAAAAATGTTCAATTCTCCGTTTACCTCATTCAAATCTTTAAAAATGTTGAAAAATGATTTATAAATTATATTTTTATAAAATAAATTTGTTTAATTTCAATTGTATTTTATTTTATAAAATAAAAATGATCATTTTAGCATGATTGATATTGTGGCTACGTGGATATATATATAGCGGTCGTATTAACGTGGCGTATCCAATTTCACTTTTTGAATATTATTTTAATATTTCAAAGCTCTAAGCTCAATCATGTTAAAATGATTATCTATCATTGAATACAAACGAAACGAAATACGTTTGTTGAATTTTTATTCAACTAATTTAATGTTCTGATAGTTGACATAAGCCCATACAATTATTTAACTGGACTTCAAATCGAACAAGTAATACTTAAATCTATCTAGACCATCGAAGTTAAGTTTTTCCAATCGTTAAAAATCTATATATATTTAGTTATGTTATATTATCTTATTTATTTATTAATTTAGTTTATTAATTTTATGTATTATTTTATCTTTATACATATTATATAATTATTTTAGAAAGGGCAATGGTACATTGTTATTATCTAATATCCAAGATCTATTGAGGATATTTGAAGGTTTACAAACCTCACAATGTGTCTTGGTTTAAAATCCGAAACGTTCCCGAGAAGCATAGAGCACGAGAATATAGAATAGTTGGAAATTTTACTCTACAGTTCACAGAATATGTGAGTCCCATCTTTTTGTTAATAAGAGTATTTCCGGAAGAGAAATCAGTGATAAGATACAAACATATTTATTTGTAGACATGAATGATTTGAATTGTTTTGCATTGTCTTACGCTTTTGGAATTCAGATATTTTCAAACAGTTTATATATAGTGGCTACACCACTAAGGATTTATATAGCAGAGTACATGTGTTAGGAGGTGGATGGGTATTGGTTGTGTGAGTAAGAATTGAGGATTGAGGTATGGGTGAGATTTGAATTGGAGTCAACCATATCAAGGCAGAGGAAGGTGCTTACTACTGTTATTGTCTGATAAGTGGATAAGGTTTAAGTCCCATGACAGAAATAAGGCACTCGAATACTTTATGGACACATATCAAGATAAGTGTTATTTTATTCTTGGTAACTAATTTATATAAGCAATTCTTGCAGTTTCGGAACAACTGTGATTTGGAGACTATACTTTATATGTATTTTGTATACCTATGTATGTAGAATTGATATCTTGTATTTATTTTTATTTTACATTTTAATTTGATTTATTAATTTTATTATTAGTTTTAATTTTGTACTTAACGACTTAAATATGAATATATGTTCATAAATAAACGCTTATATCAATAAAAGATCTTATACCAGAGTATAAACAATAAATAGTGGTCATTTTATATTGTTAGTAATTTTTTCCTGCCATAGAATTTTTTTTATTGAAAAACCAAATATATTAAAAGCGCATGTCAGATATTTTTTACAAGCATAGTATCTCAAGAGTCATTATATTAAGGAGTTTTTAATTGTTATAATTTATTCTTGATTATCTTAATAACTTTTATTGTGCAATATATATTTATAATTGTTACATCTTTGTTTTAACAACCCTCTTAACATATAAAAAAGATGAAATTAAGTAATTTAACATTTTTAGTGCATTTAATTACAAAAAAAAAATAGGCAAAATATAGAGACACATTTGCTCGATGTATTTATCAGTGCAATTATAAAAAATTTATCATTTCTTTGAATGATAAGTGAAATATAAAGTTTAAGTTAAGATTTAAGATTTTATATTTAAAATTGAGATTTCTAAAACTCATCCTGTTTTGGGTTTTCTCCTTTTGTTTATATTTAAAGCTTCGAACTTTCTTCACTTTATTTTTTTTTTATTAGAAGAAGCTTTCACTGTTGTGTATTATAAGCTATCCATTTAAAGCATCAAAAATTTATTTCAGTACTCTCAAAACTCAAAGGCAGAAAAGTTGTGTATGTGCTATAAGGAGTGAATTTTTTTTTACAATTTTCTTAAATTATATAAAATAGCATTTATAAATAGTTAATATTATAATTAAAGTTAGTTTTATTATCTGTCAAAAATCATATCATCCACTTAACGCTAAGGTGATTGATTAAGCATTTAAAAGTTAACTACTCCTTAAGATACTACATTTTTAATACTTATTAATAAATTAAAGATATAATGATAAATAATTCAGAATAATGAATAATGAATAATGAATGATAATAAAATAATGATAAAAAAAGTTAACAAACATCAGAATATGTATACATTAACTGAAATAATGATTTTCAATCTTTCGTGTGGACATATAATATACAAATGTATTTAAAATAAACAAAACTAATATTGCTGTTGTTGTTGGTAAGTTCAATATACGAGCATTCGACTATTGTATATAAACGTTAGTTATGGTAATTTAAGATACTTGCTATAATCCTACTGATTAACTGAGAATATATTTAATAATCGTTTATTTATTTATTGCTATTATTATTAGTTTTATTACTAGTAATATAAGTAAGCTATACTGTTGGTAGATAAAACATAAAATTAGTGAACTCCGCATACTCCTGCGATATAATCATTATGGAGTTAAAGCTAAAATTAACATCAAAATTTAGTAGTTTTAACAAAAGATTAATTACCTTTAATGTTATAAACTATTTAAAACTCTAAGAATTCTCGAAATCATTTATTAAAGCAATTAAATCGAAAATTGTAAAAATGATGAAGTTCAAATAAGAAATTTTAATTTAATATAATAATTTTAATAGAGCAATCAGTTGAATTAAACACTTCTCTGTATCTTACATTCGTCGAATTCGAAAAGGCAATTGACGCGGTAAAGCGTTGATTTATTTGGAAAGCCTTAGAGGTGAGAGGTATACCTACGAAAATCATCAACATAATTGAAAGCATCTATAAGGATGCATCGTGCCAAGTCCTACATAATGGCAAATTTAGTGAGTCGTTTCCTGGCGGGATTCGCACTGTCCCCACTTTTATTTATAGCAGCATTAGATGGGGTTCTAGAAACGGTTAATATGCAGAAACTTGCAGCAAAAATGTGCCAAAGTGGGCCTAAAAATCAATATCTCCAAGACCAAATCTATGCACATCAACTCTAATAATAACACTCAATTTGATATAAATGGTATGAACACTGAAGATGTCATTCAATTTGAATACTTTGGTAGTATGGTCACAACGGATGATGGAGCTTTAATTGATGTTTCTACGCGGTTTCATAAAGCCAAGGGGGCTGTTGCCAATCTTAAAAATGTTTCGAAATCAACTAGTATCCATATTAAAACGAAAATCAAAATTTTCAACGCCTGCGTCAAATCTATCCTGCTGTATGAATCTGAGACTTGGTATGTGACTACAGCTATCACTCATAAGTTGCAAACGTTTGTAAATAGATGTCTCCGTAAATAGATGT
This sequence comes from Teleopsis dalmanni, assembly GCF_002237135.1. Taxonomy (NCBI): domain Eukaryota; kingdom Metazoa; phylum Arthropoda; class Insecta; order Diptera; family Diopsidae; genus Teleopsis; species Teleopsis dalmanni. Next base: position 51,808,844 of record NC_051847.1, read on the forward strand.
CATTTAGTGAGCTAAGAGCAATGGCGCGCAATGTAGTAATTGGAATTTTCTTGTGAATAAACTAAGTTCATAAATGTTATTTCTGAACATGTCAATAATAATAATAATAAATAAGAAATAAGTAAAATATATCAATTATTAATTGTGAGATTATGAAATTATTTACTACGATTCTTTTTTAACAAAGAAATGTCCCATTAAGGTCTTCAAAATATATCTGCATGGGACTTCTCGACAGGTATCATTTCAAGTATTGTGAAACGCTTTCTTTTCAATTACTACTATATTAGTACACCACTTTTTGATTTGGACATATACAGCTGAGTTTCCTGTTGATTTAAAGGTAGTGCTTGAGTTTTTGTTGCTTTTTGTTAACAAATTGTCTACCCAATTTCTAGCCGTAATGGTAATTATTCATTTGATCTCTATGCTGATATCGTTACTGTTGTTTGTAGCGGTGCCATAATAGATGAAATCTCTGACAAATTTAAAAGAATAGTCTCCAGCAACCAGCCTTAATATATCTTAATTCATTCACCACTAAGTCCATTTTTGATAACAGCAAAGGGAGTAGTAACCTCACATTTGCTAAGGATAACGATGTTGGTGTCGTCAGCAATCATCTGAACATATTTATTTAATGAGGTTGAAAATAATTGTTTACAAAGTACAGCTTTCACACGATTGCCTAGGAGCCTAGAAGACAGTTTCATTTACTAGACAACTTGCATAATTGCAGCGCAGACGACCTTGCTAAGGTAGCGGTACAATATCGGTGATTACAGGTTAGTGCATACTAAGAAGACATGCCATGAGACTTGGTCTACGCAAAATGACTACTGTTGTAGTTGTAGCTTTAAAGAACGACGAGAAATCCGTGTGACAGCTTTTTTGTCAATACCCAACTTTGTCCTCTTATTACCGACTTGAATGAATGCCATTCTGTACAAAAAGGGACTTAAGCAAGTTTCTAGACTTAATATGTAAGTCAACACTTTTCCATGGCAGCACAACGAATCATTATATCAAGCTTTAGTGTACAATTGGCTACTCTAACTTAACCTAAAGGCATTGGCTTCGTTCACCGTCGCAGTCAGTACTCAACTTAGCTCAAAGCTTAGAAAAGTTGTGAAGTTGCAGCTATAAGAGATTGAAAAAATAAGAGAACAAAAAAATAAGAGCACTAAAAGTTTCTGTATGAAATCGCTAAATAAACATTTTTAATATAAAAATGTTGATAAAGGTTTATATGTTTATATTCGGTTCATTGAGTGGGACTTCAGCTTCTACTCTCCGACTGAATGCTTGTTTTTGCTAAGTAAACATCTTTTAATAAATCCATATTGCAATATATATGTATGTTTAGTTATGATGACGATTATAATTCCTATATAAATTACATATTTCACTCTATTTAATTTATTATAAATTAATCTATTTAATTACATATTTCTTTTTAATTTATACCATTGTTAAAAAATCTATTTTAACAGGCTTTTCAATGAAAATCAACACTGAAATATTGCAATGATACATTTTAAAATATTATCTTTGCTATACAACTGCAACAATTTTGCAACATTTTATTTATCATTTATTTGGTTCCTCATAATCATAAGAAGTTCAGGAGCTGATTATCATTATCGTATGGAACAAGTTAAAAATGTTTTAAAAGAGGTTCCTTTAGTGGATGGGTAAGAATAATATAATTATTTGTTTGTATTTTATTTCTGAATTGTTTATGAATTATTTTTGAATTATTTATGAAATATTTCTGAATTATTTATTTTTGAATTATTAGAAAAAATACAATTTTAAATAAACTTCAAATTTAATGTAATTTAAAAAATATTTAATGAATATATATTTAATAATATACTTAATGAACAAGGGACACTTTCGAATAGAATAGAGTGACGACATGTAAACCACAGAAAGTTGCTGTGTTTCAATAAGATAATAAGTTTAGGTTTGCCACTATAGTTAATAAAGTATATATGTGGGACTAAAGAGTAAAGAGACTAAGGAGTTGGGACTAAGCACAATAGCGCTAAGAAGTTACAGTAACACAATTAAGATTTTACTAAATGGGTGCTTATGCAGATGGAAAATCTATTTCTGAATTGTTATGATTTAGAACTTCGGAATAATATAACGTAATGGGTTTTAAAGTGTTCTTTTAAGTATTGGCTATTGGGCCAAATGGAACACAATGATTTATAACGTTGTGTTGAAACAATTTTGTTTTATTTGACCAATTACCTATACTTAAAAGAAACACTAGAAAATTATGTGGTCTTACAAAATAAATAACTCTTAGTTTTCAAACTCTCTAAGTTTTTTATATTGGCAATTGTATGTTACTTCCAGTTTCTTTACTTATTATTTAATTGAAAGGTGAGAGAGTAGACAAAAATGAAGATACGTGTTAACAACTACCCTTAGTAAATGGAAAGATTATATTTATACATATCTATATGGCTTATCAGTTATGAGCGGAAGAGTATTGATAACAATTGATTTCATAAAAAAAACTTTAAAAATGTATAAGGGAAATGTGTCAACTCACTGGATCTTGAACAGAAAATGGATACTATTTTTCCGAAGATGCTCTAGTCATTGACAAAAAAGTTTGTCACAAATGGCTCCAACAGTACACTCCTTGCCTTGTTTATTTACAAAAATAAAAGAGTGTATATTGTTTATATATTGTTATAATTTTTATTATGCTGTCTTTTTTTAATTATTAAAAATATGTTAAAGACTATCTACAAAAATCGTGATATTCGAAGGACGAAATTTACTTAGTTGTACAAGATTGGGCGCTCATTCAGTAGCATATAGTTCGACTTGAAAGACGCTACAAGTATTAGGGATTCGGAAGGACTACTTTATCTGCATATCATTCGGGAAGAAACCTGCTCCCCTACCACCCTCTATCTTTGATCCATCTGTATAGATAGTAACTACAGAGTTACATGTCGCAGATCCCAGCTCCCAGTTATCTCTGGTTGGATAAAGAGTGGGAGTTCTGATATTGAAATCTAGTATTGGTGTCATGTAGTCTGTAGCAGAATCTAGATCCGTCTTGACTGAGCCATGACCCCTCCTTTTGATCTCCTCCAAAATTGTACGGTTTCCATAATTAGCTGGTTTCCATATCTTAGATTCTCGGAGCCTGAGAGCACTTATCGCAGCACAGTCTTGAATAAACACCCATAGTGCTAGGTGATGTTGTTAAACACTATTTTTTATAATTTTTTTTTTAAAATTATATAATCTATGGATACAACTTTAATCGTCTTTATTAACAATGAAATTTTATAGACATAATGATCTTCCATGGAATATAAGAAAATTTTTAAAGAATCAATTGAAAGACTTTCATTTTGGTGGAGACTTGCGACAAATTCTACCATGGTCTTCAAGTGTGTGGAGTCACACAGATTTGAGACGCTTAAAAGAGGGAATGGTATCTGCGCAGGTATTACTAACTTTTGAAATATAGATAGAATAAAATAATAAAAATTCATTAAAATTTTGATTATTATACAATATTGTAACAACAATATATTTAACTAATGTATTTATTTAGTTTTGGTCAGCTTATGCACCGTGCTCATCCCAACATTTGGATGCTGTACAATTAACTCTTGAACAAATTGATTTAATACGACGTCTAGTTAATTTGTATCCACATCACATGGCATTAGTTACAACGTCTGCAGGTAAACTATATCAATTTTTTATGTTTATTTATATAGATGTGCATATAATATATGTTTTTTTTATTTAAGGAATTAAGCAAAGTCATAAAAGTGGAAAAATTGCCAGTCTTATAGGAGTGGAAGGTGGTCATGCAATTGGTACAAGTTTAAGTGTATTGCGTATGTTCTACCAACTTGGAGCCCGATATTTGACATTAACTCATACGTGTAATACTCCATGGTAAGTTTAACATTTTTGTTCGTCTTATATACCTTTGCAAGTTTAAATTTAGTATAAAACTAATTCAATGAACTTCTAGTACAATATTTTAAAAAGCAGTAAGATTGCGGAAATTAGTTAGACACATACTGCAGATAGACCAGAGAGTCCCTATTGGCAGCAGTTATAGGTACAGTCAAAAGACCCTAAACATGATTGGCAATTAATGAAATAGAAGTTTATCTTTTAATTAAACGTTAAAAATAAGTTATCGAAGTGAGCTGGGTGTAATGTTGTACTTCAACTGACTGCAATTCATAATACACATAAAATCTTTTATTTAACTCAAGGGGATCGTTTCAAAATGCTTCCATAATTTGGAACTTTGTTCACATTTGTAGGAACTTTATCATCCAAATAACATTTATGAACCCATTATTTTTAAAGCTTACTAAATACAAACACATTACAAAGTATCGTATGGATGTATTCGGATTTTTAGGCGAATTAGGTTAGTTTAAGTTGAAACTCATCTACAGAGTTAATAGTGCATTAATATCTCATGTAAAAGTTGGGGGATGATATACAAAAGTCTTTTCGAAAAAAAATTTTAACTTAAATATATATAAATATAATATATATAATATAATATTGGCCAATTTCTTAATAAAATAATTAATTAAATTTTTAAATTTTTTAAAATTCGAACAAATTGATTGTAATTATAGGGCAGATTGCTGCAAAGTTGATGAACCTGGTATGTATCCTAACATTGGTGGATTGTCGAAGTTTGGAAAGGTGAGTTTCATTGCAAATAAAATTGTATTAATTTTTATTATGTCATCTTCTATTATAGTCGGTTGTACAAGAAATGAATCGACTTGGTATGATAGTTGATCTATCTCATGTTTCTGTACCTACAATGTTGGACGCGTTAGGTACTTCTAGAGCACCAGTGATATTTTCACATTCCTCTGCACATGCGATTTGTAATAGTTCACGAAATGTTCCCGATCATGTCCTCCAAAGAATAGTATGTTAATATAAGGTTTCTAAGAATATTTAAAACTGAGTTATTAATTTTTAAATATAGGCAACAAATGGTGGGTTAGTAATGGTTGCATTTTATCCCCATTTTGTTAGCTGCTCGGGACAGGCTACACTGCAAGATGTTGTTGGTATGTTAAAATATTTTGTATATGAAATAAAATAATATATTTTTCATAATAGTTTCATTGTTTCTATTGCCAAATTTAATTAATTGTTTATTTTAAAATAGTTTTAAATAAATTTGTTTTATAATAATTATTGCAATATTTACTTGTAAGTTCTATTGATAATCAGTAGAAAAATTTTCGTTATTTTACGAGGGGGCATTTAACGATATGGCGAGGGGTTTCATTTTAATATAGTATTAAATAAAATAGTTCATTTGATACAGTATTCCATGACTCGGTAAATCTATTTTTCTAGTTCCAGAATTATTTGATATATTATTTGATTTTTTTTTTTGCTCATATGTAAATGTATACTATTACAAATTTTAAGAAAGCTTTGATTTATATAAATTAATACTACTACTGAGTTCAGAAACATACTATATATTTATATTGGAAAATATATTTTTATTTAAATTTCCAGCTCATATAAATCATATTCGTGATGTTGCCGGAATTGATCATGTTGGTATTGGAGCCGGTTACGACGGCGTTAATTTGTAAGTAAATTCTTTATTATTTCATAATATTAATATATAAATGATCAAAAATATTAATATGTTTGTACAGGGTACCCGAAGGTTTAGAGGATGTTTCTAAGTACCCTCATTTATTGGCAACATTGCTTGAGTCTGATAAATGGACAGAAGACGATATAGCAAAACTAGCAGGAAAAAATCTAATTCGGGTATTTAAAGAAGTTGAAATGGTGAGTTCTATAAATTAATATTTTGTACTTGCGGGTGTTTCATAAATGTAAATGTAAAACTATATCTATCACAATATACTGTACATTGCCATTTATAAGTAAAAATGAGTCCATCCGTCAATAAGGTAATGCAAACAGGTTTTTGGGATTTTCGCACCATTTTTATAATTTGTATATATTGTAGTTATAGACAATACTTAATAATGATTTGTAAAAATCATAGAAGATTTTTTGCAGTTGACTAAATTAAATGCATATGTAAATGCATATGTGTATATTGAAAGTAGTATACGTATTTTTAAACGTATTGTTTTTAAGCTCATCATATAATTACACACATAGTTTAAAGATTAAAACTAACTCTTCTACAAGTTCTTTTTCCATTATTAATAACATATTCCCATATTTTTCTAAGGATTTCTTTGTAGAACTTTCTAATTGAGATTGATACTTAACTATCAAAAAATTAGAAGCATTATATAGTATTTCTTATCTGTAGATTAGATATCAATATGGAGTCTAACCCCTAATCCCATCCTAAATACACCAATAGTTGACTATGTGTTAATATGTAAGAAATCATTATATTTGCAAGTAACGAAATACAGCTTTTACATGTTTTCGTTTATATGATTACCATATGATTAGTACTTCCAAAATATGACTATATCCGTTCGGAATTATGTACTGTACCATATTGGAATTTCCTAATATAATACATGTATATATATTAGTACATTATTATTATTGTATTATTATGAAATATTGATTAATAACATTTGCTTGATTTCATAGGTACGTGACAAAATGGACCTTATGAAAATTCCTCCTGCCGATCAATCCATTCCATCCGAAGATATAATGGGAAGGTCATATTGTCGTTTTCAGGGTCCGATATCGAGATAACCGTTTAATGATTAAATTAATTTTTAAATATTTCAATGAAATATATACGTTCTTTAACTATATTAATTATATTGTATATGTAATATAATGCATGTAAAACATATATCCTTTTTAACTGTGTTCAGAATTATGCGACCAAACTTGTATTAACATAATATAAAAGTGATAATATATTAGGATATTTTCTATATTAAGTAATATTATATATTTAACGTATAATACGGCGTAAGATACTTTTTTTCTTTTTTTATAAATTAAATAATAACATAATATTTTATTAAGAGCACTAAATAGTAATTACACCGTTAGCGCCTAATATACTTCAAACAATTTAATTGAAATTATTTAAATAAGTTTCTATTATATGATTTTTTAAAAATTTTATACAACGTAAGTTGGTACATATATTATAAAAATACAGGAATTGATCTTAAATTTAGATGATAAAAAAATTTGTTGATATAAATAAATGTTATTAAAAAAATAAATAAAATATATTTAAATTAAAATATACAAAAAAATAATTATTTATTAAATTATATAACTAATATAAGTAGTTTTTGTTAAAGAAGTCAATTTACTATATATAATATATATATATATATTTAAATTATTATATATCGAACATACAACGCATGGTAACTTTTTGAAAACTATGTTTCAGATATTATATGAAATGCAATATTACATTTTAGAAATGTATTTCAATACACGAAATAAATAAATATGATATGAAAATTATTTGTTAACGAAATAAAATAAAAATGCTTAATAAAATTCGGGAGTTGTATTTTTCAGTTCTAACTTTACTAGATTTTTTAAAAGATTTTACTAATAAGGATATTTTTTTTAATTTGGGCGATAACGTAATGCTAACAGGATTAAAAAAAAATTTCGTATTTAATTTATAAAAATTTCTTAATTCAATTTATAAATTGAACTCTCTCTACTCTTTCCTGCCATACATGGATATTAGATCAATAGAATAATGAAACTTAGTAATGTTGAAATAAAAATTTTTAAAAACGAACAATTTAATAAATTATTCACAGTTTTATGGATTTAAATTCTTGTACTTACAGACGATAGTGACCCGTCTTTATGACAAAAAAAAATTATTTAAAAGTTAGACGAATTCGAATAGCAAATAAAAGACAAGAACAAAAATTTAGTTGATTTATTGAAATTTGGCTAACTATACAACACTGTTTCCACGCTGTTACGTGGCAATATTCGAAACAGCGTTGTGTGGTCACCCAAATTTCAGTAAATTAATTAAATTTTTGTTCTTGTCTTTTCTTTGATATTCGAATCCGTCAAAAAATTTTATTTTGTAACCTACAAAGACTCCAAATATGGCAACTAAAAATTAATGGTATAAAATTGTCGCTTGTTTCAAAGCTTGTAAGATTAATTTTAACATATGTATAAAAAGATATATTCAAACATAATTTTAATGCTATCACCTATCTATTTTATAATACCTATTACTTAATGTCAATAGACAGTTGTAATAAAATTTCCTGAAGTGAGAAAATATTAAGTAGAAACCAGCAGACTTCAGAGCATAAAATTAGTAATTTTTTAGAATAGTATATAGTTTAATTACAAAATTAAATTTGTAATTAAATTAATCATCAAATATTAGTTAATATACTATTAGACGTCATGATGGTACATATGCTTTGATATTTTTATTGTGTGGTTAAATATTTAAATATTTATAAATTCAAACTCTAAAAGTAAACAACCAAGATAATTTTCTTTGCTGCAAATATGATTGCATTTTATTTTAAATTTTTAAATTATTTTTATCACAAAAGGTATGACAAGTATAAACCAAAGTAATGTGAATATTTTATATAAATATAATGAAATAAACCCTTATGAAAAATGCTTATAAATTAATAATGCTCGTAAATACTTAAAAAAAAAAAATGTTTACTTTTAACCCTTTTTAAATTTTAATAATAGAACAGTCAGTATCATAAATACTAAAACCCATGAAGAAATTGAAATGAATCCTTTATAGACGACAGGATTGTAAAAATCCCAACCACGTTGTAAAATTGAACGCAAAGATTCCGTAGGTTTCGTTAGCGGTAGATAAGAAGTGAAAACTTGCAACAATGGATACATTCCTTCAATTGGCCATATAACGCCACACAACATTACTATAGGTAAAAATGAACCCATCGCAACATATGTGGCAGTTCTTTCTGTATCTACAGCGCAAGCAATAACAAAACCAAAACACATTCCACATAAACCATTCAATATACAAAGAGCGGCTACTAACCATATATTACCCACAACAGTAAGGTCATATATATAAAAGCTAAATAATATTACAAATATACATTGGCTTAACATAATGGTGAATTGAGTAAGCACTTGTGACACCAATATCTCTAGTCCTGTTATCCCAGCAACCAAACAACGTTCTAACATGCCTTCATTGCGTTCAATTAACATTGCACCTGATGTCATAGCAACAGATAAAAAGAATATTATAGTTAAAATAACTCCAGGTGCTGCAAAGTCCGTAAAATTTGGGTTCCGATAACCATAAATAGGATCTTGCCAATCAACAGGAATACGCCCTAAGCGAGGATTTAACTCACAATCATCTAATAAATTCTCGAGAAAACTAAAAAAGGAGAATTGAAGATCTCGATATATTAGAGTTGATATTTGTTGATCTGAAAGTAAAATGAAAGTAAAAATGGTTGACTTAATTAAATATAATTTTTTCAATAAAATTTTATGTATAAATTTTTTATTTTTAATTTATACATTTTTCAATAATAGCGGTATTCATGTAAGCATATAAATTTATTAAATGTGTAATTTTATGCATTTACGTAAACGGTTATATGAACCGACTTAGTGAAATATTTGTGTAAATTTATCAATCTGCTTTATAATAGCACTATTTATATCAGCAATAATTATGACAGCACAAAATGCAATGCTCAGTAGCGCAATTTTTTAGCCAATATCGTTGCAATTTTTTATATTTGTGCAAACTTTATTGATCAGCTGTATCGCTATCAATAAATTTTAAAATAAAATATCGAAATTGAGCGCAAATCATTTTGTAAATGATTTGCTTGTGTTGGAATGCTACTTTGTATTGACAACAAATAAATTTATACGATATAAATTATTTGGTAAAATTATCGTATAAATTTATCAAGTTTGTGTAAACTATTTTTCATACAAACCAAATTACGAAAAAAGTAGGCAACAGAATAAGATTTAGAGGAATCTTTAACAGTAGTAAGTAACTACCTTTAATACAAAATTTGGTACATCATTTATAAAGCATATAAATTTATACGTTTATAAATTTTATAGGTATTTATGAGTTTAGATGATTATCTCTAATATTGTACTCCATTTTACGAATATTCATAGATAAAAATCGGAAAATAAACTTGTAATAAACTAATAACTTGTATGTTTATTCTGAAGATTTTATAGAGAATAATTTTTCTTAATAATTGATGACTAACTTATTAACTTACTTGACATATCTAATCTGACGTTTACATCAGATGCTTCTACAGTAGCATCATCGGTAAACCTGCCACTTTCAATGCGTTCAACCAGTGATTCTGAATAGTTGCTAGAAAATATTAAAGAACCCCATGCTTTGCCACGTTTTACTTCTTGAAATGCCTCTTCATCTGATTGTAAAAATTTCTATAAATAAAAATTTTAAATAATTTTTTGTTGTACATTTTTTATTTAAAAATATTATTATATATTATTATTCAATCAATAATATAATTATTTTTATATTTTTTATACGTACCACAGTCATACTTTTATTTTTAATTAAAATATCCAGATATCTGCAGCTGAGCATAGTTTGATTACAACCTTCTCTAAGTGGGCATGATTGATTAAGAATCATATCTGCTGATATTTCATGATTTGAAACAGCTAATTGCAGTCCAACAGGGTCGTGTCCAATGGCATAACAAAATAATATTATTTGTACCACAGGTAAACCGACAATAAATAACATCACACTATTCGAATTATATATAGTTTAATATTATTAATATTATGGAAGAAAATGCTTTCGTTTAAGTTTTACCCAACATTACGCATCATCCATAAGAAATTTTTCCAGACCAGAGCGTGTATATGATTTGTGCGCATAACATGCAATTTGTTCCATAAAGAAACTGGCATTTCTTCTTCGGGCGGCAAGGGTGGAGCAGGTGTAGCCAATGAAGAAATTGGATCTCTAACTGCAGATGACATTGAAATATTATCTCCAAATTCGCCAGATATTTCGGCTGGATTTTGTTCATCAGAAATATCAAGTGTTGGGTTTGATATGGCAGGTATGGCTACTTGTTCTACAATTTCCTGAGCAATAGAAGAACGTCGACGTTTTCCCATATTTTGTAGGACAGCCAATTTGAGAAAAACATCTTCAAGAGAAGTAGCATTATATTGTTGACGTAAAAAATCTGGTGACTCTTCAGCTAACATTTTACCACCTCGTAAAAGGCCAATCTAGTTAAAATTTATTTAATTAAATTGTTTTGATATATACATCAACGATATTATATAATTAAATAATTTCTTTATTAAATAATTTATGTAGCGATATAGATTTCCTAAACGCAACATCTTGTGCATCTATTTGTTGGTAGTTTTTATGAAAAATGTCAAACTTTAAAATTCTATATATCGGAAACCAAGATATATTGTCATATAATGTTGTAAAAGTTGTTCAAAATAGTTATTTTTACTAAAATCAGATATCAAATGAGCGTGGTTGAGATATTGAAATCGTGCTATCCTAATAAAGCTTTAAGTAGAAGGAAAGCAGCTGCTGAAGTTGGTCATAAAATATAATTTAATTTATAAATAAGTTAAAATTATAGTATCAAAGTTTTAAAAAATATAGAAGTTACTAATATTTGATATAATATACACAACACGCAATATATCGATTAACATATATATTACGAAATAAATAAGTACTTGCTTAGAACGGGATAATGGATGATTTTAACTTGAAGTTTTAGCATAGAGATTACATTTTATTATATATACATAGTACATACATATGCTAATGCGGCTTATGTTAATAATTATAATGTTATTAGTTTACTTACAACATGAGCTTGAGCACATTCATCAATGTAATGCGTTGTAATAATAACTGTGGTGTGTCCATTTTTTGTTATATCAACTAAATGATCCCAAATACTGTAAATAATTTATGGTACACATAACAAAATTATAATAATAGAAATAATTTTAAATACACTATTTATATATATACAAATGCTTACCTCTGTCTAAGCACAGGATCAACACCTACAGTAGGTTCATCTAAAATTAACAGTTCAGGTTCATGTAATAAAGCGACTGCTAGACTCATACGTCGTTGTTGGCCACCACTTAAATTTTTTATAAATTTGGAACCATTCGGTAAATTTAAAAGCTTTAAAAGAAATTCGGTTCGATCGTCGATATCACTTTGAGGCATGGCAGCAATTAAACCAAAATAAATTAGTGTCTCCCTCATGGTAAATTCGCCATATAAAGCGACTTCCTAGAAATATATTAATATTTTTACGATTTAGCTAAGTTGAAATATTTTAACTTCTTGGTTATTTAATATGTTTTAAATATTGTCCCTTGTTAATATGAATTATTAATATATATAAATTAATTAAAAATAAAATTAAATTTAATTTAATTATTAATTACTAAAGGAAATTTCTGTTAAAATGTAATGAAATCATTATCTATATCTTCTCAGTTTAAAATTAATATCTATCTGTTATAATAGAAAAATAAAATAAAAAATATCTATTATTATATTAGTTTATTATTATAATAATGTGTAATTATATTTTATTTTTATATAAAATTCCATATAATTGTTTTATAAATATTTACACATTTTATGAAATAATTAATTGCATATTTTCAGGCATGAGTATATCACATCTCATCAACTTCATAAACTTCCTCTCTTATAAACAAACAAATAAACTAATACTACAGATCGATGAAACTATCTTATTCATCAAAAACAATGCATTGGGATAATATGCATTGCTCAAAATACTAGTTTTCTGAATGATGCTCAAATTAAGTTCTTTTAAGCAGCAATTCAAAATTAGTAATAATGATTAATTCTAAGTAACGAAAACAATTTTATAGTCAGAATCACATAAATTTCTTTTGACATATATATCTTATATGTGCTATCTTCAGTGAATTTATAACTTTCTATACAAATATATTTAACATATATTTAATATAAATTAATTCAAAATGCTTGTTATCTAAGTAACAAGCCTTCATTGCATTCTATCCTTAATTATGTTCGGAACGGAAAAATACTTAATGTATCTTATAAGAATCCGTAAGATATTTAAACGATTTTGCAAGCTCCAGTATCAACAACTTTTTATAAATTAATATATAATAAAATATAATATAATGATATATAATAAATTAATATATAAAAACACAAAATACGATTAAGACATTATGGTTTATAAGGTTATAAACAAATTTTAATCCACAAGCATTTATTAAATTATTGCAAACATTCTTTTCTTATTCTAATTTTGTTGCTGACAAAATTTGACATTTACCTGTAGCGGTATAAACAAAAACTTATAGGAAACTTAACAAAAAATTTCTCCTTAAATCGTGGTACTAGATGGGCAGTATAGGAACCCATCATATTGTATAAGTCCTATTCTCTTTTTTTATAATAACGACTTTTGCGAAAGTACAAAGCATTTACATTTAGTTTGATTATATGGCATTAGTTTTAATTAGACGTTATTATAACTTGAACTAGAGTGGAGATAGAAAGTCTCCTTCACTTACAATACTGTTTAAAATATTAGATCGTATCACAACATTCAATATTGCTCTAAACAATTTAATTTGAAGTATTTTTTCTTATAATTGGATCATATAAAACTGCAATCTATTGACTAATTGTAGCTATTAGCACGTCATATAGATCTCGTAATTTTACTGGTTAACTTAAAAAGCTGACGAAGTGTTGCTTTTATTACATAAAAACTTATTAAAAGTTACGTGTAACTTAATTATATATATTAATTTGTACTATTTAATGTTATTTTATTTGATTTTAAATGTTAATGTTCTTTGAACATTTTTGAAAAATAGAATTTATCAGATATACTCGTATTTATGTCACAAGTAAAATATTTAATGCCATATTATTAAATCGAGGGATACGTTTAGTTTCCCTTTTCAGTTTCAATGATATATTAAAATAAAAAAAATTCCTAGCACTTAATTTATGTATAAGCTTGATTTCTTAGTTCAATAATATTCGGACATTAATGTTAATGCATATTCCTTCATTCATTACTAGTTGTATATATAGCGATAATATTAATAATATTTATAATCATAGTCATTATATTTATTAATATATTCAAAAATTTACCTGCGGCATGTATCCAATTCTTGGACCTGGTACTCCGGAACCACGTGACCCTGGATGTCCACCTAATACCCAAATTTCACCAGAATTTAGACGCCTTCTGCCAACAATACAAGAAAGAAGGGTTGTCTTGCCACATCCAGAAGCACCAAGTAGTCCATAACTGAAAAAATTTTTATTTTAATGAATTGGTTTCAATTTTTTAAAAATGAAGCAATATAAATATAAACAATAATTTGAATATAACCGTTCGATTATAATCGATTATAACATTTAGGTAAACAATTTTGTAAATTAACTGATGGAGTAGTCATGCTTTAAATTGAATTTTTTTATATATTTTTATATATTTTTTATATAATACAGTTGTATATATAATTTTTGATGTAGTCAACTTATTTCCTTCACAAAATATCTTTACAACTCAAAGATTACGATTGGAATCTAACTCGGCTACTCCTCTCTGTTCCGACAATACCATCAAACCGAAGTCGTTAACAGTTTCCTTCCACTTAAAAAATTAATAAATCTTACCTACTCAAAAATTATTTTCACAAATACTAATGGACTAATGCAGTGTTAAAATTAATAAACTTGAATATCGATATGTTAGTTATTCAATTTCTCATATTAAAGCATAGTAGAATCAATGAGATATTAAAATAAAAGAACTAAAATACTGCCATGTCACATGCACTCTCAATAGAAGAACTTTCCCGATAATTACGCTTGAGCATAAATATAATTGGCTGCTAATTTTCTTTTGTACCAATGTGTTGACACCTAACTAAACAACTTCTATCTAAGTGAAGCCTAAAATAAGTGATATTATTAGCTTTAGGTATCGGAAATACAAGTAATAATATCACCTAAATAGGTATTCACTTAAATAGAAGTCAGCAGATCGAAACAAAAAAAAATTAAACCAGTTTTATCTATTTATATATTTTATAAAATGGATTTTTTTTTGTTTTTAAAGAAATATAATTTAAAGAAAACTCCCTATATTAAGTAACCGATTCATGTGTCGTTTACGATCGTTACGAGAGGACATTTATTTCTATTTCATTGGCTAGTTAATAATAAGTAGAAATCATTTACAATATATGTAATCTCCAGATTGACCTGACTCTTGTATAAAGAGAGATTTCTAAGAACTTATGCACAAGAACTAAGAAAAGACAATACTTGTTGTATTCTTTTAGGCCACAGGTGTATAGAAATTTATGCAAATAAAACTAAGCATTTTTTCAATACTCATTGTAGATATTATAAAAATTTTGACCACGAGAAACAATCATGCATTTTTTTCTGCACTTGCTCAGGTTTGTCTACCAGAAGGAACAAATTTTTACTTTCTTTACAGTAGACTGTTTTGTTAGACTGCTCACCGGCAAAGACAATAGATATGTAAAGTTACATGAACTCTGCAGAGTAGACCTTGATTTATCTATTCGAACTTCTTGCTAGGAATGTGTTATACTAATTAGTTATTGCAACCAATCAACCAATTTAATTTTAATTTATTGCAAGTGAATTACGAAGTAAATTACAGTCTTAATATAATTAAAAGAATAATACAAATGCTCTATTACATAAAGATAATTAAACTAAATATTTTCAGAGTAATCTATATTTTAAAAGTTGCAATCTTATGTTAACCCCGTAACAAGATTATTATTATAACGACAAGACATTCTCTTAATAAAATATCAGTTCGCTTAGCCATAAGATATTCTATTCTATTTTAAAATTTGTTTTCTGTTGTTTATATATTATTAAATTTTATTTTTCTTGTCTTTTTTTGCCTCCATCTTTTATGTAAGAACCTATTTATGGACCTTGGCTCTTTCTGTATGAAATCAGTCTAGTTTTATTTAAGTGATGATCATTGAATAACAGTTATTTAGTGTAAATTACATGTAGTTATGTCCTCGTCGTATGAACTTTAATGCTGATATAATTTTAAGACTTAATAACTTATTGTATGTCTCGATTTGAAGATAAGATTCAATATATTATATAAATTAACAACTCTTGAAAGAAAAATATTAAAAACTTCCCTATAATTATTCAACGTCAAACACGAGTAAGAAATGCGAATTTTTAATCGCATTTAATTAAATAATTGATGTACTGTTCGCTTCTAAAGCCAATAAGGTCAACGGAAACTTTTTACATATCTGAATTATTGTAGGTAATTAACATGTGGAAATATCTATTTGTAATAATATTTATTGTAAGTTCAATTTAATAGCATTTTCAGACGGATATAATGATCAATGATCACGACGAGTACATTAATACATTTGTAGTTAATTAAATTGAAGCACTCGTTTGTATGTAATGAAATGTTACAAAAAACTAGTATTTTTAAAGCAATTAATAAATGATATGTTAAGGAAGGTATTTAGCATAACACCTACTGCCGACGAGTCTAATAATGCTGTTTTACTTAAAATTATACGCAAGTTTTCATAGAAAAACAACAAAATTTTTACATTTTTTAGCATTTTTTTTTTCAACGTGTAACACGTCATTGTGATTTGAGAGATCTTTGTTTGATGTAAAATAAATTGCTGCTGAGAGTTTGGATGCTGATTTAAGACTTGTTTTTAGCATTCGCTGACATTGACACACTTAATGGTAAATGCATCAGCAGAAAACTTTTGTTAACTATCGTCGTTCAGGTCGATGTGCTCATTGTGAATTTGTATGGTAGTTTTATGTATTGTGCCAAAAACGCTTACTTCAGTAGTATTAATATTAAAATAAATACGTGTGTACATAATTCATATACAATACTATATTAATTTATATTTGTATGCATAAAATCTAAAGTTTATGAAGCGATAGTTGCCACATAAATGTATATAACATATCTAGAAAATTTTTATTAACAATTTTATGTGTGCAGTTAATTCATTAGCATTGAAATATTGTTTATAGTTAATAGATTTAATACATATTAATACATAATAATAATGAATAATACAAAATACATAATAATAATACATAACACATTTACAATAATTATTTTTTCTAACATATTCATATATTATATATGTTAGTATTGAATAGCACATCAGTAAGTACCGAAAGTAGTACTATAAAATTTTCACCACCATTTACTATAGTAATTGAGTAATACCGTTAATATAAAAAAGTGCTAACCAATTGCACTAAAAATATATATAATAATGAAATGAAAAAAAGTTTTGCTCTAAATCAGTGGTTCCCAATCGGTGGACCGGTTGGTCAAGAATGATCCATAAATAAAATTGAAAAGGTTTGGATTTATAGTAGTTGTAGTTTGTCCACTGAGATCTCGCATATTAGAAAATAAGCACAAAAAATTTTGAAGTACAATCACACTTCCATAACTCGAAGTATCATTTTGCAAAGAAAGGGTTCGAGTTATGTAGACTTTTAGTTAGAGAATTTTTTTATTTTTTTTTTATTTTTGAAAGAAATTAGAACTTAATTTTAAGATGTTTATTTATTTATTTGAAATCAAATACGGCATAGAAGTTATAGTGAAGTAAAATATTCAGAAATTAGGGTTTAGGATTTTAATTTTTTTTCTAATTTTCAGCAAAAAGAGATTTCACTTTATTCCAAACCTTATAGTGATCATCAGTTGTAGTATCATTAGTTTGCAAATAAAAATTCAAAATTTTGAATGAATTTTTATTTCTTCTTTATTTTTGGAAGACTGATGAACAATTTTATTGGTTTGGAAAAAGGGACTTCCCATAACATTAAAATGGATTCATACTTAAAACAATAATTTGACTTATAGAATGCACTTTCCCATATTCCTATTGGCACGTGACAATATTTTTATTCGAGTTATGGAGAATTTCGAGTTATAGAAGTTTGAGTTATGGAAGCAGAATTGTATGTAATTTGCTCTCTAAAACTTTGTTGCACTATTTTTAGTTTGCGTTATAATAAATTCCAGATATAGAAATTCGAGTTATGGAAGTTTGACTGTAATTATATACCTATTTAATAGTCCATATAATGTACCTACGTATGTACTTATACTATTCATTATATCAGATATACCTACATAAAGCATAATAAAATAATTATGTATTTTATTATTCTTGAAGTTTTTGGTCAAAAAAATGTTGAATTAAATTAACAAAATTAAGCAAACTGTCAGTTGTTCTCTTAAGTTTAAGAAATTCAAATTTTCTTAAATATTAATAAGCAATTGAATGTGCCTTTTTTAAATATTCATTGAATATTAGCACCTAATAATGTTTGAAGTATAAATGGTAGTAAACAAGCGTCACTTGCGGAACCGGACCGCTTTAGCTATCATAATAAATAGAAGTTGGTTCCATTCATAGAAGTATGGTGGTGGCTGTGGTTAAAGCACAAACTTACGTAAGTAGAATGATTATATTCATTACTTTTTTTCGATGTGGAATTACATTTTCCAATCGGGTGCTGTGCCCCAAAGAACAACAGAGGTGTTGGATAGGGCACGATCCCTCCCAAGATGGAAACTATATCCAGATGTATAGCTCTAATTGGTGCCAGTGGAATTTTTCAGAATTTCAATGAGGGTGTTTATCGTAGCATTATACTGATACGTGTATTAAAATCACTGTGGTGTTATACCTTAACCGTAGACAATCACCTTAAATAACTCTGGAACTTGTTACTATATTACTCGGTTATCGAGTTTTATACTTAAGATTGTGAATAAAAGATTTTTTTTTATAAACCGAATCTGGACTTCATAGAAAACAATGTTTTAAATGCATCATGTTAAATAAATATGGACTCTGTTACTATGTTACTCAGTTTAATACTTGAGATAGGGAATAACAGATATTTTTTTATAAAACGAAACTAGACTTCATAGAAAATGCACACGTTAAATTATTATGGATTCTGTTACTTTATGGTTTGGTAATTGTGTTTGATACTTAAGATTGTAAATTACAGATATTTTTTCTTATCAAAAAATCTCTACTTCATAGAAAATAATATTATAAATATATGTATTTAAAAAAAATTTGATTATCTGTAAATGTAAAAAAATTAAAACTTACATAGAACCCTTAGGAACTGTCATATTAAGTCCATCTAAAACAACATTTGGATTCTTTGTGCTACCGTACATTTTATGAGCCCTTCTTACACAGACTGCTTGCTGTCGTCGTAATGCAACTGTGGATGGCTGTGACATGAATAAACGACGACGGGCTGCCAAATCCATTGTATCATTTTCGTTTTTAACTGGAGGAACTCCATCTGTTTCCGCATCCATAGTTTTTTATTTGAATTTTTTATTATTGCAGTAAAAACACAAATTGTTTACGTAAAATTTAAAAATCGTGTTCTGATTTGATTAAGCTTCACATTAATCTTATTGAAAGCACTCGTATAATACTATTGTACATTTATTTAGTAATAATATTCCATTTTCGCTATTAAAATAAAAATATCACAATTAATTTATTTACACAATTTAGATATCACAAAGTATCAATTTTGAAATTTCAATATTTGCTTTTTTTTCCATATGTTAAGGAAACTTTAAAACCTTGAACTTATTTTTCTGTAGTGAACTTTTTAATATTGTCCTTGTGGAATGATTTTTAGTAAATTTTAATGTATTCGCAACTGGAAGATAATTTCGCAACTGTAAATTAAATATTCTACTTATTTTAAGCTGAACTGAATTAATCACTAACCAGATTTCAGAGTATTTAATTATTCATATTTTTTGCTGTATTCTCTATATTTTACTTTGATTAGTTTAGCATTTTCGTAAGTATCTTAGCTTGTTCCGATCGTTGTAACAACTTCGAGCCTTTTATTGAAACTAAAATTGCTTAACTATAATATATGCATTTTATTTTAAAGTTACAAGTTTTTCTTTCACCATAATTATATAGTGTGAACCCACTTTTATTATTTTTAAATAAATTTTTCAAAAATAAATTACATTTAATTACGTTTATATACTGATTGATAGTCATTGAGTGTAATTAACTCAACTATGGAAATAAAAATATTTAAATACATATTGTAATAATATTTAGTAATGAAACGAGATAGTTTATGAGATTTATGATTAAGTACCCACATTAGATACATTTTGTGCAACAAATATTGTTAAATAGAACTTTTATATATGAAATCATTCAAGTGAATTTTTTAGTTACATCTCTTATAGGTATATATATTATGTATCTTATGTTTTATTAAGAGAAAAATTAATATTTATTTAACTTTTGTGAAGATATAAAAAAATATTATAAGCAATAGTTTCATTTTAACAGTATTGATGTAGCGCTTTTTATTTGTTTAGAGTATTTTTTATATTTGTTTTGATAATTTATTACTTTTTGAATGACTTAGTTGCTTAAATGTTGAATTTTGCTTAGAAACTATAATTATATAGATACTTCACAAAACGTGTTGATTTACAATATTTAAATCTATTTTAAAGTAAACAAAGTTCTCAATAATTATTTAAGTGATAAGTATTTAGTAAAGTGTTAAAATATTGAAGATGTTAAAAATTTATTATTATTACTTAAATAAATTTAATTTAAATATCAAAATAAAAAAAAATTTCTTATATAACATAGATTTAAATAAAAACAGATTTTCGTATTAATTGAACAGATACATAAATAAATAAAATTTGGAACAACGAAATTAAAATAAATAAAATATTAAAATAAAATTAAAAAAGAAAAATGAATAAATTAAATAAAACAATTTTATACAAATATATATGATTATTTTCAAAAGAAAATAAGAACCAAATTAGTTCTAATTTATGAAATGTTCTAATTTTTAGATGTGGGGTAATTAATACAATAATATTATTTTCACTTTATTTTTTTTAAACAATTACTATAAATTTTTGTATTCGATGATTCATACCATATGTTTTTTTAAATTAATTTTTGATTAACGATATGTTTAGGGTAAAAGAACTCAATCGTACTATAACATTTAGGTATTTATTAAATTTTGAATTTTTTTCTCGACCTAGTTTTTTTAATAATATTTTTTTATATATTTTATATCCGGTTACAGGTGACCTTTTTTTTAAAATTAAACGTTTAATCAATATTTTTTAATATTCTCTATATTTTGACTCTCCTTGAGTTTCATCATCAGGATCAAAACTTCACAAAGATAATTACAACAATTTTTATAATATTTTAGTGATTAGTTTCTTATTTTTTATACTATTTATATACTACTTAAGGTATTCATAAAGGTTAAATGTAAATTAAATAGTCAAGAAACTAATCATTAAAATATTATAAAAATTGTTGTATTTATCTCTGTAGAGTTCTGATCCTGATAAGGACTCTCATGGAGAGTCGAAATATAGAATATAAAAAAAAATATTAAATAAACATTTAATTTAAAAAAAAGTTGGCCTGTATTCGGATATAAAATATATTTAAAAGAAATATTATTAAAAAAACTAGGTCGAGAAACAAATTTAAAATTTAATAAATACCCTTATGTTATAATACGAAGGGACTGAGTTCTTTAGTTAAAAATTTAAAAAACAAATAATTTTAAATAATTGTTTAATTTATAAATTTTATTATACTTATTTTAATTCTATAAAATTTTTTAATTATAAGTATTTATTTTTTAAACTAATTGTA
This sequence comes from Teleopsis dalmanni, assembly GCF_002237135.1. Taxonomy (NCBI): domain Eukaryota; kingdom Metazoa; phylum Arthropoda; class Insecta; order Diptera; family Diopsidae; genus Teleopsis; species Teleopsis dalmanni. The sequence continues at coordinate 51,830,747 of NC_051847.1, forward strand.
TTTTAATTTATTGAGCTGAATAAAAAATTATTTTAAATTTTAATCTATAGCTCGTCAACATTTTTTTTACGTAAAAATATTAAAGGTCGAAATTAATTATTGTTCAATGAATGTCAGAAATATTTAAGCGTTTAAGTTTCATATAATTTGAAGGTATTTACGTTTCTAAGAAAATATTTAACAAACCAATTAGCTAAATATGTGTGCAAAAATAGTAATTCTTTTATGACTAATTATTTACAAAAGTGACTTTCAATATATACAAATTATCTTTGAAAAAAGTTAATGAACATTATAGTTTTAATTATTTAAATACGTACAATCAATAAGTAATACGTACAAATCTTGAAATCAACTAATTAAAAATTAATGAAAATTAGAAATTAAATATGATTTTGTGTTTTGCGAAATAAATTTAATAAAAGATATTGAAAATTATGATATATTAATTTTTATAATTTCCGCAAGATCATATATATTTTATATGCATAAAAAAACGCAGTTATTCTATTCTAAATTTTTAAAAATAATTTAAATTTTTTTAAATAAATTTCAATTTTTTAATTTTGTGAACAAATGCAAAAATAAAATAAAAATTTAAATTTAAATTTAAAATTGTATTTATTGTAATTATAATTAGTATCTTTATATTAATTTATATAAATATATTTTATATTTTGCCAATAAATATATTTTCAATATTCAACAAATCATATTTTCAATAATCAAACCAATTTCTTTTATTATAAATAAGTATCTGTTCAATATATTAAGTTTTTTTTGGAAGTCAACCACACTTTTGAGATATACATTTATAATATTAAATTTTTTATTAAAAAATTTAACTGTAAACTTACAATTTTTTTAAATTATAAATATGAGTATCTCACCAATAAATTAAGTACTTGGAAAAGTCGACTACCTTTAAGATATATAATATTAAATGTATATGAAATAACTAAACTTTAATTAAAAATTTAAAAAAAATTTAAATTTTATTTAAATGAAAAATTATTACTATTTTTAACTAGGTTAGAGTAGGTTTTAAGGTAAGTTTGTATTAGACACTATGTTGTATGATGTCTTCCGTCCGCGATGTAAACCTTAATTAAAACTTTTTTATTAATAATATTAATCTTTTATATTAATAAAAGAAAAAAGGAAAATTTTGATTTTCAGAAACTAATTGGTTAATAAATATTCTAACATTTTTGGTTTAGTGAGGTTTGCGGTAAGTCTATATCAGACTATATGTTTTACGATATCTTCTCTCCGAGATTTAAACTATAATTATATTAAAACTTTTTTATTAATAATATTAATATTATATATTGATAACAAAATTAAAAATTTTGGTGTTAAGAAACTAGTTGGTTTGTAAATTTTGTACAATTTTTGGTTTAGGTTAGGTTTGAAGGCACAAGTCTCTATCAGACTCTACATTTTACGATGTCTCCTCTTCGAGATTTAAATTTTAATTAAATTGAAAACTTTTTATTAAAGTTATTAATATTGTGTATTTATAAAAAAAATATTTTCTTTTTACTTTTTAAAAACTAAAATTATAGTTTGTAAATATAGTAAAATTTTTGGTTTAGTTGAGGTTTGAAGGGAAGTCTGTATGAGCCTACGTTCTATGATATCTCATCTCCGAGATTTAAAGATTAATTAAATCAACACCTTTTTATTAATAGTATTTATATTGTATATTATATTGTATATATTTATTGTATATTAATAAAAAAAGTATTTTCCATTTCATTTTTCAGAAACGAATTGATTTGTAAATATTTTAAATTCTTGGTTTAGGTTAAGTTTGAGGGCAAATCTGTATCAGACTCTACGCTTTACCATGCCTCCCCTCCGAGATTTAAATTTTAATTAAATTAAACATTTGTTATTAATTGTGTTAAGATTGTATATTGATAAAAAATATATTTTCCATTTTACTTTTTAAAAACGAATTGGTTTGTAAATATTGTAAAATATTAATTAATATGTAAATATATGATAAACACTTGAATTAGTGTTTTAATTTGAATTTCGTCATAGATACACAAATATTTAATCATTATACTTGCATAAATTAATATATATAAATATTTTAACATCACAAAATATGCTAATTAAAAGCTAAAATATTTCATTCTTTTTCTTTAAAGTCTTTAACGTTTTATAGTTGATGCAGGTCATTATTTACAAATTCAACTTTAATAAAAAAACCGGAGTTAGCAGTTTATAATCAATCACATTAGGATACTCCATTTAAAAAAAATATTTAAAGTTTAGGAAATATGCGATAAATTTGTTGATTCATCATTTCTCGCATGTTTTTTTAAAAACAATGAAAAAAATCAAAAAACGATATAAGAATAAACAAAATAATAAAAAATACAAACAAATCATCAGTAGATTTGTTGTTATAAATAACAAGTACTATTCTGATTTTTGAATGTATTTTTGTATCTATGTTAACCAGTTTTATAAAAAATGTTCAGAGTAACGATTACACGCAACAAAATATATAGAAAATGTACCGATCGATGCCCGCACATTTAACTCAACATGTTCGACGCTGTGCTCACTTCGACATTAACTACTAAACTAAATTTTATGAAGCTTTTAGTAAGGAAAACTGCTTATTCAGTATCTTCCATAGACTTAGTCAACATAGCCAAATACCGTATAAAGTTGCAAGTTAATTTGCTTCATTATACACATTTTACTCTTTTCGGGTTTTACCAACTGATCTGTATTTTGTAACCTTGTAAGTTGTAAACTAAACTCTAAGCGCAGACTATATTCATGCATATGTACATCGCTATAAGGCCGAAAATTGCATTTTACACGTTGAAGTATAAAAAATTTTATTTTTGTTTACCTATGAGAGTTACTTGAGAAGCACTTCCTCAACGAATAGCTTTTGAGCATATATGTATATGTATATATATATATATATACATATATTTTAATATATTTTGTTACCTAGCATATTTTCCATATAGAAATATAAAATAGTTCGGCAGTTTTAGATCTGTAAATACTTTAAAGTTTTTTTTTTCCATTTTATCTTATACATGTTTTTTATTCATAATAGTTGCTTTTTGTTATGCACTGATTAAGATTGTATGAGTGTATGAATATGCAATTTATGAAAATGTTGTAATGTTTACCACATATATGGAGAAGGATTGCGAAAAACATATTCTTAAAAACTATATTCTACCATTACTAAGACTACAGAGATGACTATACGACCTACAGTAATTACGAACTACGATTCTAACTAAGAGATGATTGAGTCTGAGTTTCAATTTTGTGTGTTTGTATTTATAAAACTTTCTTTGTACATCCTTAAGTTTTAATTTAATCGACTAATCGGATATGAAAAAACTACATTTAGAAGACCAGACATTGAGGTAAATTCATTCCAGTAATCAGGGGAGGGAGATGTGAACATATAGGCGTAATATCTAGCGAGCTAGATTCGTTCGTCTAAGCCAGAAAGCAGGGGCGTAAATTAGAGAGATAGGGTGAGGATAACTAGACAATATAATTCGATTACTTTTAAAATGTTTCGAAATATTTAGAAATACAATTTCCAATTATATCTTTTATGCTGAAAGGATCTAGATCTTTACGGATAGTAGTATTAATAACAAATCAGATGAGCTGAACAATTAATCTAAGTGATCAAATCGTTTTATTTTGCTCGAATTGCTCGATGTTTTAACAACTGTGTTTTATATAGCCAGAGCGGTACAATAATAGCTTCGTATTAGATAACTTTTTTTCACAGGCTCAATTCATATCTTAGACTCAACAACCAGTACACTTTTTTTGTTTCATTTTTTCCATGTTACTATTCTTTTATTTCTAAATGCCAAGATTTTAGACACTGCTACTCATTGCAAACATAAAATTTAAAATATAAATGGTATTGGCTATTAAATTTCATTATTACCCTATGCTCCGACAGGGTTATACATTATAATAAATTATCAAGGAAATAAAAAAATCTTTTTTTTCTTTTATTATATTTGTTTATATGTATACAAATAAATGTATAAAAACCTTAGTCGAAAATACGAAAAATAATGTGATTGGCACCATGGTATATCAGAACTAGGAAAATTTACAAAAATCTTCATCTCCAAATGGTCAAATTTAAATTCGTAAAAATAAGACAAATTTTTATTTTTTAAATTTCTGCTTTATGTTAACTTCTTTAGTATGAAATTTTATCTTCTGATAGGACGTTGTTCCTGAAAATAACAGACCTCTTAACTATAAGCCATTTTCATTATGATTTATTTTGATATATACTAATTAATTTTTTAAAATTGACTGTGTCATTATGCTTTCTACGTCTTCAAAGTATATACTGACATCTTTTATTGACTTAATATTATATGTACTTCACTCTTTCGTATCTTCAATACTAATTCTTTACTGCGTTGCACTATGTGCAAAGTCCATTCTGACCATCACAATTACAATTTATTGGTTATTGGATTATTGAAATATTTCTTCTGTTCAATAGAAGATGTCTGCCCAAATCAATGTTTTATAATCATTTAATAAAGTTTCCAATGTATAAATAAATGTTCTTACCGTTTTGTTGCAGGGCTAATAATACTACTCCCTCCTTGCGCATAAAGTTCTAATGGTTAATGCTTTGCAAAGGAAATGTCTATTAAAAACAGAAGTTATAATTTCAAATGATTTATAAAAATTGATAGAAAATACAAAAGTCTGAACGACGTAAGAGTCTATTGAAACGATACATGATCTTAATGCCCATTTACTGCTTATCTGGATTGAACTCTTGTTATTGCTCATGTGGCTGTTGTTTTCACACAACAAATTAGTTTGAAGCATAGATTTTCTTTCGATTTGAACATTTTCATCCTTCGCTGTGTTCCACTACTTCCTTGTTTATACTATTGCCTTGTTTTCCACTATTCCCTTGTTTATAGACAATTATATGTTTCCTTATTTGCATGTTTTGCTTAAACTGCTGATTGTCAATTTAATCGCCAAATATGTCGTGTGAATGCCGATTTAATTAAATTTTTTGTATTATAATTATCTTTTACTGTATAAATTAAATACAATATTGAAGTATTTCAGATGGTTTTTTTGCTGAAGTTAACCCTAATTTTGGTGAAGTTATTGGAACAACTCTTTCCGGGAACCTTTATTTAAAGCTTAAAAAACAGCAATGCTGGCAAATATTATTTATTATCCTCATTTGGTTATTAAGGTGGTAGCGCAGAATTGTTTAATGTTTACTATAATACTTGTATCTGTTCTCGTGATTAAGAGACTAGATAACTTATTCTCAATCTTCCAGTAAATGTAGTCAGTAAAAGTTCTACACAAATTAATTAAAACTTATTAAACAGAAGCGTTAAGTTCAATTTCTTATTCCAGTAGAATTGTTCCTGAATCAAAACGATAGTTAAGTTTGCAATAATTTAATACAAATTAATTAAGATTGCGCTTCTTTGATTATCCTATGAACCACCTTCTTTAATTACACTAAAGACATTTAGTTGAATTTCTATCTAAAAAACAAAATTTATACTTTAATTATTTCAAAAATAAAAATATTAATTAAAACAACTTTATTTAAAGGTTTGATAATTATAATTAACAATACTTATTGAAACTTATTTTGAACATTTATGCGTTAAATATTAATAGTACCACATAATATAAATATACATAAATATTAAAATAAAAAGTAGATGTATCAGAAAGAATTCAATAGCTAATGTGAAAAGTACAAGTACATTAACTATGCTATATGATGTTAATATAAACATTTTTCCAGATTATATAACTATTGTTTGATATTCTCTTAAATTTGCCATATATTAATACATATAATTTTACAATTTAATATCATAATTTTTTATATATTTAGTCCTGTACAGTAAAAGTTAACTGTTTACTTCGTGAACTTTCAAAACGATTAGGTGTATTCACATCCATTAGAGCTAATATGCCAATTGAGAGTATACCACATAGGAAGAAAGAAACGAAAATTCCAGCTAATATTGGTGAAGACACGAAACCTACACAATCATATACATTTCCAAACTTATTTGAACCATTCAACCAAGGTTGTACCTGTAATTATAACATATGATTATATTATATTATATTATGATATATTATTATTATTTTTACAACTATTATAATTATTATTAAAACCATTATGTTATTATTGTTATTATTATTACTATATTATTACTATTATTATTAATATAAATTGTGGAATTACGGATGCTAGTATTAAATAGTTTATATTCTCTTGAATGTAGTCTTTGTTATACATTTATTTTGAGGTCGTTCTTTCTACAGATCGGTGATTGTTTTCCTTACACAAACTTCGTATGAAACTTCGTATTTTCTACCACTGCATTTGATGCATACTGGTAAATCGATCAAGTCACAGAGATTATCCTATGCTCGAATAGAAGGCTTTAGTTTATTATTTTATATACAACTTTATGACAGTTTAAATATTCCTTTGGTTCCATTACAGAAGAGCTCGAGATAATGTGTTCCAATGTTTCTGGGGCTAAACTAGGTTTTCAACATATCTCATCATATACTCGTTCTTTCAGTATATGTTTACGATATGTTTGAGTAGCGACCACACCATCCTATATCGCACACAGAAAACCATTAGCAAACAGATACCCCACACAGTATTGCATTGGCAAATGCAGATCAATAAATATGTATCCAGTTTTTCGTGAAAAGTGTTAAACTTAGTTTCATAGTTTTTTGCTGGTGATGCACCACTGAATTTTAAAGACAGAATGCTCTATATTCTTTAAGTCAAGTAGGATGAACCTATTGACTGTACTACAGACTGCTTTATTTAAGAGAGAATACAGCGCTTCGACAATAAAGGAAGTGTGAAGTGAGTCGACTGATTCTGCTCTCTTATTATATTATATATGTTATTGTTTTAATAATAGTAAATATTGAAATTACTATAATTAATGTTATAATTTATTACTATTATTTTTATATGTATTTTTTTTTTATAATTTATAGCGAAAAGAATTTTTTTGAATTCTTATTACCTGATAATCAGTTAAAGTTAAAGTATCCAAACCATTGGTAAATATAGCTTGTTGATCGGAACAGCGGTAGGAAAATCCCAATGGCGCTGAAGGTATACTATGCGAATCACCAACAATTGATAATACTGTCTTATTATTTTTATATTCAACTTCTACGGCTTTCATGGACCATGTTCCTCTTGCCAATGTAAAATTAAATCGTAGTTTTAATTTTTCATTATCTACACTGAATAAAATATTTAAACGTCCATATCCTTTTGCTTTTTGATCATCGAATGTGACTCCTTCCTTATCATCTATTAGTTTTAAGGATTCATTTGAGATTTCAAGTTTAAGTGCCTTGGTTACATATAAAATTGCCTTTTTGCCTGTAATAATTAAAAAGAATTATGTAAGAAATACACAAATATGTTAATGTGCAGAATGTTAAGATAAAATCTTGTATGTATTGAAGGAATATAATTATAATATATAATTAGCTAAAGGCGTCAGTAGACAGAGCTATATCTATATTTAGTTAATATTAGTTTTATAAACTAAACTATTATTAATAAATAAAAATACATAATATATAACTGTTGTAGAACTATACAACGTTTAATTAGCATAAATAATTTAGTAGTAAATACAATATTATATACATATATATTTACATTAGAATATGTAAAAACTTATACATTTACATCACATTTCTATATTATAAAAATAGTAAATGCGATTATAAATATATAGATATAGTAAATTATAGATATATAGTAAAGTATTTTTATATTAATTTTTATTATTTCAAATTTTTAAAATAATATTTTTAAACAAATATGTACATATTTCCTTTAAATAATTTCATTTTTAATTCTAATTAGTTTTTCAATTGCTTATATTTTTATGATTATTTAAATTTTTAATATTAAGAACCATTAAATTAATATTTATTAAATTAAATTTTTAAAGAGAAATATCCTACTTACAACTAATTTTAAATATAATTGAATACTTAAATTAAATCTGTAATACTTTAATGGAAACGACTCCAACGAATATAATTATTTAATTTTAATATCAAATTTAGATGATTATGTTTAGGATTGTCACATTTTATATCAAAACATAGAACATAGAATAAAATTAAACATTTTTTCTCTCACTTATTCACTTTTGACATCGCATATGAAGAATTTATTTTTGCTTTCTTTGCACTAATTTGAATTCTATAAGAAATGTATATTGCTTTTTCTGTTTACTTTTTGTTAAGCAAAGCGAAAAAAAATATAAATATTTTCAGATAACATGTTTTAAAATTATAAATAATTAGAATAAAAAGTTTAATTCTAAAATCGATCGTTATTAACCACGGTGACGACTGTTAAATGTTTAATTGATTACCTGTTTGTATGTCACAATGTAATTATCAAGAGCGATTATATACCATTATATTAAATAGAACTAACAAAGTAAGGCAATGTAGAAAGAGCATTCATTAATAAACAAATAAGTTTATATGTGACTATAATATTGTATAGGTGAGCTTTACATTGAGCATTTTTTAGTATAGTATTTATGCTCATTATTTAATTTGTTTTTGTTTCTTTCTAAATAAATTTCATTTTGATTATATTTACTGTATTTGTAGACCTATATTTCTGGTATTAGTATTATAAATGTATTATTTATATATGTATATATAATAATCTTAAGGTTTCAGTAATATCCTCTTACGTTTTTAATTTAAAGTTACACATACACATTGCTAATTTATTTAAAAACAATTTAAAATAACTGTTTAAAGAAAATAATAAAAGCAACATTTTAAGATTTGCATTAATAAAAACTCACGATAGCACAAAAAAGTAGTTATTCGAATAAAAAATTAATGAATTTTCGCTTAATGTCATTCACTTAAAACAAAAAGCGGTCATCAAATCTGTGGTCTAACAATAATAGCTATAGATATCTGCACATACACACGATCATGGTTTCGTCATCGATCTATCACAGAGATAGAAGAGGACTCACCCCACAGGCACTCTTTTTATTCTTAAATATTATTTCGAACACATTTTAATAGATTACTGGCCATATGAACCTACTTGACTACACTCATAAGTTTGGAGTCGTTTTCAACGATTGCTCTTTAAAGCAAAAATATTAAATTATTATCAAAGGTATTAAACTACAGTAAGTTCTTATTCCGTTACATCTTTACATATATGACATATCCAGTAATAAGTTATTATCTGTTATATTTAAAGACCACTTTCGGTTGCTTTTAGACTCAGTTAGCAACGCTTAAAATTAATCTTTGGTATAATAATATACCATTATATTCTTATAGCCTTAGTCAGTCCATTATCCATCGTCATAATCAGACAGCCTGCTGGACTGCAATTGGCTCAAGTTTTATTTATTTATCTCTAAATAATTCTTACAATTTTCTAATTCATATTCTGAATCTCTATATTATAAATGACGGTAACACAAACACTACAAGGAAAATAAATATTAATAATAACTAAAACAAAATTATTTTCTTTAAACTAAAAATAATAAAAGCTATTGTTAAATAGTGATTTTAAAAATATTAATGAATTATTATGTTAAAAATTTTGTAATTACCACCAGCCAAGTAAATAAAACTCTTATCATTCTCATCTGTTTGTGGTTGAATAGTAGTAGTGGATTTTTCTGTCACTTCTCGTTTTGATATCCAATGTGCTGGTTCTTTATTATAAACTAAAATTCCGAGTACCTTTCCAATACCATTAATTGTGCTTGATTTTTTAAAACTCGAAACTATTTGTGCATCTTCATCCAATGGATTATTACTTAGAGTTATAACCTTGAAGATTTTCACATATAACAAATATTACTGAATCATAAAAATCTTCGTTCTTACCGTGACATTATTGGTGTAGTCAAAAGGCTCAGCAATAAGTTGATTTTGAGGCCAATAGGTATATTGGGAATTTTTAATTAAATTTTTAAACTTCGGCCAGTTAATATCATCCAAGCGATTTGTATTATTTCGCACATATATAATAATTTCATTGTAACTTTTATAAATGTTATCATAATCAAATTCACTGAAATGCCTTAAATTGTTTTCTTGTAATTTAAAATTTTCTTCTTGACTCCATAATAAGAACGGTCCTCGTAAATTGGCACTGGAAAGAGTGATTATACTTAATATTATAATTGCAAAAATTATTTTCATTTTTGGATTTAATTTATTAATTTTTTTATTGTATTGTTGTGATACTGCTGTTCAAGAAAAATAATTGTATAATGGTGATTATTTGCTAAATCGATATACGAACTTACTCAATGCGCATGCTCTTCCTCAAATGACAACATTGCTGTGTGAATAGTACTGCAAAGAAACAGCCGGATGTACTTAACAGAGCCCAGACATGTACCAATTCAAAAATGTTTTAAAAGTAAAATAAATTCATATTTATTAAATTCATTATTTGGTGGAGTAAATACATATTAAGTTATCTATATAATTACCTATTTTACTATTAAAATTTCAGTTTATAATAATTTATAAAAAATATTTTAGATTTTAAATTTAAGATTCCTTATTGTACTGTAAGCAACCTTTTCAAGGAATATACTTAGAAAGATTTCAAGCACAATGGAAGCTGGGAAATGGCGAGAGATTTTTTAAATTTATTCAGTATGGTTCTAATTTTAAACAATTTCTCGTTGGTTTTTACAAATAGCTATTTATGCTAATTTTAAACTGAAACTTAATAAATATTAGTCCACATAAAATAACTTCATAAAATAAAAAATATCTAAAACTATTTTGTTTACTTTACAGAAGTTGGCTTTAGCATCTTTTAAGCTTTAGAACTTTTTGCACAGAGCTTTTATGATTTTGTTAAGCAAAATTTGCAGATTACAGGAACACAATTTGCAGTTATAAGATTTTAACATTTTAGTTAAATATTTTATATTTTATTATAAATGCAATATATATAAAATTTTGTAAATATACAAAATTATTACGAAAATAAATAAAAATATTTATTTATTTGTGAGTTAACATTAAAATTAATTTTAAAGTTAACTTATATTAAAGAAATGAACTGCTAGGTCTTTCGTTCTGAAATAAAAATATATTCAAGAGTTATTTAAGTGTTTGACAAATAAAAAAAAAAATAACAAATTTAAGAATAAATTTAAGAATAAGAATTATTAATGTAGTGAAGAATATAAAACTTAGTAGCAAATTTCAAAAGAAAATAACTTAAGTTGCCAAAATATGCACACTTTTCTCACAAATCAATATGCGGTGTCACTGCTTTTACAGGCCCTCAACCCTTTTGTGGGATAAACTGGGCCAGTACAAAACAAATTATCAAGAAAAGGGAAAATGATATGCGGCTGGAGTACTAGGAAAACTTTCCAGAACTTAGACAAAGCAAAGCACTGATAACAACCTACTCCTACAAAGACATCTTTAAATTCTCAAAAAAGTAATTTATGGTTGTTAACGGGGGTTTCATTACAGGTGACTATGGTCTGAAATATCACCTTCATAAACTACAATTATCTATTAATTCGAAAAGCAGATTATGCCTCGAAAATTAGGAAACTACCATGTATATTCTTTGTGACTTTCCAATTTTAATTGCACACAGAAGGGGCTAGTTTCATATGAAATTTCTGTCACCAGAACAGATAAAGTACTCTTCTCTAGATAAAGTTGTGGATTTAGTTCACAAAGCTTTAAAGTGCTTTGTGTAATCAATAGTGAAATTGGTATAATATGACTCTTCTAGCCGCAGTACCGGATGTTAGCGATTTCAAGTTTAAACTTTTAATAATAAATAATACTAACTTTTATAAGAAAGTAAAAGTATCTAAGAAATTTCACATATGATCGTATTGCTCGTATATAAAAAAATACTATATGTTCGAAAAACTTTTTATACCGCTAGTGGAGTATACCTTATATTTAACACTTTTTATATTAAGCAAGAATAGAAAAATATTAATTTAAAACAAATCATGATAACATATTACGAGGTTCTTTAATTGCAACGTTTGTACTATGGCAGTGTTATTGCATATAAGTAATAGTCATATTTCGCAAATTTTACCACTGATGAACTATACCATTAATTTAATTACTTATTTTATTATGAAAGATCTTTTTGCAAAAACAACCTTCGGTTCATTTGATTAGTTCACATATTTTCTCGGTAAATTTTTCTCTCTGCAGTAGCGTATCCAGGGGAGATTAGAGAATAGATTGTTTCTGTGACAATATTATCTACTGCTATATGCTCTTATAATTAAATTAGTACAGTGCAAAACATTGCCAACAAAAAATATATTTTTTAGTATATCACGATAATCGTCGGTAAGATACTATCGCTATTGTAATATACGAGTATGGTTAAAATATGTAGTAGTAAGTTAAGAAAGAAGTATATTCCTATCTATATTTCTTTTTTTTTTAAATGCTGTTTTTACAGTAAAAAAAAACTCTTAACACTTAATTGATATAAACTTTTTATAATGATTGATGTCAGTTATTTATTCAAATATATTTGCACATAAATATACACAGTACATAAGAATATCTGTAAAAACAAGAGTTATGTGTTAAGTTAATTGACAAAATTCATTTTTGTAGATTTTATCAGCTGTTTATTTTTCAAACTGTGTGTTATTTTTTTAGTTTTTTTTTTATTCATGAGTTTTTATAAAAATTAAAAAAAAATATTTAAATTAACTGCATTATATATTATAAATACACTTTTGTTAAATATTCTATTGTTTTAAGTTATTCCATTATCTTCGGTTTTACGAAACAATAAATACACTTCATATAAATTTTTAAAGAATTCACTAACAATAAACACACTCAAAATAGAAACCTGCATCAATTTGAGTACATCCATTAAGTTTATATGTTAACCGATCTATTTAATTTTTAGTAACGACATAGCATTTTTTATCTTCAGGAGTATACATATTTTTCAATCTATAGAAATAATATCACCAGTATATTTTCGGTTCATAGATCGTGTACCCTTATTTCTGATTAAAAAAAACTTTCTTCACATTTACGTAAGGCAATTCTTCACTTAAGTTAGTAACAAGTAATTATTTCATTTTATGTAATACTTAATTAAATTATACTTTTTATAATGATTGACTGCAGTTATTAACTGTAAACATATAATGCACAGATATAAGAGTATCTGTAGAAAAAAAGATACTTTTCAAATTCTGTTTATGTTTTAGTTATTTTTCTATTCAATAACTCTTATTGAATTTAAAATAAATAGTTTCAAATATAAAAATAAAAATATAACTAGTTCCAAAATAAAAAAAAAATTAATAAAATAAAATAAAAATAGTTTCAATTATTAAGAGAAGTGGTGATATTACACAAATTCGGTAAAAGTATTTTAAATAAATAAATGCAGTATTTTTTTTAAACATGACACAGATATATATTTTTAATAATAATTGTAACATTTTCTTCAGAACAATAATTGTATTATTTATTTAAATTTGTTTTAATATAACTTTTAATAAATTAATAATGAAAAATAAAATAAATAATAAACTAAAATAATAAAATAAAATACTCTATTTCTGTTTTGGTAAAAATATAGGGTTAATCCGCATTTTTACGGTCGGCTAAAGTGATACTATAAAGTAGAGAATTTTTAAAAACCAGTATTAAATTTTTCCAATTAACTTTCAAAACTAAAAAAAATATTAATTATTTACTGCTTATCTAATATAGCTTTTTTAAAAAACAAAACTTATATGACCTTAGTATTTACATCTTAGAACTTTGTTCTCGTTTGGAATTGTGTTTACATTTCAATATAGTTATTATAAAGAAAAGTGTTTTTTAACAGAGCAAATACTGTATTTTCAAACTCTTCCATATTACATCGCAAGTAAATACCTGCTTTGTGAAATTCATCATTTGTATTATCATATTTATTTTATCTTATGTGTGTTAATTTAAAAGTATTTAATACTGGTCTTATATTTCAAAAATATAAATATTCTTACACTACCCTTTCTCGTGTTCATTGTATTGTTTATTAATCGTGTTCCTATCTTCTTCTATTTGTCTGGGCTTAAACCTCCATTACAAGATGTACTACTTATATGGTTTTTTAAGTTGGTTTAATTAACTTTCCCAGAATATTAGGTATTAAGGGTATCTGCTCCCATCTCTTTCCCATAATTACTGAAATTAAGTTTCCACACTGCTGTGTAAATCTTCAAATCTCACACTGTCGCTTTCGATGCATTCCACCTACAGCAAAAAAAAATATTGAAAATTTTTTTTTTCTTGGGAAATAAAAAATATACATCTGAAATATCTGTAATTTCAACGAGTCGGTGCCACAAGTCACATAGCACGTTCTGTTGTGGCATTATTGCCCGACAAACTTTTAAGTGATGTGTCTACCAAGAACAAGCGATTTGTCGCTACTGAACTGTTTTGTGTGGCATGGCAAAGGATTATGTTTATGCAAATAATATTCAATCTCTCGACATTTTACCACCCATCAAGTTATAGCTGGACTGATGCCAGCTGTGTGCCGAAAAGTACTCTAAGATGTCACGTGAAGGATATTTGAATGATGTAGTATTTCACACCAAATGGCAACGTCTATGAACAATATCGAATTAATAATTAAATTAAATCTTAATCACAAATGTATTTTATTTACATTTACTTTAGGAAGAACAAAATAAATAACTCTGTATCACTCCTTAATAAGTACTGCATCAAATTGTTATAGTGTATACACATTTGTACATGAACAGCTCTTATTTTTATATTTTCCAATTTTTAAAAATAAATAATTATTATTTTAAAAATAAACAATTATTATTTTCAAGAACTGTATGCAGGAAAAAATCTGGACTAGCTTGTTTCACAGTTCGAACACTTCGGTACAGATCTACCATATTAAAAAATAATTTATTTCTGTGTACTTTTTCTAGTACAGGTATGAGTTTTTTTACCTTTACTTTGCTCTCCTTGTCATGTGCTCATCCAGGAGTTTATGTATTTGTTTCAGAGGTCTGAGTTATTTGTTTGGCCCTCTGAAAGTCTTGCGCCAGTTTTAGTAATAGCATCAACTGTCTTACTTCTCTCTATGCCTTTATGATCAGGAATCCATCCTGTTCATATAGAGTCTGCGGTTGCAGGCCAGTCTGGCCATAGCTTCCTTGCATTCTAGACTATTTTCGGATGATGAACAGTATGATTTGATTGCCTTAATAGCTGCTTGGCTATCCACAAAGAATTTAATGCAGTAGACATCACTACTATTTACTGAGAAATTTTGGTCCCATCGCATCAATTAAACATTGTACTGAAATGTTTTGTTTAAAATACCAAATGGGTCAAATGGAGACGCTGCCACCGATGAGTTTTCAATTTATATTCGTACTAATGCTTGCAGTCACTGCTGCTTTTAGCTTAGCGTTACTGTTTTGATGACGAAAAAACTCTGCAATTATTTTGTTATCACCTTCATTACGTTACAAGTATCTTACCAAACTTATTATATCGTTTTCACACTAATGTGTGAAGGGTATAAAAATTAGAATAATATGGGTAACCTTTTATGACCGACGTATGTACTTATTTAACTTAATCAAGTGTTTGCGATCATTTCGAACTTTACATATAGGAATATATGTATGAATATTTATTTATATACATATGTTAATTTATTTATTAATCATCAAAAAGCAGAGCGGGTAAAGATAACTTGTTTTATCTCAGTCTACATTTATTTAAATGAATGCCATAAACAGAAATGTATATTTATGAACTAAGTTTTTTGACAATGAATCGAAAATCGTTGTTTGCTTCTTTGCAAATGTCAAAATTTTTAAATTTGATGGTTTTAAGTAAGTTTTGGCCGTCCTAAAAGGTTAGTCTTCAACGTTTGTTAGTTGCGAATGCAACGTCGTCTCAGTATAAAAAACTCTAAGCTTGTTTTAGAATTAACGAGATTGAATATCTCCTCATAGAGCCTATTATTCGGTTAGTTTCGCATTAAAACTGGTTTAATATTAAAAAGAGAACATATTCGGTCTTGTATAATTTTTTTAAATAATTTATATTATATACCTTAAGAGTCTTCGGTAATGAACTTGCTTAAAAGTTAAAAACAAAATTACAAAAAAAAAACAACTTCTGCAAGTTAATGACTGGACTTTAAAACTTCATTCTTGTTTGATCTTGAAATAATATAAGATATGTGGAAATGAGTTAAACTTAGTAATTAATAAAAAAAAATGTGTTATATATAAAAAAAAATTTTTGAAAAAAAATATACATTAATTGAAATACTAAACAAAAGTAAAATCGTTTATGTTATTGTGTTGGAAGTGAAATAAATTTTTTACGCTTTAAGTCCACATTTTAAAATAAAAATTTTATTGTAATTAATTTTATATTCAAATATTATATTGTTGTACTATACATGAACATGCATAGTCAAGATTTGAGTCCAGGAGAATATATAATATTGGCAATCCTGCATGCATTCTAAAAATGTGGTTAATAATATGTACAACATTTAAAAGACTATTTACATAGTTATAGAAATAATCAAAATGAATTATCAAATTAATAAATTATAAAATTTGTTAAACGGTTCTATTTCGTATATTTATGTTCGACACTTAAAATATAAAACAAATTTACACGACTTCGATTCCTGATACTTGCAGGCTTGAAAAATTATTCACGAATAATTAAATACAAGAATTATTTCTAAGACCACTGATGTAGGGTATTTGGCAGTACTCGACACAGCTGCACGGTCAGCCAAAAATTAAATTAATTAAAATAATATAAAATGGATTTTTTGTTGTTATAGTTCACTACTGTTCCAAAAACCTCTTTATAAAACAAATTTTAAAAAATTTAAATTGTGCTAATAATATATATGAACTACTCATTACAGAAAGGCATATACATAAGTCAATGTTTTGAATTTCTAGAGTTAAGAGTTAGAAACATTTGCTCAAAGGGTAGACTGAGAAATGCAGAAAAGAACAGATCGTAAGGATACTTCCCTAAATGGCTATCATACAAATTTAACACGTTCTTATATTCAACAGTATATACGAAAAGTAGTTCTTTTTTGATAATCCAAATATTGACATCAAATGATTTAGATACCTTTCAGTAATAAGCCCTTCATATGGTGTATATAATAGATTTTACAAGTTTGAATACACCATTATACATTCGATTTAGAAACACTGAAGTACCTGAAAACTATAACTGACATTTTTATGTCGCATTATGATAAAAAAAAAAAAATTTATATTATGTACGAGTAGTATTATTATATACAGTACAATAATAGAGTATATAAAATAGATTTTTTGAACTCGGTTATCATTGTGCATTTTATATCTGTAAATGCTTCAAGGCCAAAAACATGACTGACAAATTTTGGTGACATTATAGTTTATAATAAAAGTAATATATATAACATACAAGGAATATTATATTTATTATGCATGTCTAGTGCAATAATATAGTGGAAAAAATAGACTGTAAACATTTCGGTATAAAATTTTTTCTTCAATCTGCAAATATTTTAATATTGAAGAACATTAATTGCAAAATAATAAAAAAATGCATATAGTATATATTAATTAATATTTTTATTATTTATAGTGTTATAATAAAGTGTGATAATAATAAGTATATTATAATAAAAAAAATTATATCTTGGTGTGTATACATAAATTTAACAATTAAAAGAAAATATTAATTTTCGTTATAAATGAAGAATAAAAAATAAAAAAAAATTAAATTAATAAATTAATACATATTATAAAAAAAAACATTATTTTATAATAAAATAATTTTTTTTTAAAACACAGTGAATTTTCATTAGTTGTGCGCAATGGACGTAGTCACTATGTCTACAGTTAGCCCAGTTAGCACTGGTAATGCTGAAACAGCTAACAGTAAGCGTCGAGAAATGTTTATGACGCAGCCTTCAACAACAACCATTAATCAGCAACAAGCGATTTGTGTACGCAAGGCATATAAAATTTACGGAAGTAAAAAAAATCCAAATTGTGTTTTGGAGGGCCTCAACATGACGGTTCCAAAGGGATCTATGTAAGTATTGTACAATAAAATGTGTATGTAAATATGATAAAATATGCTGTATCCAAATAGATATATATGTAATTATAAAAAAAAAATTATTTACTTATAATATTTGAATTTTTCCTAAATATATGTGTAAAATAAATAATGTACAATAATAAAATAAAAAAAATTCAATGAAGTACTATTAATTAATTTTAAATTCCTTTTATTTATTTTTTGCGAATTTAATAAATTGAATTTAAATAATTATAAAGAAAATAAAACCAGAACAATGACCTCTACCATATCGTTTAAATGAAATAAAAAAATAACCACATAATGTAGGTCAATGTCTCTAATAAGTTATTACAACAATAAAGTGTTTATAACACAAATGTGTAGACGAAATATTTTATTTGTTTATGTATAAACACGTATTAGATTTTTGTAAATAATAATGACTATAAGCATTATTTATTATTTAATTTTGAGATCAGCAAATATATAGCGAAAAATAATATCAGCAAAATTTTCGCTTTAAAGTACAACATTCATTTAAATTAAGTAAAATTTAAACAAATAAAACAGATTTTACACTTAAATAAATGTCGGTTTTTTTTGGATAATTTCATATTAGACTGAATGTAACCAGGGGTGTTTGAAAAGTTTTGCATCACAAATTAAAAAAAAAGGTTTTTAACTTTTTTATTGTTACGTATTTTATGACAATCTTAGCTGATTCGATATACTATTCCGAATAATGCTCCTGCTTACTTATCCACTATAAATAGTCCACTTCATCAAGGTCATCTTGAAGATATTTATGAAGATCTTTTAAAACGAATTTTACCTCTTTATTAGGTGAGAATTATTTTACTGCCAACTTTTTCTATTAACTTTAGAAATAGAAAATAATCACTTTAAACAGATATGACGAATAATTCTTGAATTTTAATAACTGATGAACTGTTAGCCAATACGTTGGTGATGAGTAAGCTTTTCTGTAATTACGAACTTGAATTAATTTAGTAATTTTAAATAGTATGCCCTAGATATTTTTGACATAGTCGACTGTTTTCATGTAGTCGATCAGCAGTATGTTGTTACTGTGTCCAAAAATAGTAGTTACGCTCTTTCTAGTTAACAACACAGTCTATGCCTTCTTGGGAGCTCTATTACTTCTTTCTGTGCAGTATTTTAGTTGTCCTTTATTTTTCAATCTGCATAAAAGTCCAACTTGATTTATATAAACTAGTCTAATGGCGTTTTCGCTTGGTAAATCTGTATTCAATCCAGAATTACTCTCGATTTGTAAAATTTTGTTGCTTAATCGATCTTTTTTAGAGTAATTCTAACAATCTAACATTTCAGAAAAATCTTGCTACTCTGGCAATATATCTAGAGTAATAAGCTCGAGAAATTATACTAAAAGCGAATATCGATTGAAAAAGTTACCCCCGATTTACCAATCGAAGCCCCACAACGACATAAGAGATTCTTAGTACTGTTTTAGCTACAGTGTTTGTTATCCGAGGTCAGTCAAAACTAATGCAACACGCTTTCTTAATCTCAATCTTTACACAGCACTATTGAAAAGCAGTCACAGTAAAGTACTTATGGTCTCATAAAGATATCGAATTT
Source organism: Teleopsis dalmanni (assembly GCF_002237135.1). NCBI lineage: Eukaryota > Metazoa > Arthropoda > Insecta > Diptera > Diopsidae > Teleopsis > Teleopsis dalmanni. Next base: position 51,850,625 of record NC_051847.1, read on the forward strand.
TTATTTAATCATAATCCAATGCCATTCGATGTATTGTTTCAATATTTTTATTAGTGGCGTCATTTTTGATCAGAACCGTTAAGAATAGTTTCTATAAACTAAACTGGTACAATTATGTTTGAAATCGGCCACCCACATATTTGTTGTTACATATGATAGCATCCAGTCCCAGCAAATTTTAGTTAGTACAACTTCAACTTGCAATATGATTATATATTTTGAATATAGTACTCACTAAAGCATTACTTTGCTTTAGTCAAAAGTAGTCACTATTGTATTTTGTCTCCATTTATGCAAGTATTTAAGGTCGAGTGATTACAAAAATTATTAAAAATATTATTTGTATTATTTACAAAATCAAAAATATATATTTGCAATGATAGATTATGTTATGATATATGATATATATATATATATATGTCATATGTTGCTCTATATATGATATATGCTCTATTTTGGGTCGCAGAAGTTTTCGCTCACCCTAAATATATATTTTTATAATATTAAATCTGAAGTTCTGAAAACCTGAGTTTGCATTTAAAATAAAAATTAAAAAAAAATATACATGCAAAAGTGGTTTCCTATTACGAAATGAAGACTTATTAACTCCTGAATTTTTGACATTTTTGCCCTTTTCATTATTTTAGTTTCACATATTTTATACTTTAGACAACCTTGAAAGTGTTGCTATTTTTTTTATTTATATTTAATTGTATAATATTTCAAATATATGCATTAAAAACATAATATAGAATTTATTATTAACAAAGTAGAAAATTTAAGGAACAAGTTTTAATTATATGATGAATAAAACAATGGAAGCGAATATGCATCTGACTTATAGTTAGACACTTGTCTTTTAAAATTATGAAAATGCGTTCCTTCAAGAAAATGTAATGAAATAATTGGGTTGTATTACCATCTTATTATTACCTAATGAAATTTATCCGAGTAGAAAAATAAAGTAATATGAGGTCACCATTTTATTTCATACACTAGCAAAAAATAAAATCTTTAATTAAAAATTTTTTAATCGTACAATAAAAAATATACTAGTAGACTATTTAGAAAGCGAAATAATTTCTGTTCTCTTTAAAACCTATTAAAGTTCAAATTTGCATTTAAAGTTCATATTAATGTTCACCGTCATACACATGCATACATGGCAATTCTAATATAGGAAGTCATGAAATAGGAATGTATAAAATTGGATTTAGAAATCAGTAGTCGAGGTAGTCAACTCGAAAATCAAAAAAAATTGTATGTGTTTAGGTGAATATATAATATAAGCTTAGGCAAAGGTTCTAAGTGGTGCTAACCCCTAATTTTTTAATTATACGATAATACAATGAGCCTATGGCCTAAATGGATCCCTTGGGATCCCTGGTATGACCTACCTATCTAGGTGAATATATGTTTACATAAATTTTCTGACGACCATTATATTAGTTAAGGATATTATGGTGATACTGGAAATACACGTAATCACAGCATGACTTCTTAATCTATCAGCAAACGTTTTGTAAGATTTATATCTTTACAGGGTATCTCAATGAGATTATTATATTTTTTCCTTTTCAAGAAAAATCAATTTTCATAAGAATTTTTTGCAATATTTGCACGCTTTAATCATTTATATAGGTATTTTAAATGTGCTTTAAGAACCCTCTCTTTCTATTTTATCTAACGAACTATGATATCCATTTCATCGAGTACCTATAGAAGATTAATGTTAAACCACTTCGAGATATTGCTCAAAGGTATGAAGCAGTAAAAAATCAATCTATTTATAATTTAAACTGAATTCAAGAACATTAAAACAGTTTGATTCTTTCATAGATATGGTTTATTGGGATCTTCAGGATGTGGAAAAACAACGCTTTTGTCATGTATAGTTGGTAGACGGCGTTTAAATTCTGGCGATATTTGGGTACTTGGTGGAAGACCAGGATCCCCGGGCTCCGGAGTACCTGGTCCAAGAATTGGATATATGCCACAAGTAAATTCTTCATAATTAATGTTTAGAAAGTTTTTTTAACAATATGATATTAATAGGAACTTGCTTTATATGGAGAATTTACAATGGCTGAAACATTGATTTACTTTGGTTTAATAGCTGGAATGTCACGCGCTGCTATCGCGGATAGAACAGAATTTTTACTAAAACTTTTAAATCTACCTTATGGTTCAAAATTTGTTAAAACATTAAGTGGCGGTCAACAGCGTCGAGTAAGCTTAGCAACGGCTTTACTTCAAGAACCAGAGTTATTAATTTTAGATGAACCTACTGTAGGTGTGGATCCAGTATTAAGACAGAAGTAAAATTTTTTCATAATTAAAAATTTATTAAAAATGGATATTAAATAAATAACTTATTAATAGCATTTGGGATCACCTTGTTAATATAACAAAAAATGGAAACACAACTGTGATAATAACGACACATTACATTGATGAGTGTTCTCAAGCTCATTTAGTAAGGAACAATGAAAATAGTCCTTATATTTTTTTTATGTTTTAATTATATAAATTGAAAAATTTAGATTGGGCTATTGCGTGGTGGTAAGATGCTTGCGGAGGAAGCACCAGAACTGTTAAGGCAACAACATAATGCTACCTCGTTAGAAGAAGTTTTCCTTAAGTTGGCAGTTAAACAGAATATGGGAAAAAGACGTCGATCTTCGATTGCTCAGGATGTGATGAATCAAATTTCTGCTACAGCTATAACAAACCCCGCATTTGATAATTCAGCTGAAATATCTGGTGAATTTGGTGATAATATATCTATGGCATCCGCAACAAAAGATCATACAACTTCCGTTGTAGATTCTACCGCTTCACAAACCGTAGCAAGAGACTCTCGTTCTTCATTTTGTCAGAATATACTGGTTTTAAGTAAACACCATTTACATGCACTAATGTGGAAAAATTTCTTATGGATGATGCGAAACGTGGGGTGAGTAAAATGTTAATTCTTAAGCAATTTCTTGTCTTTAACATCTTTTGCTTTCTTATAGAGCAATGACGTTCATCATTGGTTTGCCAGTTATGCAAATCATACTTTTCTGTTATGCTATTGGTCATGATCCAGTAGGACTGAAAATAGCTGTTTCGAACCATGAAATGTCAAATGAAATGATATTCCAACAATCTTGTCCAATAATTGCCGGCTGTAATCATACCATGCTTAGTTGTCGTTATCTTGGGATGTTAATACAAAACAAAAGTATGAATGTGGTAAGAACACCAATCACGTCTATGGATTTATAAAAAACAACAAGTTATTTTGCGAGTGAATATATTATAATGAACTTTTTCTTTTGTAATTATATTAGAAATATCTAAATTCTGATGAAGAAGCCATTGAAGAGGTAAGGCGCGGTCGTGCTTGGGGTGTATTAACTTTTTCCAAAAATTATTCCATGGCTTTGGTAGAACGTATCGAAAATGGTCGATACGCTGACAATATAACTATTGAGAATTCCAATTTAGATGTGCAATTAGATATGTCAAGTAAATTATTAACCATATACCATATTTAAAGCTTCATTACTGATAAGTTCTCATTTCCAGATCAACAAATTTCTACTTTGCTGTACCGTGATCTACAATACTCATTTTTCGATTTTGTAGAAAATATTTTAGCTGATTGCGATTTAAATCCACGCTTAGGTCGTGTTCCTGTTAATTGGAATGATCCCATATATGGATTTTTAAATCCCAACTTTACTGATTTCGCTGCTCCTGGAGTTATTTTAACTATAATTTTTTTCCTATCCGTAGCAATGACTTCAGGTGCTATGTTGATTGAACGCAATGCTGGAATGCTGGAGCGTTGTTTAGTAGCTGGAATAACAGGTGTAGAAATTTTAGTCTCTCAAGTAGTGACACAATTTATGGTTATGTTAAGTCAATGTACTTTTGTGTTATTAGTAAGTTTTTATTTCTTTGAATTAACGGTTGTTGGAAACATTTGGTTAGTAGTAGCGCTTTGTGTGCTCAGTGGCTTATGCGGAATGTCTTTTGGTTTTGTAATTGCCTGCGCGGTGGATACGGAAAGAACAGCAACTTATGTAGCAATGGGATCCTTTCTGCCTATAGTTATGCTGTGCGGAATCATATGGCCAATTGAAGGAATGTATCCTTTATTACAATATTTGACCGTCTTTTTACCATTAACAAAACCAACTGAATCATTACGATCCATTTTACAACGTGGATGGGGTTTATTGAATCCTGTCGTTTATCATGGTTTCTTATCAATATCTGCATGGGTTGCAGTATTTTTAATTTCAACGATATTTTTACTAAGATTTAAGAAAGGCTGAGCTATAAAAATGTTGTTAATAATTATTTGAATAACTATGAAATAAGGTAAAATGTATGTATATAGACACTATTATATATATTTAAAAAAATTATAAAATATTAAATAAAAATTTGTGTGATTCAGTTTTATTTATGAAATGTATTAGTTTAATGTTACGAATTTTTTTTATGTACCGGTTATATACTTCAAAAATTTTTTTTTATTAAAAACTATTAAAAATAAAATAAATTTAATAAATTGCTAATTTTAAATTGTTTATTTGTTGAATATTGTAAGAAATTGAAATATTGACCGTCTACTCTCTAAAAGGCCAGAAGCTAGTATCGACTGGCATTAGTCTAGATATATCCTTTTTATTTCTTCATTTCAGCGATAATGTTTGCTTGAGATTATATCCAAACCATAATTACTTACATGTTTTACATGATTATTTTATTTATAATCACCTTTTAGATGTTTTTTGTCTCTGATTTCATCAGTTTTTTTAAGCACATTAAGTGGTGCGAATATGAGTTCCGCTAGAGCTTCCACTATGGCACATCGTTTTTGGCAAGCACTTTTTCTTTTACTTTTCTATTCTGATGTCTAGAAATATAAATCAGAAAAATGTGTGCAATTTACATAAAACTATAGTTTTATTTAGATTATACTAATCAGTGGGATATAAAATATAATTAAAGCCCATATTTTTGTTGTCACATACAATTATATTTATTTTTAGTGCATTAATAAGAAAAAAAATTACAATCAATAAGGGTTTGAAAATTAATTGGCTAGAATATTTTATTAGGTAAATATGTCATAATTTCTCCTTCTTTTATTTTCCACAAGTTACAATCAAAATTCTCATATCACTGGCTTATAGCACCTACTACATAAAAATATTGCAAAAATAAGTTAAAATTAATTAAATTCATATTATGGTAACACTTATTTCTTCACTTACAGTTCGTGTGTATATATAACTAATAAAAGTTCGAATAAGAAAGTGGTAAATTATTTCTATACCACTTAATATGCTAGCGCCCAAGAATAATCCTAATATACCTCCGATTGTAACAACGACATCGAGCTGCGTACGTAGTGCTTGCCTGCGGAACTGTTCCGTTGGGAATTTTGGAATTTTAATAGTGAAGCTCCGGGGATAATTGGTTCTATATTATAAGAGATACGCTATTATAATAAGTTTGAAAATCAAGATTAATATAATATCATATTAAATAAACCTTGAACTGGATTCGTAAATTAAATTAAAATCACTTTCGGTACATGATGGCAAACAATCACAAGTATATTTGTTATTTGGCCACGGCATTAAAGATTTTGGTTCCGGATTAACCATTGAATTCTTTTCTAGACATAGGTAACCATCAAAATTGCATTCTTGGATTGATTCTTTTTCTATTATGGAGAAATATATATTATTTTTCCTTAATATTTTGTTATATATTCTAATTATCTCACCAAGTGGTAGAAATGTATATAAAGTGCAATTGCAAATTCGTAATTGATGTATACGTATACAATCGGCTAAGCAAGCACTAAAGCTATATACCTTATATTCTGTATTCGGTAAAACTTCATCAGTAAATCGACATTTTCTATATTCAGGAGATATTGTGCGAACATCGGCATCATTTACTGTATTATCAATACGAATTTCAATAATTTTTTGTTCTCCAGTGTTTAAAACAACAAAAGATAACTTCTGTATTCCTTTAACTGGTAAATCCTCCTTATTTAAAATACTAACCTTTGTATTGATACTCAAAAATATTAAAAATAACATATTATATTATGTAATCTTTTAACCTTTATCGGTCTTTTAATGCTTATTTCCATTAAAGGTTCGTCATTAGACTGATCCATATTAGTATCAAGCCAACTTTCGCTACCACTTCAAAAATTTTAATAAAATTTAAATTAATTAATAATATTTATGAAATTGCGATCCTTCAAACAATTGTCAAAGATTGTATGAGTAAAAATGCGAATACGTACAAATTAAATTTTATGTATCGACTACGATGTTTCTGTCTTCCAAAACATGGAGAGTACACAAAAGAAATCATGAATGGCTTGCTTTTCTACTCAATGCAGTAGTGAGAGTATATATTGTAAGAAATTTCCATACTAACTGTCTACTCTCTAATAGACCAGAAGCTAGTACCGACTGGCATGAGTGTAATAATAGCCCTTGTATATCTGCTTATCAGCGATAACGTGTGCTTAATAAATGCCATAATAATCTACATGTCTTATATAACTCTTTCATTTTTAATCACTTATTTGACTATTATTTCTGATTCCATTAGTTCTTTTAACCACACTCAGTAATGTGAATAAAAGTTATGCTAGAGCTTCTCACATTGCAAAACCTTTCTGACTTTTTAAAAAATCCTACACTTGATCGTTTAGACTCAAATTGACTCTTACGTAAGTAGGAGAAATTGAAGAAATATCAAAATATCATCAATAAGCTAATAAGTCGGTAACCATGTATTATTTATTTATAAAGGGAAAACAATTCAATAGTAAGATCTGATTTTTACACTCTTCAATAATCATTTATTCTATATTTATAAAAGCGAAAAAGAATATTTATTGTTTATTAACATCTTCGATCATATATTGTTAATTTACAGAAAGAAAAAAATTTTTAGAGAGATTTATTCACTTACTCTAAAAGTATGCAAATAAATTAGAGTTTTACTTCAAACATGAAGTTTTCGCTCCTAAAAAATGCTATAAATAATAATTTACTTCTGTAGGAGATAACTATTTTATGTGATCGAAAGATAAATTGTTGAAGAAATTGATACCCACAAGTGTAACAAATAATTATACTTATAATAAATAAATAAATAATTATAATAAATTTAAAATAATGTATATATTCTTTAATAAATATTAAGAAGTATTATAGTACAGAGTGAAGAGTATTTTAGACCTAATTTAATGTTAGATTTCTTTTGTTTTCAAACAAAATTAAATTCTATAGCTTGGAGTAAAAAAGTTTTAATTGTGACTTACATTTTATTATTTTGCAGGGAATTCAATAAAAAACATTTCCCGAATGGTGTGATTAGAGGCAAAAAATATTGACAGCAGTCAAATGGTTTATTTGACAGAGAGCAGTTTATGAATAGCTGAGAACATTTCAATGTAAACTGTAAATAAAAATGTACACTGTATAGTATAGCGTACAGCATATACCATCCATAGTACCCTTTTTGCAAGTTTCCTATAGTCCTTCGTTGGGCATTGTGCGCATTCACTACATTCTAAATATTTTGTACATTTTGCTCTTAATAGACCCTCGTGATGTTCCGTTGGATAAATAATTAAAGAAACTAACATTTCGATGTCGTAGTTATATTCCCCACTTAAATCTGTACCTAGCCTTTAATTAAAATTAGTTACTTATTAATTCATTCACTTGTTTCTTGCAATAAATAATTAAATTGAATTTTATTTATTTATATGAACAACTTACTTTTGTACATATTCCTCAATATCTTTTCTTGCATGTTCATCACTGTAAGTATCACAAACACTTATAGTAGGAAACTCTATTTTATTATTAGGTGAGAGACTTTCATACACAATGCTTACGGCTTTACTTTCAAAATTGTTTTGGTACTCACTAATTAAGGAATAGGATCCAAACACTGAGAGCACAAAACAGATAAACCAAAACAGACGTTCCGTAATATGTAATCTTTGTAAAAAAAAAACATTACAATAAATTTAACAAGAGGTAATATATTAATTTAGGTAATTCTATATAGGATTTTACACTTACTTATGATTTACAATGTATCTGAGTCCAGCTAATGTACAATTCGAGCAATAATCCGTGATGCATAGTAAACATTTCCGTATAAAACTCATTTTTTCACTGCTTCAATAATAACTAATCGCATTTATTCGCGATAGAACCTTCTTTTATACCATAATGAAAAACTGTGGTCAAAGTCAGTAAAAGGTAAACTAAATCATTCAAAATCATTTAAAATGTTTAATATTATTTAAAGTAGTTTTCAATTGTGCGTTATTAAATATTCAAAAACTACATAAGCTTTTACTTATCAATGTTGTATTCACAAAGCTATTACAAAACCTATTAATCTTTCAAAGCTTTGTATTGTTTTTACTATAATTATTTCACTGCATTTAGTGGAAGTATATTTATTTATTTGAAGGATTTATTTATTATAAGTAGCACCTTAACATATGCCTATGCTTTGATCTGTATTAATCCAGTATAGTTATTATCTTATCGTACTCATTTAACTGATCACTACAAGCATGGGCATTAAAATGAACGCCAAGAACTTAAAATGGGGTTAGAAATAGAAAAGTTATCTAAATTATATATTTTTATTCTTCAAACAGTAATAAAATGGTAGTTTAGATTCACTAAACTCTGATTTGCATTCTTCTTAGATTTTCTATCATCTATCAGAATTCTATCATTCACATATAACAAGGGCAAAATACATTTGCTATAGAAATCAGTCCAATAGTGATTAAAATACTGAAATTAATGAATAAAAGCGGGACATGTATAAGTAGGCAAAATAATACTATGTCGAAGAATGTTATAAATAGAAATAATTCTATGGGAAAATCTACGAAGTCAATATCGATAGAATAAACAATTTATTGCTATTACGTTTTATTTTGGCTCATTATCAGGTTATTTTTAAAAAATTATTTCTTCTCAAAAGAAATATTGTGAAAATATGAAAGTAGTAAATACTAGTAAAACTTAGATTATTTAGTTTTGAAAAGGAAATTGACTTACAACTGAAAATCTTAACTACAAAAACCATAAATTTAAAGAAGTAAAAATATATTACTAAATTCCCTGTTAAAAAAGATATCGCATCTACATTACATCGTATAAATATATATATATTTATATAATATAATATAAATATAAAATAATGTCGTCTCCACGATCCTTTTTTATAGAACGCTAATTTGTATGACCTAAGATGAAATTATTTCCAAGTTTCATCAAATGCCATTGATAGCCAGATATCAAATTGTTCCAATTATTTATTCTCACTATTAATCTAACTCTTCTATTTGTTCCCATCAACATATAGATTTTTTTTATTTTATTTTGTTTGTTTTGTTTAATCTTATTATATTAAGTTTAATTTTACTTTATTTTATTTTTATTTCTATTTAATTTTATTTAATTTATTTATTTTATTTTATGTTATTTTATTTTATGTTATGTTATGTTATGTTATGTTATGTTATGTTATGTTATGTTATGTTATGTTATGTTACGTTATGTTATGTTATGTTACGTTATGTTAAGTTATGTTATGTTATGTTATGTTATGTTATGTTATGTTATGTTATGTTATGTTATGTTATGTTATGTTATGTTATGTTATGTTATTTTATTTTATTTTATTTTATTTTATTTTATTTTATTTTATTTTATTTCATTTAATTTTATTGTTTTTAAATGCTAAATGCGAGTTATAGCAAATTTATAATTATTTTTCTAATTTCCACTTCTTGGCCCACTTCTTAGACTTCTTAAATCTTAATATTGTTAGAAATCATTTTCTATCAATTATACCTTAGAATCAATTTTTAATAAGATTATATATCTTATATTATAAGCGAAACTTTGTTATAATAAATGCAAAAAATTGGTTTATACTTATATCTAAATTTTTACAATGACAACAATACGATTCCTAAATGAGTACTTTGATATATATGTTAAAATGGATCAGTTATTAAAGGGATCGAGTTGTTAAAAATTTAATTTTTTTTGAAATTGAAAAAAATATTTTTTTAGGGAAAAATGTGGATTTTTACTATTAATGCGTAACATTTATTTTAAAAGTAAAAAAAGTTTTCATTTAAATTCAGGAGATTCTATATACGAATTTTCGTGTATAAATACATATATATATATCAATGTAACTATCAGTATATGTATATTTATCTAAATATATATATAATATTTATATGTTATATAAACTTTATAATAATATAATTAAAAAGTTTTCTTTATTAAATTAAAATAAATTAAATTGAAATTGTTAAGTTACGATTTGTAGATATTCCTTGTTTTTTTTTAATCACGCAGCTGTTAGTATCCTATATATTCGGTATTGTTGTTTAAAAACATTTTTGGTTGTTTTTGTTTAACATTTTGCCGCATATAAGTAATTTTATTATTTTTTTCTTCTTTTTCTTATGGTAATCTAAAATTAGTGACAGGGGAAGTACTGTCGTAAATCTTCAATTTTACGACATCAATAAATGTCTGGAGTAAAGATATGATTTTGCGCCACCCCTAAAACTCTAATGAACAAAACTTTCTTTTGTAGCATTTGGTTTGTTGCCAGAGTCAACGGATTATTACATCAGGCGAACTATAACTGTAAGCACAGCAAAAACTGTGCGGTGCTGGGTGTCCTATAACGCGAGGGTTGAAAAAACTATAAAAACGGAATTATGGAACGCAGTCATCAAAAGTGTTTTGTTTATTACTGCTAACTTTGAGTAAAACAGTCTCTGGCAGTAAAATAGCATTACGTCTCGTCAATGGTGCTGAGTGTTTTCATGGGGATTAAAAGCGGGTAAAAATTAACTACCTTAACGTTTAGAAAAAGCTGAGCATAAAATTTTACCCCTGCAATGCTATTAAACCAAAATCATGTGCACTCTTAAAGTAAGAAATTGAATATTTTATATTTAGATTCCGATCATTCCAGCTACAAATGTCAAGCTTGGATAGTTACAAAGTTAGACAGAAATAAAATTTTCCGAAGGAAATTACATTTCATTCATAAAAATGATCCAAAAGTTTTAATAAAAAAGATGAAAGTTGTTTAGTTAAAATTAAGTTTCTTGACAAAGAATTCTTAAATTAAAATAAGTATAGTCTTTAAATAAAGTATCACAACATTGTAGCATTCGGTTCATCTGGGTGCAACAACACAGTACTACAGCACAGTACCTCTTCTGCAAAAAGTACTACTAGTTAAGTAGATGCGTTCACATGCATTCTTCAGAAATTTCAATATGGAACATGATATGAGTAAAGATGTAATGATATTTGGAATACGATATTCTTTTGTGGTACCTCTAGATTAATCTAAAATAACAAGCTAGATTAATCTATAATAACCAAGAAAAAACGGTGGTACGGCAGAAACAAATTAGAAACGTACCTAAGTACGATAGCTATGATCTATAGTCTCGTAACATACTTCCCTATAGGCCATTTCTTATGGTAACATACAATTATTTTGGGCATTTACTTTTTAAAATTTTTATAATAAAAATCAAGAATAAATGAAAAGTCGCATCATATATATATTTTCAACACATCTAACAATACATAAAGTACATAACATCAATATAATAAATCATTGTTACAATATTGTCATAATGTAGAATTATTTGTTACATCTGTGCTAACCTTTGCTCTTCTTTTAATTATTAGTAAAACTTCAATACTTCTATACGAATTACATCTTTCCAAATATTTCTAAAAACATCTAGTCTTTATATACAAAAGAATGATTAAGGACCTTATTGACTTTAGTATTACATTTAAAAGCTACAAATCAAATGTACTCACAACGTTACTGATAAAATTTTGCCCACATCACATTACAACACTCAATACGAATGGCACTTGTCATTAAAAGTCGTAATTTGTCTTTATTAAGATAAGTAAGAGACATTGCAATATATTGCTAAGATTGCAGGACGTAGAACACCATTCTAGAATTATAATGAACGAAAAAATTGTATTGTAGCTCACTCTTAAATTAGTTTAATGGAAGCAGTTTTATGGGATACACAAACTTTATCTCATATTCTTCGATAAAGTTTTACATTCAACTGTATTACTTCTCTGTTTCTCCCTTAAATATCTGAAACACATGATCAGAAATTTCATAATTTCAAATTTCATAAAATGAGTAATTTATTTTCGGTAAATAATTGATCTTAAATAATACTATATTTGTCACTAAACTTAACTATGTAAATAATATTATATATTCTGCTTTCAAAGAGTTTCAAATTGAAAATCTTGTGAAATTTATAAGCTATTATTTTCCAACAAAACATTGCAGGTTGATCCAAGAAAGCTTACTCGGATTTAACCGATATTTACATTATAGTAAATACAGTATTGGATCGATATACCAACACCTTTAAACTCAATTATAGTTACACTTGTAAATGATACAGTGGTTATCATAATTTTTGATACTAATGTAGAATTGCGACAAATACTTCAAAACTGTATTAATGACATAGAACAATGGACATTAACTGGAAAACAGAGTTAACCAACACAAAATCATTACATATAAAATCATCACAAGTAAACATCTTATCTCAGTCGTATTAAATTTCATATTCAAGTAAATTAAAGTGCCTACAAATGACTTATCTGCAATGATTCATTAATACTATTCTATCTACTACAGACTAGTTTTGTTAAAGTTATTGCATAAACCAATCTGGACATATAGTGTTCAACTTCATGACATAAAGTTGGCTACCAGTTTTGGCCTACCAGTTCCAATTCAATAAATTATTGTATATAAAACATTTTAAAATGTATTAATAAAATTTATTATTTAAATTTCATCTGTAATAATAGTATATAAAAAATACATAGAAATTTCTATGTTTTTGATATATGAATTATATCAAAAATACACACATACATATGTATAAGAATATATTGTATACTATGTATATATAGTTCAAGAGTTTAGAAAATGGTTCCTTTATTTCTTTTTTTAACATGAATAACTACTGTAAAATATTGTAAAATATTTATACAATATTTTGTATAAATTTCTATATAATATTTGGCACTTAATTCAAATCATCATCATCATTCATGACTATATAGTCCATGTAGTACCTAAGTCTGTTTAACAACAGTTCTCTATTTTCCGACGACGGAAAAGCGTCGTCGCCTCTTTCAGGCTATATGCCTGAATTATTTGATATTTGAATATGAAAATCATAGCATTCTTCCCACCCAACAGGCAAACACTGTTGAGAAACTAAAAACATAGCATGATTCAATTATTTGTATAACTAAAATATTTTTAATTCCAACTCATTTATTGGTTTGTGTACAAAATTTTCACATATTCATACGCCTACCACTTCGTTCAAGACAAGAAGTTTATTTTGATCAAAGTAACTGCTTAATTTGAACAAAATAAATACACAAATAAATACTTAAAAAAATATCTTATAAATTTATTCCGTATCTAAGTTTCAATCATTTTTAATAGATAAATATTTTTAGTTAAATTTTCGAATACAACCCTAGACTTATTTACGCACTCCGGTGTGTGTATAAGAAAATGCGCTTACAGAAACATAAACCGGCAATAAAATTCCAAGTTGAGAGACACAAATGGAATCAATTCTTCCAAGCAAGGAGAAAATATGTATCTGCTAATTTATTTATTTTATGTTGTTACCGGCATTTCAGTGCTGTTGGAATACTCAATATTTTCGTACGGTAGTTCGGAGTGGAAGGTGTCTGAGTTCGGTTGTGATTAGCGCAGGCGATTGTGTTGAAAATGTATTATTAAAAATGCATGCCTAAAGCAAATGTTGTGAGTGTAAAAAAAGGATTGTAAACAAAAATATAATTGATATGCAATATTTAATGAGAAAATTTCATGTACATATATGTAGAAAAGATAATAAAATTGTGTAAGAACGTTTGTGTGCAAAATAAAAACATACAGATGTGCATAAATTTGTATGTATTCAAAGCTGTCTGCGATTGCAATGAGAATGTATTCAATTATAAGAGAAATTTGTCTGAAGGAATAAATGGATGATATCTAAACTTCGAGGAAAACATTTAAAAGTTAAAAATTTATGAAATATAAATTAATACATAATATATTAATTTATTTAAATAGTTTTTTAATTGATGTAAACAAATCTTTGTCAAAATAACATGCATATGTAAAAATAATTTAGTTTTTATGCATCAAATCTTTGTTAAATCCATTGTTCATGTCTCCGTCTCCGTCGCCGTTTTGTTTATATATAATAAGCAAGATGCAAATATGCATTGTGATATTAAATTAAAAATAAATAATAAGAAAATTGTAGAGTTTTAACAATTAATTTTAAGTGAAAATAAGTCAGATTTAAAAAAGAAATTCTAAAAACTCTGAATTAAGTTCAAAACCGAAACAAAAAGCAAGCTAAAATGGAGTCCATTGCCACATAAAATAAGTAATAAGCAAGTTCAAGCTTTTTTTTTCAATTCTGGTGCATTTGTGCTGTGCTATGGCTTTGTCTTCTTTTTTGTGACTCCATTGTTTTGATTAATACTCTACACATTCATAAAACTAACTACACATAAAAACATCGAATAAAATAGATGAAGGACTAAATAATTGCACGTTTAATTTGATATCATTATTTCATCAATTCATCATTTGCATTTAAGCTTCAACATGTATTCGAAATCAAAAATTATATTTGCAATAAGTGTGCTACATTTTTGTGCTATTCGTAAGTATTCGATTTAATTAAGATACAATATATGTGTGTGTTTATAAAATTATACACAATTAAATTACACATATATGTATGTACATATTAAAATATTATTAATACTGTTTAATAACTGTTAAAAAAATTTTAATTTAAGGAATACTAAAAAAGATATTATTTCATTTAATTAATTAAGATACAATATATGTGTGTGTTTATAAAATAAAACAGAATTAAATTACAAACATATGTATGTACATATTAATGTTATTTAGTAATTGTTAAAAAATGTTTATTTAATTATTTTAACATTAAAATTGAGATTAATTAAAATCAAAAAATTTTTCATTTTTCCAGATCGTCTGTCATCTTGACCTTTCTTAGATTTTGCGTTTCTACTCATTGACATTTATTAGCTCCAATTTAAATTTCACATTTTATACTATATTTTTAATTTGTATAAAATTCTCGTATATGTATTAAACATTATATTAAATTATTATAGCACTGATTATATTCAAGATTTTCAACTATAAATAAAAAGTGTCATCTAAGCAATTAACAATTTAGATTTTATTAGAATATATTCTTTAAAATAATATAGCAGATTAAATCAAGTTAAAGTGATTTCCTATAAAAAATATTTCTTCCTTTTCTCAGATTTGAAGACACTTTTTGTTTACTTCTGTTTTTTCCTTTTTTTTTTGTAATCAGCTTTTTATTATCCTTTTTCTCTATTGCTGCATTTGTTATTGTTTTTTATCTTGATCTACAGATGTGTGTATAAGCGAGCAAAACTTTTAATAGATTTTAAGTTCTTTGAAAAAAAATTTATTTTTAATTTGATTTTATCTATTAAGAAGTCAATACATAATCCCAATAATCCCAAATTTATATAATGAATTATAATGGTTCTACAAAAGAATAGTATTAAAATTAAAAATAAAAACATAATTAATTTAATTATTTTACAGCTGGTTTATGATTTCGTTCTAATAACCCCCAGTAAGTAAATTTATTAATGAACTTTCACAGTAAATTAATAGAACTCCAATTAATAGAAATTAAAAGACCACTGATAATGGGTATTTAACAATACTCGAAACAGATGTATGGTCAGCCAAAAATTCAATTAACTAATAAAATAATAAAATTTTATTGCGGTAATTTAATACTGTTCGAAATACCCCTCTATTGAAAACAATAGTTCATATTAAGAATTTAGTTTCTTTTGTCAAAACGGACGTTAAAAATCAATTCAATATAATGAAAAATAATATAAATAAACATAATAAATGATGTTTAATTTAAATCAACATATTCCAATTTTGATAACATATTTGAACTTATAGCTACTTTCAGTATCTCACTTAATTGCTATAGTAAAGGATGTTAAGGTTCTTTTGGCAATTCTTCAAATCATTTTTTTTTATATCTCTTCACACCATTGTTTCTATCAACATTACTATATTCCATACTGATAATTGAAAACAGTGTTCAAAAAGGGTCAGCATTTTTTTACACTGTACTAAAAACCATAACTTATTGATGTTTTTATTATCATAATAACCAAAAAATGTTTTATACAGTACTGTAACATAGATAGTTATCTAAATGGATAACAACCGGTAAAAGCTGCCAAAACCGCAAATGTCAGCTAAGCGCAAATTTTTTTTTTTTTCATCAATAATCTTTTGCAAAAACAAGTAAATATTATACTAATATCTTACTATTGGTCTATCAAAAAATATATGAAAAAAAAAACAAACTGAAATTAAAAACAAAAGAGTTGTCTTTCAATGTACCATGTCTCAAGTCCATTAAATACAAAACAAAATTGCACTATTTGCACTTTTATTTACTTTCCCATCCACCATATTCTTTCGATTGTATTCCTAGCGGCTACTTTTTGTTTGAGAACGGATAAGAATGCCCAGCTAAGGAAATTTAATTCCAGTGATGAAATCATTTTTGAATCTGCAGCTTTTTTTAAGTTCAAAGAAAAATGTTTCTAAATGAAAGGTCCCCATATGTTACAGAAATTTTGGAATGAATATATAATTTTTGAAGTCGAATTTTGTTGTGTTAACAATCATCTTAAAAAAATATTTATTGAGCTACTCAAAACAATTGCAAAAATCAACTCCTTTTGTTAGTATTTCAACACTCATTCCAAATATATGTTTTTAGCGATTTATTTTTAACGCCAAAATAAAAGTTTTTTCGGTTATTGTTGAAGTAAAATCACCTTCCACGGAGTATGCGTTTTAGAACTTAATAAGTTCTATATAAATTTTGTGGATGAAATCTGAAATCTGTCGAATATGGTGAATGAAAAAAGAAAGTAACAAGTTAAAAACTTTGTTTTTATATTAACTTGATATTTAAGTTTTTAACGTATTGGTTTTTAGTTTATTCTGCAATCAGTAAATTGAGAGGTCACAAGAGTTAAAATTTCTTACTGTATTGTGTTAATTCGGCATTCATTCTTACAAGTTCTTTAAGATTAGTATTACTGTTCTTCACTGATTTTTAATTCCAAATTATACTTTAAGGTAGGATCCTACATATATTAGCCATGCTGGGAATAGTAATCAAAATAATGAAATTACAATCCATAATAGGGGGCTCATAATCGGTGCAATTGTTTAATATGTTGAAATCAATTTATTCTTTTAAGAATTTTAGCCTTTATTTTGATCATTATTTTTAGTATATTTCTATTCGTATCTCGGCAAATTCACTTATGCTTTCATCAGGAGAATTTCTAATATTAATATAATATGTAATTTAAATTAATTGCAGTTCTAGTAACTTTTTAGCTCTCCCTGCGTAGTGTACCGAACTTTAAATTGTATATTATTTACTATCTAATTGTTAAAAGTAAACTATTTTATACGGCAAATTACAATTACATTAATAAAAGTTTAATTATGTATACTAATATGTGAAAGTACCTGTGGAGTGTGTCACAAGTATCAATTAAAGTTTTTTATATTAGTAAGACACCTGTGCAGACTTGTTAGTAACATTTTATTACCGTAAGATTACGTTATTTTATCTATTTTTACTAAATGTTAACAAAAATGGTCATATAATTATTTTAAAAACTGTTTGATTTCTGTTCCCCTTTACGTTCCATTGATTCTTGCAAGCACTCATAATGAAATTATACTCGTGTATCACCTGATTGTCATATATTATATCCATTTATTCAATGAAACTATAATTTTTATGCATTAAACATTTTTATTCATTCTTGTATCATCCAATAGATATTTACCTTTCCTTAAGTGTACTGTTCAGTATAATGTCGAAAAAAAAGATAAAAAAAATTGAAAGCAATTTAATATACCATATCTCTTTATTCAATACTACTTCAATTCCTTCCTATAAATTTATGTCCCTTTCGTAGAGTGTTTCTTATTTAGCTCAACTATTTTCTAAAGAATTATAATGTAATTGAATGTCTGATATTTATTTCGTAAATTTTACAATAAATTGCTTATCTTATCGTAGCACACCTTAGCATTAAATTTTTATAATTTTACTAATAATATAGTAAATATATGAATAAATATAAATCACAATATATATATTTGTAAACTCAAACAAACCGCATTTTTTGATAATGTTTTGGTTTATATTTTGAATAAATTTATTATTGTCAACATTTGCATATACGATTATAGCTATGTAAACTTTATCTCAACACAAAATATATGTTATTGCGGAACGCGAAAAAAATTTTCAATGTGTTTTGCAAGAACCATCCAATACAACACCTTTTAGAACCGTAGTGCTAATAATTCGTATATGTAGTCATCCGGGAGGCGGTGTTTAAGAAACCCCACCCCACATTAATTTGTATGACATTACAATATTGTACGATGGTTTATGATTTATATTCTATATGCTTATATCAATAATGATACAAAGTGCTTTCACCCAATACATGAATACTGAAAAATATCTTTATATAACTATTGTTGCTTAACTATAATCAAAATACTACATAAAAATAAAACAAAATGAACTTCTCAGGAAGGTCACAGAAATAGATTGTCCCTTTAACTTGAAAATTATTTTTGCTAACATGAACTATTTTTTTCTACCATCCAAATTTGAAAATTAGCTTTCAAACTAAAATGACTACGGAAATCTAGACCCCTATCTCTTTAAGAATAACTAAAAATCCAATATTTTTTTTAATAACATATTTTTAGGTTCTTTCGTTTCATATCATTATTTCTTCAACATTTTCTATGGATTCATTTGAATCCTATTCTGTAAATATATTACCACTAATATGTTAAGTGATTAAGAAATTGATTTATTATCTCATAAAAAATACTAAGGTGTGAGAACTATAAACAAATTTATAATCAAATTTGTTTTTCCTTTTAAACCTTAGAAGATTTTTTCTTTTGTTTATGCAAAACAAAGTACAAAATTTTATTCACACTTAAGTATCTAATAGATACTATCTGTATATTTTCCAATGTATCTATGTTTCTCTTACAACTATTTATTACAGCCAAAAAAACACACTCAAACTATTTGGAAATTTTATTTATTTTATATTTATGTACTGTAAATGTGTACATGATCTTAACTCATATATATTATTAGGTATTATTTACACTATGCACCATCTTGATTTCACAGATAGTTACTAAAGAAATATCTGGTAATTGAAAACAAAAATATTTACAGAGTTCGTGAAAGCAGAATATTCAGAGTTTGTCACACTGCCACAAAGCCAAACTGTTGTTGAAGGGGATTCAGTGATATTTACATGTCGGGCATCGCCAGAAAACGATCTTAAATATTCTTGGACATTTAATGGTAAGCATATTCTTTTTTATTATTCTCTTAGTAAATTAAATATAGTTGAAAAAATAAATAACATAAAAATTTTTATTAATATTTGTATTTTATTAATATGAACAAAATTTATATATGTAGTATTACCGCATGTACTCTCTTATATTATATTATATTAATTTCTATAATAATTTATTTAAAAAAGTAAAATAATTTATTTGTGTACTTACGTTACTTAAACTATTATATAATTTTATAAAAATTTAAAATAAATATTTATTATTACAGGACTACTTCTTCACAACTCAACAAAAATTAAACAGATTAACTCTAATTTAATTATTGAAAGAGTAAATAAAAGTAACGATGCGGGTGACTACGTCTGCATAGCGACCAACACAGGCAGTGGAGCTCGGCAGGCTTCACCTCCAGCTCACCTGAAAATAAATGGTAAATAGCATGTATATTAACTATTATTTAGAAAAAATTTTATTTCCTAAAACTAACGAATTTATTATTGCTTTTATAAATACTTTGTTTGTAAATTGTGTCTCCATAATTACAAATATTGTCCAAATCCGTTTGAAGTACTCATCAGTCAGAATATAGAAGCAATAAAAAAAAAATTTATAAATCATAAACAATGTTACAAGAAGAAAAAACATATAACTTTATATTTTTATAAATTAAAAATATAAATTTCTAAGTGTCGGTTTCACAGACGTAACTTAAATCTCAAAACTGACTTAAATATGGATTATGTTAGCAAATTTGATAGCTTAAGCATGACTTTATAAAGTGTTGGTTGACCTACCCTCCTCAAAACTATTTGCTAGCTTCAGCACATCACTTCTGGCTTGAAAAATCATTTAACTCCTTTATAGGGATGTATATATAGTATATATATATACTTTATACTATAAAGGGATGTATTTATACATATATATACGTATATATAATATTATGTATGTAGTACATAGTGGATATGTAAAGTTTTCCCATTGCATATATAAATCATTAAGGTTTTTGTAAACGTGGTTATATTAAAAAAAATTAGCAATAAAATATTATATATGTTATATACTATATAATTGTTATTATTCTTCTCCTAGCTATTATATACAAATATATTGAAATATATAATATGTTTGTAGTAATATAAACAAACAATATAAATAACTAATGTTATCTAATTCATAACTAGTTTGCCTGTTTTATTTTTCCTTCAAGGCGCTTTTTATGTTGCTGTTTAGTGATTCCAACATTCTTCAAAGTTTGCATCCAGAAAGTTAAAGTTCTTTCCTACTTAGGATGGGTCCAAGTATAAAAGTTTTTATTATTAATTATACGGAAGAGGTAATAAAATTCTGTAAACTAGGCTGTGTACTACTTTTTATTGGCGCAACAAGGCTTAAAAACCTACACTTAACCCAGATGGAGGCCCAAAAGACCCGACGGTCGCAGTGTCACATCCCCTAACAATAATAATATTATTAATTATTAAGACAATCTTTCATCGCCATATATAAACGTAGTTTTGTGTATATATTTGAACTGTTATTGTCCTGTAAAAAACTATGTACCTAACATATTCTATGTATATTGGGATCATTACACTTACTAAAAGAGATGGATTTAACTTAAACATAAAAGTGAACATTAGAGAAAATGCACTTCAAATAGTTTTTGCTTTGATCATTTGCCGTTCTTTGATAAAAATCTTTCAACAAGTGATCTAATGGTGAACTGGCGAAGCATATGGCACGCATATTGCATATATCACCGTGCATACCCAAGCAAACACTTTATTGTATGTCTATGTCTGCGTAGTTGCACCATCAATTTAATAAAGTTAAAACGTGTGAGCTGAGCACACATAAACTTCAATTTTCCTGTGTTTACTTTTTAGATTAAATGTAAATTTTTTACTCGAAGTTTAATGCAACGAACGCACATCAATCAAGTGACGCCGCACCTGACGTTCTACTTGTTTATACTGTTTGGCACATAAGCCGGAGTATCTGCTTGTCAGTACTACGTTCGTTGATGTTTGGTTTTCATTTTTTCACAAGTCGTATTATTTGTACATTTTTATATGTAAAATAAAGTTGTTTTGGTTTGTTTAATTTTGTTTCTTGCAGACCAACAACTTTTAAATTTCTTTTCCGATCGTAAAAAATATTATTAAAATTGTATTTTATGTTCGACTAGCATTATCTGTACTTATGTTTACTTAAAAACGACATATTTCTGCTGCAGATTCAAAATACTTGTAGCTCAATAAAAAATTCTATCCGCTTCTACTTAGGAAATTAAACACGTACTTTTGATAATAAGAACCTAAAACATTATTTGTGTCAAGAATAGTTCTTATAAACAAGAATTTATAAGATAATCAGACGGATTTTATACTTTTTACGACTTTATTATAAATTCTGTATATATTAAATTAAAATCAATGCGCTCATTATGCTTTAAAGAGCATCCAGTTTTAAAATAATTTATTTTTCATGCCGGTATTTTTAGCTAAAAGGACAATATAGTGCACCATCTATATGTCAAAACTGAAAATAGTGTCGTGAATCCAATTTTTTGTACAGTATGCTTATTTATATTTACCAGTAACATACCCACTGCAAAAAGTTACATAAACAAAAAGTTACTTAAAAATACTAGTGTATTATTGCTAATCAACATGGTTCCCTTAAAAGCACTCTCTATTCACTGAACTGCGCATATAATCAGATTTTTGTATAACCATCAGAGCCGTTTTCGATTTTTTTATCTCTTCTCGGCTGGTTAAATGCGTTCCCAGTTATGTTTTCTGGAGTCAGTCAAACTGCAAAGAGCGAAATTAAACGAATGTAATGGCTGTTCGATGGTATATAAGTTAACATCAGTGTCCTCTCTAATACGGCCCCTGCGCTTAATTTCATTAACGGCAAATCATGCGATATTATTTCGATCACTTGATTGCTACCAAACGGGCCATCGACTTGTTTGCTGGAAAAGTCCGGTTTGACCTTCGTAGGTCTCAACGTGACAATTTGAAACTCGTTCACTTTTACTTGGACTACAGAACCGCAACCACGTCTTTTGTCTTTACTTTAATAAAAATAAATATTAACATCAAACACGTGTCAAAAAAATAAAATATTTATCATTAATTTATATACTATTCTTTGTCAGAAATTTATGGTACATATAAGGATGGTAGTGTTCAAATATGTTAACCTCTATGTGAATACGTCTCCTGGTAGTAACTTTTGAAAGTGTTACCTCGTGGTAATTTCTAAAACTTTTTGATGACGATTGTTAATGTGTATGCTTAAATTAGCTGTCATAAACTTTTGTTTTTTATCATTGTTTATTAGTTCCTTTTTAATATTTTTTTTTATATTGTATTTATATTGTATTTAATATTTTTTGTGTAATATTAAAATTTTCTATTAACTACTATGACGGTATTATATTGTAATAAAACCCAATATTCAACATTTTCAAAGAGTTGTTTTATACATATTTTATATTATTTTTATGATATATAAATTTTCAATTTATTATGAAAAATAAAAACACAATTACATTTTCCTCATACTTCTACGTTTATGTATAACTATTAAATTCCAATTTTTATTACGATTTCATGTTTATATGGCATTAAATAAAAATCAGAACTTCGTAGTATGTTGGAGCTTTTTTTTTATCCCTTAAAATTTCTTTGTTTTTAAATGTAGTTTTTTATTTTACCACTTTTTTATAGACTTAATAAATGGGAATTATATACTTAAATTTATACATATTCTTCACACAATATACATATACTAGTAAAATTAAGTTCTTCGGTACATTGTCGATTTTATTTGGGTTTTCATTTATATTTCTTATTGTAGAAATAGTTTATAATCCATATGAAAAATTTATTAACAACAAATTTTCATCCAACAAAGGCATTGTTGTTGCTATTGTAACCATAGTTAGGAAGGATAAACGGCATTTAGAGGTCTGTGTAAGCGATTGTCCTCAAGTTAAAAGTTTCGTGGTCTTGGTATTTATTTTATATGAACTTCTTAAAACAACTTATAATAGAAGAATATATAAATTTTGGTGTTTCTTTTCAGAGTTCTGCCTCAGATAACTTCATTATAAGAAGTTCTTAGTTTTGAATAGACGCTAATAACCTTTCTTTATTTTTAAATACACATTAGCTGCCTTCAGGTGCTTATTTATTCTTGGTTTTTAAAGACTCTTCTTATTAATTGCTTATTTGAGGACGGATAACTATACCTTTTCTTTACTAACCTATAGTATAAACAGCTTTAAATATTTATATGCCAATTTCTTGGTTGCTACTGATCTTATCTGAAGTTTAAAATGAAAATGTTTGAGAATTTTCCTATTATTTCCCTTTCACACACATCATTTTATCTTTCGATATATGGTCAGTGTATAATATGAAAGGGCTACGTCTCACAATTTTTTATTTTGATGTCACTAATAAGAGCTATGCTATTGCACATCAATACTGCACTTGCCTATGTCAGCTACATATATATATAAAGTTTGTTTTAAAAGATATATATAAATTGAGAGATGTTGGGACAAGGCACCGTCCATCAAGTGGCCCCACTGAAATGAAGAATTAGCCGAAGTAGACCACGAAACGACTTGGGTCCTTTTTGGTCCTTTGATTCTCAGATGTCGTTATAGTTAAAGCTAGAGAGCTTCCATTCACATAACTACATCTCTTGTTATTGCAAGCAGCTCATTTGGATTAAAGTTGCCTGCCAAGTCATCACCAACTCAATGGTATCTCAAGACAGTCGTCCTCCAGCTTGCCAGTGGTAAACATTGGCACAATATATTCACCGCTGTCTCCTTTTCTTCTAGGCATAGTCTGCAAATGTCTTTATTAACAAGATCTTAATAGTGGATCTTAGTAGTTCTGCGCTAGTGGAACAAGTCTTTTTTGCTGCTTTTATTGGTAAGAAAAAAACTTTTTACCCTTTGACTGAGTGAATGAAATATATTAACACATTTCATGAGCTGGGGTTATAGACGTACTCATGTATTCGGTTTTGTTTATCGTTTTCTTAAGATTTCTTAATCTGAAGACTACTTTTACTTCTAACTGCTGTATTGCATTTAAGAGCCATTATTTCTGGCTTGTTATTATGTGTTTATATTTATTATATATTAATTTTAATTATATAAAAACAATATACATACGTATATTTTTTTAATATCTTGTACTTGTTTTAATTAAAGTCGTTTAAACTATATACTAATTAAAAAATATATTTTTTATTGTAGTCAGAGAAATTGCCTTTGTACATCTGGTTTATAGTAAAATAGACGAAATTGTACTTGAATGTCGTGTGGACTGCTCCCACGACAACAGTAATCTCAAAATTGAATGGTTTCATAACAACGATAAGTTAAGCTACTCAAAAAATATTGAATTAATAAAAAATCGTCTTTATCTACGTAATATAAGCATCAAAGATAATGGATCCTACCGTTGTACTGCCAATAACCAATTGTGTCATATTAACAGTAAAAATGGATACAAATTAAATCTAGCTGATTTGAAACCTATGGCCGGTCATATTGGTTCCAATTGTATACCACGCATAAAAAAGACGAAGGGTTTTTCCAATTCCTATAATCATACATTTTTATGTCGTGGAAAACGCGGTGGAGCTAGCAGTAACACACCAATTCTTAGGGAAATGAATCAAATCATAGAACAACCGCAAGAGAAATTTGTTATAAAAGAGAATGAGCAAGCAGAACTACACTGTTCGTATAAAGCTAATGATAATTATTTAAAAGCGGATAAATTTATACAGTTGCGTTGGCGTAAAGATGGAAAAATTATTCGTCAAATTGATCTTATTCAAAATCTTATAGCTACAGTAGAACCTAATAAGGATTTAATGTTGAGAGAAGATGTGCGTATTATATTTCATCGAGAAAACGGCTCACTGACATTTAATGGCGTAATAGCAAGTGATGCTGGTCTCTATTCATGCGAAATGTATATTGAGGGCGAAGATGCTGCTCTTCTTAATACCGCTGAATTACAAATTATAGAACAACTCAAGTTTATGCCGCAACCAACAACATCTAAAAACTTAGAACTTGGCTTAGTAGGCAAGGTACATTGCAAAGCTCAGGGTACTCCACCTCCACGTATTAGATGGTTGAAAGTAAGTTGTTTCCTTTCATGTCTGTTGTTTATTCATTTCTTTTTATGTTTTTTCATATTAACATTTACAGGATGTAAATGAAACACTCTCTTCTGACACAATTGAAGACATTAATGGAACTTTAATATTTAAAAATGTCACCGCTATGCATAAAGGAAATTACACCTGTATTGCTAGTAATAGCCAAGGACAAATAAATGCAACGGTCAGTGTAAATGTTGTTGTTGCACCTAAATTTCTTGTTGCACCGGAGGGACCAATAGAAACGGAAGAAAAGGGTATAGTGGTATTTCACTGTCAGGCAATTGGTGATCCAAAACCTACCATTCAATGGGACAAAGACTTGCAATATTTAAGCGAAAATAATACAGACATAAACAGATTTTATTTCCTAGAAAATGGAACATTAGAAATACGCGATGTACAACCTGACGATGAAGGAAATTATGGTTGCACTATTGGCAATAGTGCCGGTTTAAAAAGGGAAGAAGTGAAATTTGTTGTAAAATGTAAGTAATATTTTAATGTTTTTACGTTATATTTATGTATATAAACTGTTTGCGTACTCTTTCTTAGCTGTTGATAATTATTTAGTGGATGGTGAATCGAATGAAGGTTTTCTTATAACACGAGCCGTAATGATTACTATGACAGTAGCTTTGGCTTATATTGTTCTTGTGGTTGGTTTAATGATTTGGTGTCGATATAGAAGACAAGCTCGTAAAGCTCGCTTAGAGGAAGCAAATAAAGAAAATTCAGAAACAGGTGAACATAGTAAAATAGCTGAAAATGAACCATGTCTCACAGAAAGTAATTCCATGAAAAATCAAACACCGTTAAAGACCAAAAAAGTGAATGGTAATAAACACCCACGTAACAGCGGTAATGATCCGCAAAAATCAGATGATACGGCATGCAGTAATCATTCTAAAGGTTCAAAATTTTCTCATGCTTTTGATCAGTTAACGCTTCCACGAACAGATATAACTGAACTTATACAAATTGGACGCGGCGAATTTGGAGATATTTTTGTTGGTAAAATTAAAGAAAGCATTATTAAGGAAAGAGATGATTTCGAAAGTGATAGCAAGAAGAAAAATGGATACGAGAATATTAATCAAATAACATCTGGCAATACAAGCACCAATCTTAATTTTGCAGATGAACGTCGATCAAAAACCTCTATGGATAATATTGAAGAAATCAAAGAGGAACAAGAAAGCGGCAATGGAGATACAAAAGCTGCAAATGATAATCACAGATTAATATTGGTGAAAGCTTTAAATAAAGTAAAAGATGAATATGCTTGTCAAGAATTTAAGCGACAAATAGAAATGTTTCGAGCTATAAGTCATAAAGGTGTAGTTCGGTTGTATGGAGTTTGTAGGGAAAAGGATCCACATTATATAGTTCTAGAATATACAGACTGGGTAACATCTCAATATTTTGTAAAAATTTATATATAGCTAATACCATTTAATTTAGGGCGATCTGAAACAATTTCTTTTAGCCACAGCAGGCAAAGTAAACACATCTGTAAACTCAGTGTCACCACCGCCGCTTAAAACTGGACAAATATTAGCTGTTGCTTATCAAATTGCTCGTGGAATGGATGCTATTTACAGATCTAGATTTATACACAAGTATGTCTATTTATTAGTGCTTCTAAGTGTGCAAACATTACGATATTTAAGCAGCTAGAACTTAGTCAAATTCAAAGATTTGGCTCGCGTACTTTAACTGTTCGAGTTTGATGATGTTTAAATTCCTCAATGACCATCGAATTACTCAGATAGCTAATGAACTCAATGTTTTATTTTATTTCGTCTTTAAAGCTTCTTTAAATAAAATTTCAACATCATTATCTCCCATTGGAACATAGGGTCTTAAATAAAATTTGGTTAAATTTACAAATGATAAAAGGAATTATTTCTTATATAGAAAGGTTGGAACAGTAATGAATTACAAAAAAGATTTTTTTTTAATTAAATTAACTTTTCGAGTTTTTGTTTCAAGTATTACCATATACTTATTATTAAAGATCTTTAGAAATAATAGTTATGGTTCATTAGATCAACGACAAATTATGTATAGATGTAAAACGCCAATTAAAAATTTGTGAATGAATTTAAAAATTCAGAAAACAGATTTTATTCATTCAAACCCATCAAATCATAATTTATTTAAAAATATAAACTTTTATGGTTTGCTATTGTATTCTCATTTTGTAGTACTTGTGATCCTTAATTTAAAGTATAAATGTAAATAACGATACGTTGTTGTAGATTGAACGATGATCCAACAGTCAAATTGCAAAATTTCAGTGGACATTTATTTTATATGGCATTAGAATATTTAAGTTGTCTGTTGTTAGTCTGTATAAAATTTTTATGAATACATTTATTCGAACATAAAAATGTGTAAAGTTTCGTTTAACTCAAGCCTTATTTACAGCTTTATAATTTTCATAAAGTTTATAAAAAAAAATAAAATGAAATTTTAGTGATATTAATATGCAAGAATATATGTATAATTATATGTTTCAGGGACTTAGCCACAAGAAACTGTGTGATTTCAAGTGACTTTATTGTGAAGGTTTCTTATCCGGCGCTTTGCAAAGATAAATATAGTCGTGAATATTTCAAACATCGCAACACTTTGTTACCCATACGTTGGCTTGCCCCTGAATGTATAGATGAAGATGAATATACTACAAAAAGTGATATCTTTGCTTTTGGAGTAATGGTGTGGGAATTATTTAATCAAGCAACTAAAATTCCATTTGAAGATTTATCTAATGAAGAAATAATACAACGAAGTAAATGTAATCAATTAGATTGGACAGTGGCAGACGGAACTCCTGATTCACTTAAAGAAATACTCGTAAGTAATTATATAAAATATTGTAAATCACAAAATCACAAAATCGTCTAAATTTATGTATTTTTATTAAATTATTATTTTTCTTTTATAGAAATCATGTTGGAATGTCAACCCAAAAGATCGTCCATCATTCAGTCAAATATGCGCATCACTCAGCAAAACAATGCAAAATAGTGATAAATAATTCAATTGTTCAAGCATTTTATCACATATTTTTATATATATTGTTACTCGAAGCCAAAAATTATAAATATACATTTTCTTCTAAGTATTTTTAATTAGTTGAGAATTATAGTTTTTATTTCATATACACATATTTGGAATATTGTTGAAATAATGTAAACAACTGGCAAAAACATAAGTGTTTAACACTGATTTGCCATTAAAAGTTTTTGCCAGTAAATTCGAAGAAAAAATAATTTTTGAATTATTTTGATATTTTTAGTATAAGTTAGGCATTTTAATATATTAAATTATTAGTAATATTTTTAATTATTATCATATTTCAATAGTATATTATGTTCTACAATAATACAAAGTTAGGCAGGCTTTTTTGATTTTAATATATAACAATATGACTTCTTTTTGAAATGTTCTAACTGTTCTACAATATACATACCCATACATTATAGATCATAAACATTTTCATTTGAAAAAATCAAAAGCCTGAATAATTTAAACTGAAAAAAGTATAATTGAGGTTGGAAAACACACAAGTCCGTAATGATTTCGAGAGACTTAGTTTTGTTTCCAAAACATTTTTTTTAATATAAAATTGAATAGTATTAAGAATATATAAGTAATTTTTTAATTTTATGATACGAAAATATAAGTATTCGTTGGATATTACTTACAGTGCAAAAATTAAAATATAAGACATTTTAATGAAAAAAAAAATATATACATTAAATATAACCATATATAGATATACATCCAAAATTATATTAGGGGTTATGCTTAGATTTTTTTATATATTTATATATATATTAAGAAGTATACCCAATATTAAAAAATTTGAAATTTTAATAATTTGACGTTTTATTAATATAATATAATATACTCGTAAAATATATTAAATATAGGAAATTACATTAGGTTTGGGCTTCTGAACATTAAAGGTTTAGTATTTTTGAATGTTAATCAATTTAGTCTTTTCTTCGATTTGATTCTTCAAAAAATATTTGCACAGAGTTAGTTCTTGCTGAGAAGAACAAATTCCAATATTTGAACGAAAACTTTATTGCAAAAAACTTATAAACATCAATTATTTGAAAAATAGGCCTAAACGACAAAATTTATTCAAAATCAACTTACTTAATGGGTAAAATAAGTAATAATTCTTTGGAAGCAAAAAAACTATTTATAATTTATAAAAGTAATATACACCAAATTATATATCCAAAAATCTACATGTGTGTTTTGTATCCAAATAGACATATAACATATAATATACTTATAAAACAAGCATAAAGTAACACCTTCAAAAAATATTATGTATTCAATATGGTAAAATTTACAGCGAAGAAGTTCAATTATTTAAACAGATACAATAAATTCTCGAACTACGACTTTTTGATTGCTTTAATCGGAATTGTAAACAACTGGTACTTTCACCAAATCAGTATTTAAATGTAAAAGCATTTTTAATACAGAGAGTATATTATTGGTTGGTTATCTGGTTGCAGTGGATGATAGGCAGATACCGTTGTACCTCTTATATTTAGCAAATATTTGCCGTTGTAATAATTCATTTTCACAATAACCACCCATAGATAAATTAGCTGCATCCAATTAAGTTAATATAGTTGAACATTTTTTAATGTTTTAGCTGAAAAGTAAGAGTTTGAAAAACTGGGCAATCACAAAAGTTATATGATTGTCCAATTTTCAGAAAATTCTACAATAAGTGATAAACGAAGTCTCTCTTCACAGTTTATAGAGAAATATAAAATGGTTCCTTAAAGTAGGCATTCATAGAAGCGCCATTAAACTGTCTGATTTTTCATTCTCTTAATTGTTCTTATAATCGCAAACCCACGTATTAGTAATGTCCGCTAGTTAAATAAACCTTTCAATTTCTGCCCTATATTTTCTTACTAGTTTTGATGTGAATCGCTAAGTACTTCGATTTTCACAACTTTCAAATTGAGTCTATTGCTTGCCTGAATTTACAGTAAAGTAAATTCAACTTTATTGTGTACATAAGAAAATGTCAATAAAATTTTTAATTAACAAACTTTATTTTGAATTATCATTCTTTCTAATGTTCAAAATATTGTTTCAGCACCAGGTCCAAGACGTCAATACCTCTAACCCAAATCTTTTGTACCAAGCTAACAATGACGAAAATCCTCAGGTACTTTACTGAAATGACGGCGAAAATATCATAAGCGTGCTTTGAGTACTGAAGATTAATATAAATCACCAGCAGAATTGAAACACGACTTCGCAAATTTCTTCAAATAGTTTTGATATATTTTTCAATCTTTTTAGTCCCGTAGAACATTAATTGTTTTTTATTTTAATAATAGTTTTAAATAAATAAATTATAAGTATATTTGATTTTGTGAAATTGCAGCGTTACCGATTTAAAAAATTACCGCAGCCAAACCAGGAGTCGGCAAAACATCAACTAATTCTAATTATTCCATTTGGCGATCCGTCTGATATGCATATAAACAACGATAAACCGCAGTATTACATAGAGTCATTATTTAACTTCAAGTGGGCTTTGTTCTATAAAGCCGCCATTCCAACTTAACCTAACCCTAACTTCACCTAACCCTTAATAATGACTCGAAAGAAAAATGTTATAGTTTGAATGTAAGATCTTGTAACACACTATAAACCAATTCAGCAGTTTAGGATAAAATTAGAATTATGGGATAAATATTACAAAATAATTTGCCTACCAACCTTTTCAATTTTCGAATAAACTGCATCTGATATATAAACATTTTGTAAAAAAAGTATTCAAATTAGTCGATTTTAAGTTATGCATTTACTTTTCAAAGGTACAAAGTACATTAGGACGAATGACATCCTCAGGGACCTCAAAATTGATCCGATCAAAAAATACATAAAGGATAGAGCCCTGAAACTATTTACGAAAACCGACAGGCTTACCAACACCGCGTCATCGAATCTCAGAATGGTTACAGGCTCCTTGGTGAGGTATGGAGATCTAAGGTCAGTTATTGCTTAGTCTGATGAAGTGATAAACAATAATCCAGTCAAGGGGTAGAGAGAGGTTATGAAGAAATCTCGCAGTTAGTAGAGAGTAAAAGTGCTCAAATGCATAGACTCAACTTGCCTCAACATAATAATTTATCAACAAAAAGCAATTAGTTTTTATTATAAAGATGAAACAAAGTTTAAACAATTCAAATTTGTAATATTAAGTGAGTGAGTGAGAAATATGTCAAATATGATCGTATTTAAATTTTTTGATTTAATTTTAAGTTATTAAATTATGATATTCATTTATTCACACTAAAACATAAAACAAAATTATAATCGAGTTTAAAGAGGTAATGTTTTAACCAATGTTGAATGTTATTTTAGTATTTATTTATTTTCTTCTTATTCCGCCCTTTTTGTTATTTCCTTTCGCGCTAATTTTCGTTGATGTGAAGTGCCATCAAAACAGATGTTTTCCAAATGTTTACAAATTCTAATTAAATTACAATTCTCAAAGTGAAGCCACAAAAATCGTAAATAAAAGATATATTATTTAGTTTCAATTAAATAAGTGCCGAATTTATTTAAACAGAAAAATAAGTATGTAATTAGTTCACTTCTCAGTTATACATATATGTTTATCTTATATGTTTGTAAGTCTTCACATAAGGCTTTTCTAAAAATATAAGATTTATCAATATTTGACAAATTAATTCATTTAATTAATATGAGTAATATAAATTAAAAATTGCTCTATATTTGTTTACAGTTAGCAAATTCTCATGTTAAATTGAGCTAGTCATATAATTTGCATTAAAAGGTACGAAATGTTTTTCAATTATAACATTTTTACACTAATTTTCTGTACTTACACTAGTTGAGAACACTAATCCGGCTTTTCCAACACTTTCGGTCAACAAGTATTAGAACATTGAAACTGAAATAGTTTCAACTAAAATAAGTATGTGCATTATACCCACAATATATTTAGCTCACAATGGATATTTGACTTCAACCAAAAATGACTGCATACATAATTCCTGACCAATTATACAAATATATATTATATGTCATTAGTATTATCAAATTCATTTTCCTTTCATTACCAAAAAGGCTATTTAGTAAGAAGAAAGTATCTGAACCCATCGATTTTATATTGCTTTCATTAACACATATGCCAATTTTTATATTACACAATACATTTGTTATTTTTTAAACAATGTAATCAGTAACGCGCACGAATAACGTCTATATTTAATACTGGTTAACAACAGCAAAATTTGCCATTAATTCCGAAGTATAAATGGCAACAGTACGCATTTTCAACAGGTAAATTAAGTCAATCTATTTAAACATTTAACTCCATAAACATTTTTGTATTTTAGATTGGTTCTTCGGGGTCTGTTTCTTTCTACTATTTTATTAATATTTTTCAATGAAGTACTTATATATTATATATATCAAAGATCTTGGCAATATATTGACTGCAAATATGGTTAGTAACTTAATTAATTCTTTAGTTAAATAGACTATAATTAATTTTTCGTTTCTTTAGATAATTGTACAAGGATATTGTTTATAGCTGATTCACAATTACTTGGAAAAACATTTGATACATCATTTTACAGTCCATTAGCCAGATATGATTCAGACAGGTAAGATTTTAATAAATAGCACTTAAATATTAAGCATACAGACCATACATAAGAATTGTTTGTTTCTACATTTGGATTAGATATTTGCAAAAAACCTTTGAACGCTCTTTTGCATATGCGCGACCACATATTGTATGCTTTCTAGGAGATTTACTTGACGAAGGAAACATTGCATCGCCTCAAGAATTTGATAGTTATGTTCATAGATTTCATAAAATATACAGTGCTGTAAAAAATGTACAGGTGTGTTGTAACTACATTAAAAGTTTTATTTTCTATAATTTTTTTTGAGCAGAGCATTCATATTCCTGGTGACAATGACATTGGAGGGGAAAATGGTGAATATATATCAAATTCTAACATACGTCGATTTGAACAATATTTCACGGATGGAGATTTGTTTGATTATAATAATAGCATACGGTTTTTTAAGATAAATCGAATGATGTTAGATTATAAAAATCCAGACCGTGAGAATAATGCAAACCGTTTGCGAATTGGTTTATCGCATGCGCCTATACTTATTGGTGGAGGACCGTTACTTCGAGCTATACTCGTTGATCTTGATCCTCACGTGATATTTTCAGCACACTGGCATGAATCTCGAATATTTATACATCCATCAACGAAAGTCATAAATTTTTATAAATCATCAACAAAACATTTTAACCTTAAAACACTTAAGGAGGATCATACTTACATTGAAATAATGGTGCCTACTGCATCTTATCGAATGGGGAAAACGAAAATTGGTATCGGCTATGGTGTTTTAGGTAATTTTATTTATTTCCTGCAAATTTTAAAAAATGTCTTATATTTCTTATATTTTTTGTTTTAGAAGATTATAATCTGACTTATACTGTCTTATGGTCTCCAAATCGCTTCGTATTTTTACTGTTATATGTTTTCTGGCTTATAATCGCCTTAAGTGGAGTTATTGTATTTAGAATGATGACACGATGTCCATTTAGAGTATCTCAAAGACATTATAGTCGTACTCATGCAATACCTCAATTCTAAATAAATATCAACAATTATTGAAGCAATTTTAATTAAAATATTAATTGAAAACGAATATTAAGTTTTTATAAAGAATATACATACATAATTTAAACAATCCAAACATATCTGAATAATTACAGTTTTAATTTTAAATAATAAAATAAATAACAATATACATCGTTGTGTATCCAAATATATGATTTTATTTTATATTATTTGCTATGTAATAGTGTTTCGTTATCCACCTGTTATACCAGATAAGTAGATGTTCTGTATATTTGGGTCTCGGTGTTGAATTTCTCTTCTTCTAGGTATAGGTTGATAGTCAGGTCTACGTGTTCCATTTAACGCATTTAGGCTTAATGAGCTGTCATCTGTATCCTCTTCAACAGAACGCATTTGCACTCGAACAGCAGCTGCACTACTGGTTGTGGGTTCTTCATCATCGTCATTTGATATCGATACTTTACTTACTGAAATAACTTGAGTATTTGACGACGTATCTGTCGACGATGAAACATTGAATAGTTGTTTCTTTCTATTTTCTATCGAATGTTTGTACTTAATGCGAAAAGCTTTTTTAACAGCACTATAGCATTCCTCACATATTGGGTAAACACTCCGAAATTCCTTAAATCTTTTCCGTATAAATGGTATAAAGCGTTCATCAGTTATTTTGATGCTCTTTCCTGAAATAACATTCCTGCACAAATAACATATTATTCCTCTAACTTCCATTTTTTTAAATTATTTAGAATTATGTTTGCCGGCAGTTAACGCAGATGATGCCACCTTCCTAAATTATCAATACTCAATGAACAATTACAATTGTTTTTGAACAAAGTTTATAAATTTTTATTATTCGTTTACCAAATTAACTTGACATTAAAATATTTAAAATATTTTGAATACGGAAAGAAAATTAAAATATGAAAAATTTTACTGGTAATATTAACTAACTGCTATAAAGCAATTACAGATAGCACAAAATCTGGCTTTAAGAAGACTAATTAAGATTTCTTGGTATATTAGAACAACAGCCATGCATAGAGCTCTAAGAATCGACTCAGTGAAAAAATATATCAAGGACAGAGCCCTAAAATTATTCACAAAAGTTGATACGTTACCCAACACCGCCCTAACAAACCTTAAGTCCACCTCAGGATGCACAGGAAAATATGCTGATCTACGGTCCGTCATCAGTTAGAAGATAAATAAATGATAAAGATTCTAGTATAGTTAAAGTTTAGTGTGGGGCAGGGATAAGCCCCCCAGCAACAAAAGAGTAAAAGTGCGCAATAGCACTAACTCAAATCACAACAACAACATATATTAACTAACTAATATTAATTGACGTTTTTAGAGTTTTTAGCTATTCACACAGCATAGCTATTTTAGTTTTCATTTTAAATTACTTTAAGTCTTACGATATTATGGTGTTACTGATTTACTGAGAAAACAAATCTGCTTATTTCTTCAGTAACCAGTTTTAACAAATGTAACGGCAGAAAGCCTTATCACTATGAACATGATTTAATCGAATTAAAATTAAATGCAATTCTTTTGAATGTTAAATCAATTTTATTGACAAATTTGTTGGCTTCTTTTTTCTTATTTAGATTATCTAATAATACTACTATGTTTAAATTTACGAATATCATATTTCATTAGCACATTTATGTTTGGATTTTATATGAAAAATAGCATTTACTTTTCCAAATGTGTTAAGTTGATTTCGATAAGGGGTGCGAACATCAAATTAATTAAAAATTCAAGAGAACACACCTAATATTAGATATTACCCCTCGTGTTGAACTAGAGTGGTATGAAGAAATCTCGAGTACTACATTTCGGTCAAGATTTACCAATCAAAAATGAAAATTGCACTAAAAGTGAATCTATTGAAAAAGTTTCTCTAGATTTATCAATGGAAAATGGCATTAGTGCAGATAATAAAAAAATTTTACAATTTTCGTCTATTTCTATTTTAAATTTAGAATATCTATAGTCATTTTCTGTTAGTAGTTGTCAATAACTGTCGCATTGAAATTTTTTAAAGCAACATTTGTTAGTAACGCGTTTATTAATTAATTAAAATAAATGCTTACCTAATAGTTTTATAGTATGCGACATCTGTTGTTATTCATTTCCCAATTGATGTCATTTATTAGAATAAATGGAATTAATAATGTAATAAGTACGCGTTTATCACATTTTGGTATGAAATTTGTGATTTTTTGTATCGCACCGTTTTCTGGTTTCAATTCAAATTACGGTAGTTTAAACAAACTTAAATATTGGCATTCCGTACAAATTATTTAGCTCACATATAATACTTAGACTTTATATCAATTTAGCATTAGTGCAGCATACTAAATGTACATCCTGAAGTGTATAAATATCAATAATAAAAATAAATGTTAAAAAGTATATAAAATAAATTTCGATACCACTGTTATAATTTATTTTAAACCATCGTGTAAAATAGAACTGACGTACAAGCTGCGCCATCTATAAATGAAATACTTGATAAAATGACGCCTCACAAGATGGCGTAGTTTTATAATTATATTTGATAAAAACTGAAGTAAGGAATACGGGTTTATTTTTATTTATTTATTTTTTTTGTATCAAGTTTAAGTGTATAAATTATTAAAACAAATCATAAATCGATGTTGCCTAAATGAATAATATTTTCGGAAAAAAAAGTGCAATATATACGAAACATAAAAAACAAACAATACAAGAAAACATTGCTCTAAAAAAGAGAAAACTCACAAGCCGGTGGTAAATTTCGTATTACGTACTAAATTTAACAATTAGATAATCCAAATACAGAATATAACTTTCGCAGCATATTTTATTAAAACAAAATATAAAATTTTACTAGCAAAATAAGCTATTCTATTCTCATTCTTTTTCATTCTCATTCGCTTTGATATTTGCTTTTGGTAATTGTTTTTTTTTCTTTTATACAGGGTAGGGTAGTAATATATTTATACTATGATTTACTAATAATAATTTTTTAAAACGAGTAGTTAATATTTTTTACAGAAAAAAATTCGTAAGGGTTCTAGAATTTTAGAAACAAATAAATAGATATATTTACTACTAATATAAGTGTTCAATGACATTTAATAATTTCATTCGCATGCATTAAGTGATCTACATTAATAATAATTCGTTTACAAAATATTTTCAACTGCAGTATTGAAAATTTGTAATATTGACCAATGTCAGACATAATATATCCTATTGGATGCCGGCCTTTGACAGAGGACTTAGGCACAGATGAATTAATACGCAGATTAAAGGTATTACAATTTTTTAATAAAGTTATATATATGATGTTAATGTGTATTTGGTTAGACTCTCGCGCATACATTACAAGCAATGGAACAAGATGAAGCTCAAAACCACCAGTATATTCCATTAGCAATATATCTTGCCGATGATTATTTCTTAACACATACTTCTCGTGATGTACAATTGCTTGTGGCATGCTGCATAGCAGACGTATTACGTGTTTATGCACCTGAAGCTCCATACAAGGACCAAGAACTCATTAAAACAATATTTATGTTTTTTATAAAGCAATTATATGGCTTGAAAGATCCAAAAGATCCTTCTTTTAAAAGATATTTTTATCTACTTGAAAACTTGGCTTATGTTAAATCGTTCAACATGTGCTTTGAAATTGAGGAGTGCCAAAACATATTTTGCCAGCTATTTGGAATGATGTTTAAAATTATAAAGTAATATATCAATTAAAATTTTTATATACTTAGATATATGTTAATTATATTACTTTATTTTAGTGAGGAGCATAGCAGTAAAGTAAAAAACTTTATAATCGATATTTTAAATCCTCTAATAACAGAAGCTGATAACTTTACTTTTGAACTT
The DNA here is from genome assembly GCF_002237135.1 of Teleopsis dalmanni. Lineage (NCBI taxonomy): Eukaryota > Metazoa > Arthropoda > Insecta > Diptera > Diopsidae > Teleopsis > Teleopsis dalmanni. Next base: position 51,889,171 of record NC_051847.1, read on the forward strand.
CTGGATTTAATTCTTATAAATATTGTTGAACCAAATAAATCTCAAAATAAATATGCATTTCAACTTGCGGAACAACTTATCTTAAAAACATCAGATTCTTTGGAACCCATTATAAAGATGGTAAGATATGAATGATGTAATATGAATTTGAATTTAATTAAATCATGTATCTTTTCGAATGTTTGTTTATAGTTCTTCAATCAAGTAATAATTATGGATAATGTTGATAAGAATCTTGCTATATCAACAAAAATATATGATCTTATTTATGAACTTAATTTGATTAATCCCAACATTTTGTGTTCTACACTGCCTCAATTAGAATGTAAATTAAAGTCAACCGTTGAATCCGAACGACAAAGTAATTTGTTTTTTTTAAATTAAAATTAATTTTTACTAATTATGTTTGTTCAACAGAGGTAGTTGCTCTTCTCGCACGTATGTTTTCTGAAAAAGATTCGCAACTCTCAAAAAAACATTCGGCACTATTGCGTATGTTTCTTGGACGGTTTTGTGATATTGCAGTCGGAATACGAGTTAAATGTGTACAGTCATCTATGCATTTTCTACTTAATCAACCACATTTGCGGGATGACATAATAGAGTGTTTAAAAGCTCGTCAACATGACTCAGATGAAACTGTGCGTTATGAAGTGGTTATGGCAATTGTCGAGACAGCGAAGCGTCAATTTAGAATTGTTGCTGAATCAAAAGATCTTTTACATGTTGTACGTGAACGCACACTTGATAAAAAATTCAAAATACGTAAAGAAGCTATGAATGGATTGGCTTTTATATACAAACAAGCCGTATGTGATGCAAATTACCTACCTGAAGATGTGAAGAAAAATGTCGATTGGATAAAAAATAAAGTTCTGCATGGTTACTATATGGCAGGAATGGAAGATCGTCTGCTGGTAGAACGTCTGTTAATAACATGCCTGGTCCCATATAAATTACCATCCATTGAACGAATGAAAAAATTGTACCATTTGCTTGGAAATCTAGACGACCATGCTACGAAAGCATTTATTGAGTTGCAAAAAAATCAAATGAAGACACGCAAAACAGTAAGTGATTGGGTGAAACTACATCAAACTAAGGATATCACACCAAAATTGCAAAATCAACTTAATGTCAAGCAAGCGATTATATGCAAGTATGTTGAAAATATATATAAAAAAATTGATTTTTAAATATATTAAATCTTATATTATCTTTTATTAAATATAAGATTGTTACCAGATCCCATAAAAGCAGCTGAATTTCTTACAAAGTTTAGTTCAAACATGCGCAAAGATCCCAGTTTGTTACGGTGTATGGAAATGATTTTAAAACGCGACGTTTCTTGTAAAGAATGTGCCGACACGATGTCAACCTTATTAAAAAAATTAGGTACACCTATTATGACAAACCTCTATTATAATACTGTGAAAATGCTTATTGAAAGAGTTGCTTCTGTTATGGTCGATAAGGAATCCATAGGAGTTTTAATTGGGTATATATGTCTAATTTTTATATTAAATATATTTTATATATTTTTTCTATTATATGTAGTCTTATTGAAAACTGCATGCAGCGTGGCAATGTCGTTGAGGAAATTGGCATTTCTCCTGCTGAAGCTGGCGAACGTGGTTTAAATTTGCTAAGCGTAAGTTGATTAAAGTTTCTCAACTGTATCATTTGTACACATATAACACATTTATTTATTTTGGTGTCTAGTATTTAATTAAAAAAAATATTGAACGTTTAGTGATAAAGATCTCTGACAGGTATTTTTACTGGTAACTATTTGTTGTGAATAGTTAATTAACTGCAGTGTGTCTTCAAAGAACTTTGAATATATGTAATAGTCATGATACTGCCGCATTATGTTCAGCACTTATCAATTACAAATAATTATGTTTTAAAATTGGTACCTTAAAAGATTTCATTATAATATAATTGTTTTCAAAATAATTAAATTAATTTTTTACTTATTATTATTTCAGATGCTCTCTTATGTGTTTTCCGCACATTTTTTTACTGAAACTACTCTTCGCCATATGATTTCATTATTAAGCTACGAAGAGGAATATGCTGCCCCACTTATCTTAAAAGCATTTTCTCATCTTGGTCGGTATAAACCTTTAGCAGAGGACAATTCATTAATATTGGAAGAATTGGCACCCATATGCAAGGATTTCGCTATATCTGGTACACCAAAGCAAGCTAAGCATGCTGTACGTTGTATTTTTATCAACAGCCAAACAGTGCCTTTAGTTGACATAACAACAGCTACTGCTCCTACTGTTCATCCCATTTTTACTGAAATAATTGAATCATTTCGGACCACTTTAGTGCCTGATTGTGATCAGAGACAGACTAAGGTTGTTACGCTTGGTCATATAGCATATAATATGCCACAAGCGTTTATGACGTCAATAAAAAATATGATAGCAAGACGGATCGTGAAAGAACTGTTAATCAAAGGTGTGGAAGAAGACCGCGACTGTGTTTTACCTGATGGTGATTGGTGTTCTGAAGAAGATTTACCGTATGATACGCGTTGTAAACTAGATGGATTGAAAACAATGGCACGCTGGTTACTAGGTTTACGTACAGATGAGCAAGCAGCACAGCGTACATTTCGTATGCTTACAGCATTTATAAATCAACGTGGTGATTTGCTTGAACAAAATCGACTTTGTCCAGCAGAAAAGTCATGGCTTCGACTTGGTGCTGCTTGTGCAATGTTAAAAGTATGTGAACAAAAAGGTGTTGGAGATCAATACAGTACGGAACAGTATTTCAATTTGTCTCAACTAATGGTAAGTAGTATTTGTATTTGTAATTATCCAAATCAAGATAAATTATTTATTTTATATAAAATAGCATGATCCTGTCGTAGAAGTTCGTGAGTATTTTGTACGAAAATTACACAAAGGACTTGGAAAAGGACTCCCAAATAAAAGTTTGCCTTTGGATTTTATGGGATACTATGTATTAGCTGCTGATGAATCTGATAAGAGGTACAAGAATATATAAATTATTCAAATTTTACAATATTTATAATATATTTAATTATATTTTAGGGTTCTCGATTTAGTCCGTAATTATGTTGAAACAGATGTTAACCGGAGACGTGAATATTTAAAAAATATAGCTACAACAGGTATATAAAAGTGCTTTACGTTTACAAATGTGTTTTATTATGTAGCATATAATATATTATATGTTTTATGTTCTAGCAATTGAAAGTGTAACGGAGGCGCAGACATTGTATATATTACCTGATTTTATGCTAGCTTTCGCAATACCAGCACTGGTACATGATCCTTTATACACAGATTATGAAGATCGTACACAACTTAAAATGGTTGAGAAAAGGTTACGATTCATAATAGAACCTTTAATGGCAAAACGCGATGCCTTTTCATATAGCTTTTATAAAAACCTCATTGAAGTAATGAAAAATAATCAGGATAGCATGGCAATTGATATAAATGATCCCAACAATTTGGTAAATTTTTTGTGAACTATAAACAACATATAAATATGTTAAATTAAACATTATAATATATTATAGAAATTGTGGGCTGCATGTGACCTTGCAATGTACATAATCAATTCGAAAACTGGACATTGTGATTCAGCTATGAATACTGCATTTTCGGTTGATATTCAACTGCCTGCAATGTTTTACAAACCACACAGCACGAATGACTTTCAAAATCAAAAGATCTATATTCCACTTGATATATATTCAATAGGAACAACAAATTCTAAAACTAAGCTTGTAAGTTCGACACATTCGTCTATTGCCACAACTCGTTTGGCTGAAAATATAATTACTGATCATATATCAATTCATGAAAATTCGTCATCTAATATGCAGGTAAGTTGAACACCGTATAAATGTATGTATACAAGTAATGAATAATTTCTGTATTTAAGGAGAATGCTGCATTATTTGATGACATTAAAAGGGATTCATCCGAACCAGCTACAAAACGACCACGTTCTGACAATGCATTACGTTCTAGCAGATCATAAATCTATCTTTAGAGTGTAACGTAAAGTCTTCAGAATGTAGTGAAGGTTGCCTCAGATTTAAAACTGATATTTATAAAAAAATATTTTTGTTATAAACGAAGTTAAATTTATGATGTATACTAATTAAACTATTTTGTAGTTATGTTAATAAGAGATCTGAAATTAGAAATAAGATATAAATATGTAGTACGTTGATATATAATAAGTATGTTCCATATAATTCTAAAAAAATCCTTATAAGTGCTTATATAAAGAAGTTAATTCTCTCAGTGCATTGGTTTTATTTAATAAGTAATGCATATAACCAAAACAAGCATTAGACGATTCCAAATGCAATATTTTTTATTAATGTAAAATCCATACGAATAAAATTAACAAATTTTATACTTCAGGGAAGTCATCGCAACAATTATAATTGAAGCAATCACAAAATTCAAATTCTAAAACTTGCAATAAAACCATAATGAAAGTTGTTTAAAAATTCTTTAAATTGACTTATTTAATTTAAAACTACTGTTACAATTTTTTTAAAAATTTAAAATATTTCTTATTTATTAAAAACATTTCAATAGAATTTTAAATCAAATAAGTTAAAAACTTATGAAATAAAATCATTATTACATTTACATTATTTAAACAACTTATTTTTTAACGGATAATTTTTTCTTTACAACCTCTGAAGCCTTAACACATACAGATACGTAAAAACAATTGTAAAATATAGTGATAGATTTTACAAAATTCATATAAAGATAAATCCAAATAAAAGTTATTGTTATTTTTTTTATTTGAAGAAGTTTATTAAATTTTAATAGGAAAATCAAAATACAAATATAAAAATATATTAAAACCTTGCTATTTTATTTTGCATTTACATAAATCAATTCTAGTTTTTAAAGCCAATTTAATTTATTTATATAGAAAAATGCAACATAATATTAATGGACGCAAAACAGACATTTTAATTTTAGACTTTCTTAACAATTTGAACAACATCTTCATCATTTAGCACATGCTCAATTCCAACTTTTTGTGGTTGATGCTTTACAGACGAACCCCAAACAAGACCACTGAAATACAATAATTTTTAAAATATTTTTATATTGGTAAATAATAATACACACTATTTAAATTCCTTAGCAATTGAGCGATGCAGTTTGTTGCAAAAATCCTCTATAGAAGTGTGTTCACTATGTAAAACAATAGGCGAACTGTAATCAGGCAGTTGTCCTTTAGGTTTTGTGTAACTAAAAAAAAGATTTTAAATTTAAAGAAAAAAAATATTAATTTTGATTTTCAACCTACATTCGCACTAATTTCAAATAATCCCACATCAATTCTAATAAATCATCAAAATTCCAGCGATGATGCGCAGATATAGGAACACAATGCGGTATCTTATATATAACATCCAATTCCTCAATAGAGATTTGATCAATTTTATTTAATAGATAAATGCAGGGGATGTAGATTCTATTGCCTTCTATTACGTCAATTAAATCATCACTTGTAGCGTCATAGCGTAATGTTATGTCTGCATTATGAATCTTATATTCAGATAATATTGTTTTTACCAAATCAGAATCTAATTCAGACTGAGGGACCATAGAGTTTAAATTGACACCACCTTTATCTTTGCGCTTAAAATATATATTTGGTGGTTTCTTATTAAGACGAATTCCAAACCCTTCTAATTCATGCTCCAATAGCTTTTTATGTCCAAGAGGTTTAAGGCAGTCAAGTACCATAAAAATTAAATTACAAGTTCGCGCAACTGCTATAACTTGCCGACCTCGACCTTTGCCGTCTTTAGCACCTTCAATAATACCGGGTAAATCAAGTAACTGTGATATAAAATGGTCAGTTTATTACAAGTTTTAATCAATTATATTTAATACTACTCGTCTTGTTCATTTATTTTTTACCTGAATTTTTGCACCTTTATATTTAATGCATCCTGGTACCGTTGTTAATGTGGTAAATTCATAAGCAGCTACTTCTGAATAAACGCCTGCTAAATTTGATAACAATGTTGATTTTCCCACTGATGGAAACCCAACAAAACCAACGCGTGCATCGCCGGTTTTTGCCACTTCAAATCCTGTTATAAAATATAACTTAGTTAAATTATTAAATATAAATTAACCTTATAAGTTAACCTTCTGAGCTAGCACCACCCCCGCCGCCTTTTGGAGATATAAGTTCTCGCCGTAGTTTCGCCAATTTCGCTTTTAATAGACCTAAATGAGCCGAAGTAGCTTTATTTTTTTGAGTTCTCGCCATCTAATCATTTCCACGGTTCAAGTAAATACAGGTTAGTTTTAAATAATATAATAATTTAACTGTAAATTTTGTTACTTACTTCAGCTTCTATAGCGGAAATCTTTTCCAAAATTGTACTCATTTTGAAAGTTTTGTAATTTTTAAATATGTATAAAAATATTTAACATTAAAGGCAATATTCCAGCACTCGCTAATATAACCCAAGAGGAACAGAAGTATTCGCGTGTAACTAAATAAAATAAGTAAAAGGTAAAAATATCATATGCTGTGCTGCCATATTGCAATAATTGAGCTCTTAAATTAAACTTTTAACCTTTTAATAAGATTCTGAAGATAATCGTATAGAGGTAATTTAAAATTTTAAGTTATTATCAGTAACGTTATAACATGACGATTACATAAATGACTACTTTAGCCACGTTTTTAATTGTCGTATTTCTATCAGTAAAGTCATTTTCGTTATTCAGATTTTTCTACACTGTTGTAAAAACAGTGATCAGCTGATTATTAAATGCGAGAGCGTCATTCAAAATTTTATTATATTTAATATCACATATTTATAACATTCATACGTTGTGTCGATGTTGTAGATCGCCCATCTAACTAAACTTTGGCAAGATTTTTATGTTCGAATACAAATATGTGTTACATTCGAATTTTGTCTGCAAACAAAAATTTGTGTATAAATTCGAAGTGAAAGTATAAGCAAAACTTTTGCCTAATGGCGTTTTCAATTGGTAAATCTGGGGTAAGCTTTTCAAGCAAGATTCACTTTTAGTATAATTTTCATTTTCGATTGGTAAATCTTGAACGAAATGTACATTCCTTTCTAAAACTTTAGATATTTTGGCAGAGTAACAAGTTTACCCTGAAATTTTTTATATGACTTGACAAACAAGGTGTAATTGGATTCGATATATGTATTTATGCAAAATATAAATGCCAACTAATATAACTACGAAAATGTTATATTACACTGAAAATGTTGAATTGGGCAGCAAAATTTGACAAATCGAGAGTAAATTTAGATTGAATTCAGATTTACCAATCGAAAACACCATAAATCTAATCAGTGTAGATTCAGACTACAATTACACTACAAAACACTTACAATACATCTGCAATACATATGGTAATTATTATCTTAATTATAATAAATATTGTAACATTGCGATGTTTATGAGCGTGCAGATGTAGACTTTAGCTTATATTATTTGAGTCAGCAATTTTTGTCTAAGAAAAAATTAATATTTACACTTCAACTTTCAGAGATTAACAAACAGCAAAACAAACAAAAAACTTAAAAGAAATTGGTTTTTGTTTAAGTTTTTACAATGCTTCTACATCGTGTATATAATACTTTTAGTAATATTTTTAGGATCTGCACATAAAAAGTTCAAACATCCCTGACTTTGTGCAATAAAATTTGACATTTTATGTTCTAAAAAGCTTAAAACGTTTGATTTAAATATTTTGTAACATATTTTGAACAAGACATACATTTTTGTATTCTTATTAAAACTTTCTACAAATCAATAAAATCCATTATTAGCATGACGTCTATAAAAAATCGTGACACTATTGCAATTACTGGTAAAGTAGACTTTTGTATAAAAATGCATAAACTTCATTCAAACATTGAAGCTATTTGGGATGTGTATGGTAAGTTTCATTATTGGTATTAATTGATATTTAATAATCAAATACAATTTCATAAAAACATTTTCCTAGGTATATTATTAAAAATAATAAAAGGCAAACTAGAAAGAGAGTACATATTGTTATTACGTAGCAATTCCGGTGGGCCAGTTTTACAAAGCATATTTTACGATTTTAACAACAAAATAAATTCGTTTAATATTGGTTGATAAAAAATGTTAAATAAACTATTACATGACTAATTATACACAATTATATTATAGGTTGCAATGTACGTGCAGTTGGTAATTTTGGCAACCCGAATTATTTTAAAATTTTTAAATTGGAAATTGTTGATTTGCCAAAAATTGACAAAAGTTTTCCACGTATACACTCAGTTACATCATTTGTTATCATGCAAGCAAATATGGAAAACTAAACAAAACATATATATTTTCTTGCTTTTAATAATGAAATACAAATAAATTATTATTACTGTTTAAATATTTCAGAAAGTACTTACTTAAATATCAATTAAAACTACATTTTAGTTTGTAAGTAAGTTAACAATAATCACTTCAATATTTTGACTCATCAGTAAGGTAAATTAATTAAACAAGTAAAAATTAGTTACTTCAAGATTAATTTAAATAATACTGTACTAATTACTAATTAAATTAAAAATAATTACTTAGATATCATAGTACATCAACAAACTAACAATAACGCCGCCAAAGAAAGACATCAAATAAGATAAACTTATTGGATTGGATTTTTGCTTTTTGTTTCTGAAATTAAAAACAATTATTATTGTTTTATTTCTTCAATTGAATATTATTATTTTTAACAAATAAGTATTTATTATAAAATTTATACTTTTGCAAAAAATTAAATATAAGCGTAAGTAATTAAAAAATAATTAAAAAATATATTAATATTTATTTAGCAAAGTTTAAAAACAATACTTACAGACATTCTGAATTTGATTTAAATGGTATAGGTGGACATACGCCGGGAATATTGCTATCTATGTACACCATAATAAACGAAAATATTCCAAAAACTAAACCGCAAAATAAAGGAAATAATTTCGTTACAACTTCATTTTCACTAATCCAGTTAGTCACTGAAAATAATTTAGACTGCACATTCAAAAAGATTTTAAACACATCTTTTTCTGTTTCGATATCTAAAAAAGAAAGCATACCGTTTATGTTTAAAAATATAATAAATTATTTTTTATTATAATATTACATTCAGCTACAAAATATTAAATTGATTTAATATATTTTTCATTTGTATATCGATAGTTTCTCAATCAGTTAACAAAGTAATAGATCCTAAAGCTGTTCATACCTATAATTGCTTTATTTAAGAACAAAATTCCAAAAAAATAATATTCCTGTGTTTTATTGAATTTATTACTTTGATAATGTAAGAGTATTAAAAATTTTTTGACTTTAATTGTTGTCTTTATTTATACTATGAATATAAGAATAATATAATTAAATATTAAGAATATATATTTTATCGAATACTAGCTTATAGCTTTTGTTGCCATTACTGTATATTGAGCTCTACTCTTTATTTATTGTCTTGTCAATATGTCTTTCAATGTCTTTTAAAACGATTAATATCTTTATAAATCAAATATAGTAAATAATTTATTTGTAAATAAAAGAAAAGACAAAGAAAAGGGAAATTTTTAAATAAATTAAGCTTGATGAAACACTCAAAAAAAAAATTCGAAATGTTAGCTAAAAACATTTTATATACGATATCATGACATTCTCTGTTATTTTTAATATAATATTTTATGTTCACACAATTCTTACACAAAATATATACATAAATATTTAAAAACAGTAAAATACTAACTTTGCTTTTGTTTTTAATTGAAAATTAAGACACGCGTTTAATCTATTTAAATGGTATAATTATTTTAAATGTAAGACGTAGTTTGAATTCATTACTTACTTAGATAAAAAACTACAAAATAATAATTACTTGTAAATACGTAGAGATGTGGTCAATTTTTAATTTTTTAATTTTATTTTCAAGATAAACGAAAAACATCAAGATTTTATTTTTTAAAAAAAGACATTTTTCTCAAATATTTCGACTATATTCTACAATTATCTTTTAATAGTATAAAGTGAATACTAAAATGACTATTGTACAAAGCTGTCATTTTTACTGAAATATATTCAAACATAAAAAATGGATTATTTACTTTATTATTTTTTTGAAAATATATATTTTAAACACATTTTTTATCATCTTCATTTGATTTTTTGTATGACTTGCTTATATATTTCAATACTGTCCAAAGTCCAAGTAAATTATTAAATAAAGAAAAAAACTATAATTTTTATGTAAGTATAACTGTATTTAATGTTAAAAAAATTTTTAATGAACATATAAGATATAATTTTAATAGCAACTAATACATATACATATATATTTATAGGAACAATGCACTATTTTAATTTCCATGAAGGAAATAATATATGTTCTTCAATATATTCCCAATATATTTATCTTTAAAAAAAAAGTTCTAATTTGTATATTTTATGTTCATACGCCTACAACAAATGAAGTTGTTTGTTTTGAATTTATTTCGGAAGTTTCATTTCTTTTTTTTCTAAAAATTACTCACCCAACATTGTTTCTTTTTAGCATTGGTAATGAAATTTTTGTAGTATAGTTCTGTAGATAAATATAAATATATATAAATATAAATATATAATAGTTAAAAAAATAGTCGAAATGTTTATTTTTTGCGAATTACCTTTAAAGATTTTTTCGTACTTTATGACGCAGTATTCAACCAGTGTTTATTGTTTTGTACGTTTTAACTATTTTCTCGTTTATGCATTCAATTGCACAGAGCTACCAGAAAACATTCAGAACACAAGTGCAATTATTTTAAAAAGCTTAACAAAAATTGTTCGCTACTTCTGCTTTCGTCAATATGTGTATTACAATCAATTAAAGCTATTTTTAATAATATTTACATGTACATACTATTGAAACGAAATCAATAAAATTTCCAAAAATAAATTATGAGTAAACAAAAACTTCTGAAATTAAGAATATAAAAGATACTATTCCAATTGTTAATTGGTATATAAAATAAAATAACTATTATAATACTAGCACTTTTTCCATGAGATTAGTTGACTGTATCACACAGTGTCCAAACTGCCAAAAATGAATTTATATCGAAAAACAAATTTGAAAAAAAATCTAAAAAAGTTAATTTCTTTCTTAATTAGTATAAAATAATATATCTTTGAAATTTCATTTAGTCTTCGTGACTAAGTTATAATTAAACTATTGTTAACTAATAAAATGACAAACAATTGTAATTGCTAACTGTTATACTAAATACGATAACTATTATAATAATAATATATATATTTTGCCAAATAGCAATAAAAAAGCTTAAAGCTGTTGAATAATTTTTCTTACAATTACATTAGTATATATATATTATATAATGGCTTTTAAGACTTAATTTCACAAAATTCAAATAAAATGTAAATTTATTTCCTCTATTTTATTCTATTTTAACTATATTATTTATATTTAGTTAGTGGCAAATAATTCTCCTTAGCAATGAATTATTCAGTATTGTTCCATTATCAAGCAATATAATAAAACTCAAAATAAATGGATTTATTAAAAAAACAAATAATTAATTCTAGCTCTTTTTATAATATGATGTGATGTGAATATGATGTAATGTGATTTATATTAAGTTATTAATACTATTGATATGGGTTGTGGGACTGCGACCGTCGGGTCTATTGTAAGTCTTAAAACCCTGTTGCGTCGATAAAAAAATAAGATAAGATAAGATGTATTAAACGATATGTTAATTATTTTTTTCAAATAATCTAATCTACAAATCAATTTAAAAAAATATGATAGATAAATATCGGTAACAACACATCTCATCAATTATGGACCAACTTAAACCCTAAAAAGTGGGTCTGGGATGAACAGAAAAGTTCTAAAACAGCATTAGATGACGGATGGAATTTTAAATAGACACATAATCACTCTGGATCAGGAAACCACTGTAATTAAAAAGAGGTAACATTTTCAATATCCTCATTCGGGATACTGAATAGACTCTAAATAAACATTGTTTGGATAGGGATACCTCTATTTTGAACAGAGTAACAATTATGAGCTTCTGAATACCTGTGGTGGCGAGTCACGTTATATAATATAGACATAAACAGTTAAACAACAAAATTATGTGGCAGGTTATACGAACTCTTCTATTTTATGCTTCACTAATCTGTTTAGGAATTAACACAATTCAGATCGAATTGATTTAGACCATTAATAAATTGAATTTGAGCCATTTATTCCACAAGAACCTCAAGCAGAACACAATTTCTTCTTTAGATGTGGTTTTAGGAAGTTTTTACTCATACTCCGACTTCGTACTAAGTATGGTTTTAATAACTGTTTAAGTAGTTTTTTGTATTTAATTTAGTTGATTTATATTGTGAACTATACTGGTTACAAATAATTTTGACCCAAATTTATTTATTTTATTTCATAGAATTTCTTTAAAGTATTTGTAAATAATTTACAATATAGCAGTTTTCTTTCACAAAAATCATTTAGCAATTCCTTACAAACTATTATATATGTAATGAAAATCATAAAATTAAATAAAAAGTTAAATTTTTATCAAAATAACATATATTTAAATTTAAACAATCAATGAAATGCTTAAACCAGGACTAACTTTCGTGAAAATGGATAAATGAAAAAGCATGAATTTGTAATAAAAAATTAAAAATATGATATTTTAAAATATTATAATATATTATAATATAATATTATATTGTGTATAATTACGTTATACAATAATTAATTTAAAATAATCATGAATATTAAAAATATTGATATCCAAAATTATAATATTATAATATTATAATATTATATGTTTATAATTTCGTTATACTATAATTAATTACAAATAATCATGAATGTTAAAAATATAGATATCAGAAATTATAATATGCTTTACTTCTCCCCATTTACTACAAAATTAATAATGATGACAATAATTATTTGAGTGACAATATAAGAGTCGTATTAGAAATTCAGTACAGTGAAGAAAGAAGCTACCGTATTAGACGATTGTAATATTTACAACATATATTAATACTCGTATATGTAGTTGCTTTACCAACACTAATCCAATTGCTTTTAGTCCTGCGCATGTCCAGAATTTATTTCTGAATTTACTGTATTGATTTTCACTGTTTTGAAAACAAATAGAACTATTTTGAGAAGAAAGTTTTGCGCTTAAAATTAAAAACATTTGAATTTACTTCATTTTTAAAAATTTTAAATACACATTTTTGTTTCAGCTTATATAGCAGTAGGAGCTGTTCGTTTGATATTTGATTTGAACGCAGTGGTTTAACAGATGACCACGAAAGTTTGTTTCCGTTTCCGTCGAAATAGCAAAAACTTAATTCCAAAATGAAACGCCAAAATGTTCGTACACTTTCTCTGGTCATCTGTACCTTCACATATTTGCTCATCGGTGCGTCAGTTTTCGATAGTTTAGAATCTCAGACAGAATCCAAGCGATGGCAATTTCTACAAGGTAACATAGACCTAAATTACACATTTTTTATTTTAAATTGAAATTTTTTTTAAAAAGCTTAAAAAAATTTAAACATTTTGCATGCAGAAAACAATAACAATTAAGTCTAAATGATTTTGATTCAAAATTATATAATGTAAATCGGTTAATGATAATCCTAATTGCTTATTAAACATACAAACACACGTTGTCACAAAAACACAAAACAATCGTAGCGGTAAAAAATAATTTCGTTAAGAAATATAATGTAACTGCCGAAGACTATCGCATGATGGAAATAGTGATTATTGAAAATAAACCACATAAGGCCGGTCCTCAATGGAAATTTGCTGGGGCTTTCTATTTTGCAACTGTTGTTCTTGCTATGATTGGTTATGGGCACTCTACTCCAGTAACGATTGGTGGAAAAGCATTTTGTATGGCATACGCAATGGTAAATATAATTTTAATATAAACTAATTTTTAAGCAATTCTATAATACTACTTCAAATAACTAAAATTATAAAAAACTTGCCTAAAAATGACATTCTTATTATTATTAAGCAAGCAGAGTATTTATTTTTTAAACAAGGGATTTGTGGTTTAAAAATTTATATTGTTTTTGACTAAATTTCATATGGAGAAGACTAATAACTTCTTAGTTAATATCTTCATCTTTGTTAATTGCCAAATCTTTTCATGTGGAAATACTTACTGGCCATTATATAATAGCACAAAGTGCTGTGAACCGGTTCTAAACCGAACCGGCTTTAAAGCCATCACTTCGTAATGTAATTAAATGCAAAGTCTAAATGAACCTGGCTTATTATAAAAATGAGTCTGTTTTTCAACGGAACCAATGGTTTCCAGTATTGAATCACCGCAAATTAGAAACGTATACGATTCATAGACTTAATTTCATGTCAAGAATGTAATATGTCACACACTAATTTCAGGAAATGTTAAAAGCAGAAACTCTGTTTATCAGGATAAGAACGTACAATATCGTTTAAAAAATCGTTTTATAAAACGATTTCAAGTTAAAACTTGAAATATATTAAAATTTGTAACACACTCAATATTTCTAAATTATAAAACCTTCATTAATTCCTGATAGGAATCGTTCTGCTACTGCTTGAAATGTTAATAGGATTTATGTGTACCTATAATCTTATGTACATTTAAAACGATTTAGAACTTAATTTTTTTTAAATATATTTGTTTAGGTTGGAATTCCTTTGGGTCTTGTTATGTTTCAATCGATTGGTGAACGTTTAAATAAATTTGCATCGGTGATAATACGTCGGGCGAAACGATACTTGCATTGTGCACACACAGAAGCAACAGAAATGAATTTGATGTTAGCAACAGGTATGCTGTCTTCCATCATAATAACAACCGGTGCAGCAGTATTTTCCCGATATGAAGGCTGGAGTTATTTTGACAGTTTTTATTATTGCTTCGTTACTTTGACCACTATTGGATTTGGGGATTATGTGGCATTACAAAATGATCAAGCCCTGATAAACAAACCTGGTTATGTCGCGCTTAGCTTAGTGTTCATATTATTTGGCTTAGCAGTAGTGGCAGCTAGTATCAATTTACTTGTTTTACGATTTATGACAATGTATATACATTATTAATTATATATAACATATTTAATTAAATTTTTACATTACATATAGGCAAGCTGAAGATGCTAAACGTGATGAACAGGATGCACAAAATCTGGCTGCAGCAAATCAACAGATAAGTTTTGACGGTGAATCCTCTTATGACATGCACGGCAGACTTTTAGGTAATTCTAGCTATACAAATGATTTTGATGAAACCGCATCCGTATGCTCTTGTACTTGTTTGGGTGGTACCCGCTGCATAAATCATGAGAATTTTGCTGATCCGGATTTTCAACCCACTGATATTGTTGAAAGTAATTTAAGTTTAAAACGCGCATCTGTTTAATATATTTTCTGATATATATTTTAAATATATTTTAATAAAGTTATTAACAATATTTTAATAAAAAGGATATAGAGATGATTAAAATTATTAAAAATTTAACTTTCTTTCATTATATATTCGAGAATATACCTAAGTTCATGCTTTAGACAATGGAATAGACAATAATTAATATATATTAAATAAATTCCATTCTACAGCCATGGAGTATGCAAGGTTCCCGAACCTTGGTACAGACAACATTCGCTCTCTTAATTTCATTCCATGCTCAGTCGCTTATTCCAAGCTTATCCAAATACCACCATTCATTCAATTATCATTTGCCACTCTTGATATGCCACAAATATGATACATTAGAAATGTTAACTGCTTGCTGATCTATCTAAAACTCGTCAAACACAACAATGAACTATAACATGGATATAACAATATAAAAATTGTTTTAAAAAAATGAAAACTAATATTAAAAACCTTACTATAAAGGTGTAAAACACTATGTACTAATAATGGTACTACAGGATAGACGTTTGTTTATACATACTAAATGTCAGTATATGCCCAATTGCCGAAAAAAACAACGACTCCTCCATTAGGTAAATGTAAAACAACCTGACAGTTGTAAACAGTATAAACTTGACAAATTGCTAATTTTGCAGAATGACAGCTCGGTCAGGTCGGTAAGAAAAGCGGCCCCGAAGATTTTTAATCTTCTCCTAGCTAAAGATGAGCACTGACACATGAGATGTAATACAGTTTCTTCTCATCCTCAGAGCCACAACCACGACAAATGTTATTATATGGTAAACCCAGTGTAATAGCATGCGTCTATATAACTTATATAATAATAACGATAAATAGATTTAAAAAATAAGGGGTTTAGGTATCTAGTGGAGCAGAGTACTACAGCCTTAAATGATCCTCTAAACAGTAACAAACGTTGAAGCCATTCCGCCTTTTGAATAAAGGTCACAATGTTTTTTTAATTGTAGACGGAAACAAGAACTCCTATAACAATATTTTTAATAAATATTTGAATAAGCTATTTCATTAAATATATATCAAAGTTATCACAAGAAAGTATTTATGAAGGACAATAAGAAAGAATGAAAGAGCATGGTTTGATTAATTTAGCCAACATTTAGTTAGTCTTATATTCAAACAACAATCAAATGAAGAATAACAATCTTTGCAAAAAAGTAATTTAAATTTGTATAGCATTTATTCTCCGCTCGGACAGGATCCGGGACCCTATTTATTTCTATCAGACTATTGATTTAGTTTTGATCAACATTACTTTTTAGTGGTAGAGATTATTAAGGATTTAATAATATGTACTACAAAAACTATGGGAAAATAATATACCACAGTAAAGTAATAAAACATTTATTCAAGTATTAAATGATTTTTATAATTGTATTTTAATTTTTTTAACATTATTTTGGGAGTCAGAATATGAAATATAATAAAATGCATATTTATAGTAATTATCTTTGTCTTTGTTTACACAACTAATAATATCAATGTGTAAATATAAGAGTTGTGTTTTGATAACATTTTTTTTCAAATTAAGTGTATATCTATAATATTTAATACTCCTTCACGTTTATATTTCCTATATTTATTTATATTTCCTTCACACTTTAATTATTTATATTTAGTTGGTGAGAGTATTTCAAACTACTTGTCAAACGCTTGCCTTCGGAGTCCTTCTTGGCTAGAATTCTTTATTAACTTCCTAGACCCTTCAGAATTTGACCCTAGATATAGAAAAGAATTTATCTTTGGTTAAGGAGAATATTTCAAAATAGAAAATTTATGTTAGGAGTTGTCCTGTTTTCGTATTTACTGTTTTTATAGACATATTTATTAAGTTTGCGTTCCTAGTTATATACATATATATATAAGAGTACATATTTATTTTTGGATCTGTTTTAACATCTTTTTGTATTTATTGCTTTTGTAGACATTTTAATAAAGTTTGTAACCCTAGTTACACGAAAGTACGTATTTATCTTGTCTTAAGAGCCTTTTTTATCTTTATTGCTTCTGCACATTTTAACTAAGTTTGTGTTCTTAATTATACGAAAGTATTTATTTTAATTTGGAAAGATTATAATAAAATATTTAGTAAACTTGCCTTAATATACATTTTTGTTTTATTGTTTTTGTAGACTTTTGCATTCGTAATCATATGAAAGTATTTATTGTCTTATTTTTAGCATTCAGTTGTTTTACTTTAAAGGAGATTTTTGTCTACTATTCATTATTTCTTTGGTTATTTTATTTTTTTAGTTTATTTTTTATATAAGCCTTTACAGATAATAAATTACAAATTACGACTACAACCACAGAAATGATAAATAAGATCCTGAAGTTAAAAAAAATTTAATTTGTACAATTTATTTAAAAAAATATATATGGTGTAAAAAATTAAATCTATAAAATAACGTTTTAATTTATTTGTATACCCATATAGACGAAATATTAATTATCGTAAATATTCAAATAATAATAAATTATTATTAAAGACAGAAAGAGAAAAATGGACATCATTTTATAGTAGAAAAGAGCAAGGTAGTAAGCAAAATGAAGAGAAATTTTAATTCTTGTTTATTATATATCAATTTATTCCGGTATTATATACAATTTCGTTCTTAATCGAATATTTGTTGATCAGAATTTTAGGTATATAGCTTAAACAAAAAATTTTAGATTTCACTTCATCCAAATTTTAAAAGGCAAATTTTAATAGTAACAAATATAAGTACATATCTTATTATGATGAATAAAAATTAATTTAATTATAACATTTAAAATAATTAACCACATAAAATGTCCATTTTGAACGAATCATACAATTCCAAAAAGTACTAAATAAATTTCATTTCTTGACGTACGCAAAAGTACCAAATAAAGCTGTTATCCTTGACATAAAGTAATAGAAGGAATGCGCTTCATTAAGTTGCACGGTGCAAATATGTGCTTTTTAAAATAGATTCAAGTAATCCTATATGTTAATTTGTAAAATATTTTGGAAGTCGTAGAATATTTCGGATATACATTTAATGCAAATATAAGTAAACAAGTAATAAGAATACAGTTGTAAATACTATATTTCAACTAAAAATATGTGTGTATATATACTTTTAAAATTCAGTATACAAGCCTCCCTCAACTAATGCCAAAATTTCCTTATGAATAAATTATTATTTTATCGATTAACATAATACGTTAGAGTGTACCGTGTAGCTATTTAAAACTATAAAAACTATTTAAGTCAATAAAACTCAAGGACCAATTATTGATTTTAAACCTAATTATTTATAAAAGTTTATAATGTAATTGGAAGTAAGGTGCATATAGTCATATATAATATATAAGTCAAGATAATATAATAGATTGTAAAAATCTGATAATTATCATTTAAGAACTTGAAAAAATCATCTCTAATGGAATGCGATAAGGACAGCGAACAATTGAAAATTTCACAGGATCCTAAATTTTCTGAAAAGCAGGAATCAATCGATAAAAATACTACAAAATCCTTAATATGCAGTAATACTAAAAATAATAATCGTTATGTTGCTCCCGTCGGAGTTCTTATTCTACTACTAACGTTTTACATCCTAATTCTTATAATTCAACAGAATTTTAATAATTTATATGCTATAAAATCAATACAAGCATTAACTATCGATAATAAAAACAATAAATTGTTGGAGAAAGGAAATGATAGTCCAATAAAATTAAGCACTTCAGATATAAATGAGATCGGTGTTTGTTATAGTTTGGATCAACTGTTTGTGGAAGATGTTGATATAAGGAATTCAGCTAAGTGCTATTTGAAACCCACAGAAAATATAAAAAAATGGAAGGATAATAACAATACCACTTTAAGAAGAAAAGCTGTAACAAAAGCCATCAAAAGTTCAAAAAACTCCAATGGTAAAAATGGGAGTACGCAAAAAATGAAAAAATCAGTAAAAGTAAAACCGATAACTAAAAAAGATCAGTCCAAAAATGAACAAAAAAATCAAAAAAGTTATGCTGCAGAACCAATTATATATATCTTCGCAATCGTTTTTATATACTTACTTCTTAAAGCTGCATCGGATATAAACCAACATTATAAATCGGTAAGCAGTTTTGTAGCTCTGATACTTTTTGTTAATGAATAAGAAATCTTCGTCCAGGTGGTAGAATAAATAGAGAGTTTTAACAAAAGAAATATTTTGAAAGCATAGAAATGAAGAAGTAAGTAAGAATATTGTCGCTTCAATCTAGAGCCAATTATAGCCTTTAAGCTATAAGCCAATTATGTACAGATCGGTATCATCACCAATAGAGTTGTAGTTAAGGTTAATTCTAATTTATTATTATTAGACGGATTCATGTCTAATGTATATATATCATAACGTCAATTGGCCATAACATTTGAAAATATGATATATGTTAATGTCTACTTTTTCCCCACAAAATATAAGAAGACTGTTGAGAACGTGGTATCGAAAAAAATATTGCCTTGGTGTTTTATCCAGGCGATTAGTCCTTGTCGTTACTCATAAATATAACTTCTTTTATGGTACTAGTCGTATAAGTAGGCGTACAGGGTTGACGGATGCAACGCGGGGGAAGAAATGCTCCACTAATTCTGAAACCATGTCCATGTTTTTCATTAGAAGAAGGCCGGTGTTTGAGCAAACACCTTCATTAGAACAAAAATACGCCAAATATACCGGACAGAAAGCGCTACAATTAATTTTTTTTTTGTTTTTAGAGTCTAAAAACTAAAAGAAGTATATAAATATTTTGCAAATTTTCTCTGCTGACCTAAAAGTTTTAAAAAGAAAACCATCAAAATATTTTGTTACGAGTACCACAAGGTTTTACGTCGCCTATAAGAAATTAATCATTTTTCGAGTATAAAATAAAAAAATAATTAATTTATCTTATATTTATATATAAAAATTCAATATTTTAATTCATAGAACTCAATAAAAAATGTAAACTTTAATTACAATAACAAATTAGATAAATAAGTATTAGATAAATTTAACAAAATTACAAAAAAGTTTCTTCTCATAAACATTTTCTATGACAAAACAAAATTTCTTTTCTCATATTTGGATTTTGTAAGTTCGCCAATACATATTTCAACTTAAAACCGGACTTATCTATTACAGAAGTACAGAAAATTTTTATATTTATTTTGAATTAATTATAAATAAAATTAATTTAAAAATATTATTTTATAATCCTATTTGCTTATATATTTTAGTTTCTTTTTTACAATTATAGCAATCTAAAGGAGACAAACGATTTCGTCGATGTTCTCTTCAATCATACGCCCAAGCCCACAAACAAGACCGTCGATTCTCCAAAGGTACTTCAACCAAAAATTTATTAAAAGTATAAATGTATGTGTGTTCAACCTAAATTGCCTGTTAATCTTTTAACTGTTTTAATAAGTTTAAATTTACAAAAAATGGTGTTTTATTTACATATTCTACTAAAGATAAACTATTTTTAAATAATTTGTAGTTTTAAATATTGTGATATTATATAATCGTAAACGTGTAATAATAATAATGTATAAATCAATGCATTAACTACTACCTTATATCTTAAGTATTCTTATCTAAATGTGCAATTACTTTTTATAATATACTATATAATACACTTTTCCATAACACATTATTTTATTATAAGCACAGCAACTTTTGTACTTTGAATTTGTTCCTTATATGCAAATGTTTATATATAATATAAATTTA
The DNA here is from genome assembly GCF_002237135.1 of Teleopsis dalmanni. Classification (NCBI taxonomy): domain Eukaryota; kingdom Metazoa; phylum Arthropoda; class Insecta; order Diptera; family Diopsidae; genus Teleopsis; species Teleopsis dalmanni. The sequence continues at coordinate 51,910,483 of NC_051847.1, forward strand.
TACAACATTTTACGTACAATAAATAAATCGTTTTAAAAAGACGGTAAACGTCTTTCAATAGACTTCACTAAACAAAATTATGTCCAACTTATTTAGGAAAGTTAACAATGCAAAGCATTAGTGATATTCACGATCTCGAGTAACGGGATCAGTAATCGAGTAACGTAAGGGGTATACACGATCTAGCATAAAGAACTCGGTAACCAAGAGTAACATATTAACAGTACAAAGCGGTAGCAACAAAATAATTTTTAAGTACATGTATTTAGTTATTGACAATTGACAGTATTATCATGTTACTCGATTACCGAGCTCATGAATATCGCTATAGTAACAATACAAAACATTAACAACAAAATATATTTGGAATATATATATTTAGTGTAGCTGATTTGTACTGTTATGACGTTACTAGAAATTGGGAATACCTCTTATTTTGCATAAGAGATAGCGATCTCTGTAAACAAGTTACATAGTAAAAGTGCAAAATAGCACCAACATAACATATTTCAAGTAAAGGTAAATAGTTCCCGTCTTAGATTGTTACTACTTAACTCAGTTACCAAGCTCGATGCTAGAAAATGGAAATACCCATATTTATTTAACTGAGTTATTTAAAATAAAAGTATGTTAATATTTAAAATATACAAATAAATACTATCGACACTTTCTGGTAAATATTTTTTACATTACGTATGAATAATACTTGTATCTCATTAGTTTAACATTTGCAGATTTTATTTAAGTTTTTTCTTCATGCATATAATTTATATATATAGAACTGTGTGATTCTAATAAAAAAATATAACTATTTCTAACTGATCTAAAATTGTTGCCCTAAATATATATCTCTAATATACATATGTTCTTTCTGCATTTATTTTATAATATACTAGAGTACACTATTAAAATGTTTACTTATATGTCTTCTAATTTTAAAAAATTTGTAGTTTTGTATCTTGTATTTTTACAAATCTTATAAATGTCCCCTTATACTTATAAAATAAATATATTCAAACATATATATTAATGTTGTAATTTGTGACCTATTTTTTGTCTATAATAAAAAAATAATATACTATTATTTAAAATAAATGTGTTTCATTGAAATAATATGATTTGCTTTAATTTATGTACAACTATATAATTTAAAACACAAAATACAAAAAGTCAATATCTACAAAATTTTTTTTTTTTGTTGAATAAAGATGGTATAAAAGCCATACCACGTCTAACGGAAATGCGTTCGATTTCTGTTGATCGTTATACTATTGGTTTTCCGGAACATATAAAAATAGCTGAAAGTGAGATAAACTATAGAAATTTATTTTCATTTAATGATCAACAGTATGGAAAAAATTTAAGAGATTCTGAAAATTTGAACATAAAAGACATCACATTTCATAGACCTTTATATGCAGATGGAAAGGAATTATCCAAATTACAAGGTAATATAATTATTGTGTTCCTCTTATTATTCTAAAATTTAAATATGTATATGTATTGAATTTGAGGGACATTTAGAAAAATATAATATCACTATTTTCACTTTTTAAATCTCAAAGATTTAGTGAAGTAGAAGTATATGAAATTAGAACGCATATATATTACACCCCACGCATTCAAAATCTAAAAACTTTATTTAAAATCATGACCAAATAATATTGATGGAAAATATTTTTTTAGGACTTTGAGTCTAAAGAAAAAAATGAAAGAAAATAAATATATCGGGTTATTTTGGTTTAGCATTATTTAAACTAATCTAAAATACATATAAACAATGAAATAGTTTATTGATGTGAATATACTTAAAGTAGCAGATGATTAAAAATCAGTTTATTTAAAAAAATGAATAAAATGTTTTTAATCATATTAGGAAACTAATTTGTAGTACCAATACATAAAAACGCAAAAACTGAAGAAAAAAAACAGAAAAAAAGAAACGAAATAAAACATGTCCTGTTCGAAACTCTAATTTTTATGTATATGTACAAGACATCAATTTAAATTGTAAGGCGGTTAATTGTAACAGATCAGATTGGTGCATATAGTAAGACAAACAAAAAAGTCATAAAGTGTAGAACTGCTACTTGGACATAAGCCAGAAATAGACAAGTGATAGAAAAATGAAAATGATAATCATAGTGACGATAGATTCGTGATAATAAACTATTTACCATTTGCTATATACTAACGCAAAGGTTGTCTCTGCTTCTTAAAGATGTCAGATTAATATCTGTTTAAAACTGGATGGAATGTCAATGTGTGTATTAAAATCCTTGTTAAGATTAATCAGTCAGCCATAAAAATTAAGTGACTAGCATCATAAAAAGATTACTCATGAACTAAGTGAGCTCGCCTTCCACCCTCACCTTCTACCATGTAATTATTTGGTCTGTTCCTATATAAAAAATGTAAAACAATCTCTCTTTACAGAACTAATAAGAATATTAAGATGTAATTTTATTTTACAGAATTTAAATCAATTGAGTTATCATCTTATCGACGCAGTTCTGTACCAACATCATTTAATTTTCATGGACAGAAAATAAGTTCAATGCCGACAACAACGTTACCAGCTTTGAGACGTACATCAGTTGTCAGTGGTTCTGGATCTTTTGATGAAAAGGCAGATCCATTTAATCCAGAAACTAAAAGGCGAGTGCGAATGATAAATAGGCATTAAAAAGTTATATTATAAAGTCATCTATAATCGTCCAGATTTTTGAAAAATTATACTTCGAATTATATTTGAAATCATTTGTTTAAAATATATATATATACTGCAGCCAGAAAAAAATAAACGACAAAGTATTGAATTATTAGAATAATAACTAAAAACATCACTATAATAATTTTTTTTATATTTTAAAAACTTATTCTTAAATACTTCTATATACAGTAATAAATTGATATTATGTATATTTATATTAAATAAATTTACGAATTTATTTATTTATTTTGTCTGTTTAACAAAATAAAAACTGAAGCATCTTTAAAAACATATATTAATGATAAATGATAAAAACGAATCTAATGAAATATAAGGTTAGATTTAATAAAAATATAAATTGTACAAATCACTTAATCAATGTGCACAAAATAATTTTAAAAATATTTTTATTCATTGCAGTTTAAGCTACTTGAAATCGTTGTAAAACATAAAATATCACCCAAATGTTCACCGACTAGTAATGTGAAATTGGGTTTTGAATTTATTGTTTCCAATAAATCATTTTATAAATTAATAAATGAATTTGTAAATATATATAAAATAATAAAGCCGACTTGATGATTCAGTGATTCAAGATTCTCATAAAGCACATGAAAAGTCGGTTCATATGTGTGACCCAGTTGCAGTTCTACTCGTAATGATGGCGCTCATTTGTTCGCTTGGGTAAGCAGACATACTAATCTGAGTCATATTTTGTGCCATATGTGTGGTAAGTTATCTTTACCTGCTTCCAAGTTTAGTTCAATTATTCCCATCCCTTATTCCTACATAACTTTGCCTCAGAGTTCTCTCGAAACGAAAGGAGTGTTTTCGTTTCTGTCTTGTTAAATCAAAAATAGAAATATTTAATAAATAATAAGTAACCATCATTACATCATAAATATTAATAATATTTATACTAAACAAATATAAAACTGCATGTCTCATATTTTAAATTAACTTGAAATTCATCACTATTATATAAGTTAACATATGCAACAGAAACATTGAAGAAAATGTTCTTTTTTTTTTGTATAAAATCTATATTTTTATACATATTTTCAAGAAAACAAAATATTTCAGATTGGTAATGTCATATTACCAATTAATAAAGTCAAGTATTGCATGAAAGTTTAATAATTAGAAGTAACTTTACTTTATTACTTACTAAATTTGAAGTAAAGAACCTTTTTTAAAATCAATAACAACACAAAGTATTTAATATTACAATTTGGTATTATAAAAAATTTTATATTTGTCTTACTTTCATGGTTAACTTATAAAAATAATTTATACTTAATATTCTATATAAATATAAAAATCTGTTTTAATATATATGTATATTAATATATATTACAATAATTTAGCCTAAAATATTTAATATTACAAAAGTCAAATTTACAAAATATTTTTAACATATGTATATGCCTATATTTAGATATTAAATCTATAAATTTTAAATTTTAAAGGCAAGAATTATAACATTACTAAAACTATGTCAGTTCGGGAATAAAATGTCAGTAATGTTTAAAAAATTATATTGAAAATTTTTCGAATCAGTTATTTACATATTTTAAATTTAATAAAATATCTGTTTAATTATTAAAATTAATTACATACAATATAATTGCATGCAAGTTTTAATTTTTAACAAAAACTATATTAAAAGTTTACAATATTTCATTGATATAACAAATTATACAAAATTCTAATACATTACTAAATAAATATTAATTTAAACAATATTATAAATAAGTTTAATACTAAGTATATTAATAACAACTAATTATATGTATATTAAAAACAACTATATTAATTCATCTGGCTCATATAAACTCTCACATATCTCAAGATATCGTAGAACAGGCGATATATCATAGGGATATAATTGACGAGCCACTAAATGTGAAATTTGCAATCGTAGTCGAATTAAGACACTCATAGATTCATCTAGAGAATTGCCGCCTGAATTCGTTACAGAATTTTGACAAGTTTCTAAAAACATGCTCCAATTAATTCGTATATATTTGAGAAAACGTAACAGGTAAAGTAAAAAACAAGTCTCGTTACTAATAAGTAAGTCAAGCAATAAAACATGACTGTTCGATATCATTTTAAGAAATTCAAGAAACGTACAAATTGGATTTAACATTTTGACAAGTTCAGGAAATGCATTATTTCGAAACGATATTCCTGTTGTGACATCTAAAGTACAAACCATTGCTTCGATCAGATAGTCATCTTGATCATCGAATAAATATACAAGTATTTTACAAAGATCATCTTGTGGATGAAACTCAAGTTTATGCTTAATGAATGTTTCAAGTTTTTGTAATACTTCACGTATTGCACGCTCAATATGCACCATATCCTGCAAGAAATCGTGATCAGTTGAATCAATTGATGAATCTGAAGAATCAATACGTATTTCTTTCACTGTAACAGCAACTGACTTTAGCACAAGCAATACCATTTTTTGTAATATAGTTTTATCCATTTCAAGTGCATTACTGTTCTCACTTTCATAATCATTTTCATCCTCATACGATTGAAATGTTCCCGCTGTATAAATGACTGGTTTTCGTTTAAATCCTATAAGACTTATAGAATTTTGTGATCGTTGTCGTGGCATTGATTCAAGCATACGAATAGTTTGTTTCATTATTCCATGCGCCAATTTGCATGTTTTCTCTGGAAGCATATCTTGTAATGCGAGAGTTGAACCATAGCATAGCGCCTCATTAAACAGGCTTAACATTTGTTTATAAATTGTGCAGGAAAGATCTCTATTTATTAAAAATTCTATAAAATTATCCAATTGCGCATAAAATGGGAGAGTTTCTTCAATTGATAAATTTGCTTTCACGGATATTATATTTTCCCATAGCTGCAGAAAATTTAAAATACAATTCTCGGCATTTTCTATACTAAAATGATGGGATATAATTGTTGACAAATTTTCGACTAGATCTGGCCATCTATTTTCTAGTATTTTAATTGTAATGCACTTAAGATATGTGGTATCAAAACTTTCTGAATCAGTCAATGTAATTATATGACAGCGCGATGTAAGTGGCGTAGAATAGTTAAATTTTGGATCTTCATGGTGCGTACTATTTGAAGAAGTTGACGGTACAATATTATTTGTATCTAAGTCAGTTGAATTGACCAATACATTATTCTCTAATTGATTATTTGTAGAACTATATAAAATATCAGTCATATGAACATTTGATATTACACTTTTGTTATTAAATTCGGTTACTTCACATTGATTAATAGAAGCCTCACCAGAATTTTGATTTGTTGTGTCGTGTTCATTAGCTCGATAATGTACAGCGAAATAATTTGTATCCAAAGACGGTATCTGTGGTTGTAAATGTAAAAATGGATGCGTTTCTAATCCGCTATTAATCGGTTCCGGTTCGCTTGTTGTGGAGAAACTAGCATTTTCATGTGTTTCTGCGATTTCATCTTCAAGAGGGTGTAAGTCAACATCCTTCCATTCTACAATACGTTTAATTATTTCCAAGCTAAAGTGCATTTTTTGAACTGCTAAATTATCTAAATGATCGAAATTGAAAAGATTATTAACTAATTTTTTCATCCAATTATCATCTAAAGACTGCTTTGCTATAATTAGGAATGACGACAAAACACGACTTGCCAAAAATTGTACATATGCATTTTTGTATCCAGCAAGGATAATAATTTCATCGATTAGGTTTTGATCATTTTGTATGAGTGCATCACAAACATCCATTATGCGAGCACAAATAAACCCCTTCGAATTTTGTTTTAGATATATATCGAATAATAATTGTAAATTCGAAAGAAACTGCAACAGTTTGTTTGTTGGCCATTCGCTTATATTGGCTATTCGTTTTCGTCCATTTAAGTCTGTCGAATAGTGAGATTGAAAAGGTTTCCGTAATGTTCGTTCGGACACACCGCATAAACATTGTTTAGTTAATGAATTTTCAAATTCGCGCATATCTTGAGCAATTTTTGATTCATCTGTAACAACTGTTGCTGATGCAGAGTTTGTGTCTTTATGTGATTTATTAAAACTATTTATATTTGATGAACACATATTCAATAACACTACACGGTCCACTTCATCAGCGGACTGATCACCGGAGCTACTGCCACTACTGCACCCACTGGTTGTACCGCTGAGATTATTTGATAACTTGGTTATGTCACAGACTCCATTATTTGTTGGTTGTGGAGAAAATATTTTTCCAATATTTTGTACGTTCAATAATTGAGATAGTGATGTAGCCCTAGAACTTGATGGTGTTGACGTTGGGGAGTTAGTAGAAGAGCTAGGAACGGATATGGAATGTGCAGAAGACGAAAGTGATGAACTTAACTGAGTATTGTTGTTTGTATGAATGATTTCATCTGTGTCTACAATATCCGGAGGAATTGAATTATCCGGTGTACTTGAAAGCGATGATATCGAGATTAGTTTGTTACTAATTTTATGTTTATCAATTTTTTGTCTCTTAGTCTGCGGTTGGCCTGAGCTACGACAGCTACTGCTTTTTGCAGTAGTGGATGGACCAGCTAATTCTTCAGGCTTCAATGGAGCAGACATATTGTTTTTCTTTAAACGTTCCTGACGTTTTCAAACTTCAAAGTGTAAGTGCACTTGTTATTAGTAAAACCAAAAGTATTTATTTACAGGTACCTAAAAGTAAAAAAAAAAATCAAATTCTAAAATTTGAGTGCGAAATAGCTTCGAAACGCCTAACCTTGTAGTAAAACAAGTTTATGATGAACAAAGGATGCTACTGTTTACTAAATACCGTGATACGCATGTTAGCAATTTATACACAATTTCTTATGAGTTTCTATCAAATAAATTAAAAAATCCATATTATATCATTTAATAATTTTAACTTGATAGTTTAACATTACGTTTATTCAAATTTTAGTTTAAAAAATTAATTTAAGCTTGTATTAAGTAAAATGCTACTGTGCTACGCGGTAACAAGGTTACGTATTTCATGGATACGCTTGTGAACTGAATCCACTTTAAAAATTTGTTGTTATTCATTGATTTAGCAAAATTTATTTTATAAAAATAGATTTATTTATTTTATTATTATTATATATTACATTTTGACATTTATTCAGCATCTTTTGTTTTTGTAAACACAGCATTTACCTTCACTATATGTCACTTTATTGTGCCCCCTCTGAATACTGTGGTTATACTTGTATAATTCGCAAAAAAATTTGTGCATTTTATTTAGAAATTATTCTTTCACAATCAAAATCAATAGAAGTTATAAACATTCTCACAGTATGATATTCTTAATGGAATTAATGTGAAGCAATGAAACATATTTTGCTTTTGACTTCTTAATTACACTTACACAATACATACAAAATTCAAACAATCGCCATCTTACTTTTTAATTAAAAATATTTCCAACAGAGTAACCGCATTTTATAAATAAACAGAGATGGCGCGTCATCATTTTGTGAATTATATTAACAATAATATTTATTACATATATGTCTTAAAAATTATATAAAAAAATAAACAAAATACCATATAATTAATTATAATAAATAATTGGTAAATAAAATGATTCAAAAATGGTTACATCATAAGTTTTTCTTATTTAATCACTTAATCACACTACTTACGCGAGTTTCTTTTAAAGCTCTGAAAATTGATTTTAAAATCGCGTAAACGTCTTAAAATAAGTTATACTTACATCGCTTGTAAGCATTACGCAAAAAACTTAAAGTAGTTTTAAGCGTTGAATTATTAGCTGTCAGTTACGAAAGAGTACAATATATAAATATTTTTACAAATATTAATAAACATAATAAAACATGGTTAAACTAAAAGTTACTTAAAAATATGAAGCAGAATTAAAAAAAAAATTAAATCATTTGAAGAAAAAGGTACAAATACATTGGTGGACTACAAAAAATATAGAAACAATACCATATATGAAGTATTACTGCAAATTGATTAAAAGAAATGTTGCAGCCGACAAAAAAAACAGTACGTTGAATAACAAGTAATAATTATAGTCGTAATAGTCCCATGGAATGTCATCCAAATGCAGATGCGATATTACTGATATTAAGTTGTCATTAAGTAGAAATAAATATCTTATTACTAAACTTTAATAGTTTTTAATAAAACAAATTTTTAATTTTCTTTATTTCATTTTAATATACATTTTTTTAAAAAATATTTTGCAATATTGTATAGTAGTAAAAATCATTGTTAAGAAGAATCAGCTGTTATTGTTTTTAATTGCCAAAAACTTTATCAGACCTGCTGAACTTACTTATTTGTTTATTAAAAAGGCAATAATTTCATAATGAGAAATTATATCTAAAAGTTTACCAAATAACGATTTCCAGGTCGTTACCATTTTTGTTACCATTTTTATGCATTATATAATATATTGTATTTTTATTTAATCTTATTTTACTAAAATCTGGATGTGACAAATATTCAAAACAGTCGCAATACTGAAAAATATAAATTTTATTAAATAATATTATATTAAATAATTTTAATAAATAATAAAATAATCCTAAATGAAAATAAATAAATATAATTTGGAATATAATTTATTATATAAATTCTTTCAAAATGATTTACAAGGTTTCATTGAAAACTGTTACATTGATTTAAAAAAATGTATTTCATATTGTAACATGAGATATAATAAAAACAATCTTACAATTATTTCGCGGATACTTACAACCCTTAAACGTCATTTCAATGTCATTTGAATGTTAATGAAAATTTGTTCAGACGGTCTTGAAAGGTGAAACAGTTAAGTTAAGGTTGCAGTTTCGGTTTGCTTACAGGGATTTGAATTGAAATCATAATTTTTTTATGTTTATATATTAAAAGAAGAACATTATACATATATATATTCTTAAATTCGCATTTATATTCTTGAAGTCAGTGATTCAATAAAAACCACAATGTCAGGAGCACTACCCCTTTTACCTACTGAAATAACTTACCAACAGTTACAGAAATATTTTGACGAAAATGGAAAGACAATCAACATAAAGGAGCTTTTTGATAACGATCCACAACGTTTTAGTAAATACAGGTATACTACAATAAACAAAATAAAAAAGAAATTTTAGTTTGATTAGAAAAATAACAAATTTTCCATACTTTACATATGTATATACCACCCGTATCTCTTATCTTCTTCAATAAGTTATTATGGTTTGTATTCCTTGTCTGAAAAAATGGAATATTTGAATATGTTATATATTCAACATTCTTTTTTTCATACTATACGGTCTCTAAAACATAAAAACACTAATTTATTAACTTAATATTTAAATTTAATTAATAAGATAACAATAAGTATAATATGTATCCAAAAATTGAATTAGCATAAATTTGAATATAGTGATAGATAAAGCCAAGTTGTATATATAACATCAAGAAAAAAAATTAAACTTATAATTAAATAGATATTATTAATAACTGCATTAAAATTCCTTTTGATTTACTTAAAAGCGAAAGCTTTTTTTTACCACCTTTAAGTTACCATAAAAAATGTAGCTTAATTATACTGTAATTGCGAAATACAAAATCGTATCTGCCTTTATTTATTTAATTATATATACATATTTATTTATTATATTATATAGAAGCCTACCAATTTATTTATTTCTTTTAATATATATATATTATTCATACATTTTTGATTAATAAAAATTAATTAATATTTTTTATATAATATTTATAGTTTAATAATAAGAACACCTAAGGATGGTGAAATATTGATTGATTATTCTAAAAATCGTATAACCGATGATGCTTGGAAGCTCTTATTAAATTTAGCCAAAGCACGTCGTGTGGAACAAGCTCGCGATGCTATGTTGTCAGGCCAGCACATAAATATAACCGAAGATCGTGCTGTCTTGCATATTGCTTTGAGAAATCGTGGCTCTGATCCAATTTTAGTCGATTGTAAAGATGTTATGCCAGATATACGTGCTGAATTATCTCATATGAAAGAATTTACTAATCAAGTTCTTTCTGGTGTGTGGCGTGGTTTTACCGGCAAACAAATTACCGATGTTGTTAATATTGGCATTGGTGGTTCAGATTTAGGTCCACTAATGGTAACGGAAGCATTAAAGCCTTATTGTAAAGGTTTAAAATCACATTTTGTATCTAATATTGATGGCACTCATATGGCCGAAGTACTTAAGAAAGTCAATTTTGAGACGACACTGTTCATAATTGCATCCAAGACTTTTACAACGCAGGAAACAATTACTAATGCTACATCAGCTAAAATATGGTTATTAGAGCATGCAAAAGATGTAAGTTTATACATATCTAATGTTAACATAAATATTGTTATTTTTTTTTTCCAATTTCTACAGCCATCTGCGGTAGCAAAACATTTTGTTGCTTTATCTACGAATCAGGAAAAAGTTACTGACTTTGGAATAGATAGTAAAAACATGTTTGGTTTTTGGGATTGGGTCGGTGGACGTTACAGTTTATGGTCGGCAATCGGACTTTCTATTTGCCTTTCAATAGGTTTTGAAAATTTTGAACAATTGTTGGAAGGTGCACATTTTATGGATACTCATTTCCAGTCTGCTCCACTAGAGCATAATGTATTTATAATCAATATATTATATTATTAAATAAATTTAAAATATTAATGTTACTAAAATAGGCACCAGTTATCTTAGCTTTGCTAGGAGTTTGGTATACGAATTTTTATAACGCCGAAACTCACGCATTGTTACCTTACGATCAATATCTACATCGTTTCGCTGCATATTTTCAACAAGGTGATATGGAGAGTAATGGTAAATTTGTAACAAAATCTGGCTCCCAAGTAGTCAACTATAATACAGGTCCTATTGTATGGGGCGAACCTGGAACAAATGGGCAACATGCTTTTTATCAACTTATTCATCAAGGAACACGGTTAATTCCTTGCGATTTTATTGCCCCTGCGCAAACTCATAATCCTATTGCCGGAGGAGCGCATCATAAAATTCTTTTAGCTAATTTCTTAGCTCAAACTGAAGCTTTGATGACAGGCAAATCAGAGGATCAAGCTCGTGCAGAATTGGAGAAGGCTGGCCTTAAAGGACATAAATTGAAAGATTTATTACCACATAAGACATTTACCGGAAATCGTCCAACAAATTCCATTGTTGTAAAGAAATTGACGCCTTTTATACTAGGTGTTTTAATAGGTAATAATTTCTTTTAAAAATACATTATTACATTATTATGTAATAACAGGTTTATATTGCAATTGCTTATTGTTAGATATATAGCAATAACACAGCAATTGTAATAGATTAACTAATGCAGTGTATATAAATAATTTCTCATTTTAAACTTTTTTTTTCAGCCATGTATGAACACAAAATCTTTACTCAAGGTGCAATTTGGGATATTAACTCATTCGATCAATGGGGTGTAGAATTAGGTAAACAGTTAGCTAAAGCTATTGAACCAGAACTTGCTACTGCTGATAAAATTACTTCTCATGATGCCTCAACAAATGGTTTGATTAATTTTATCAAAAGTAACTGGTAATTATTGCATTTCAAATAAAAAAGGCTTTAAGGTAGTCACTTGAATTTAAATTTAAAAGTTTTTATGTAGATGCTTAAAGATTTTATGCATATATTGTTTAAAAAAATGTTGAACATTTTATTAGAAATATATATCAATTTAGAAAATAGGCTATAAAGTAAATTTGAATAAAGTTTACACACAACAAAGAATTGGTAATACTCGTATTATATGATGTCATAATTTATTATTTGTAATTGAATTATTTACATATTTTATGTATTAAAAATAGAATATCCTTAAAATGTAATAATGCACAATTTGACGTTGTTTCAACATTGTTCACAAATAATGTGTATGTTATTTAAATATGCTGTTGTACTCACAAAATTATTGTTAAAAATTGAAAATGTTTAATAAAAAGAGGGTATATTGATGTTATTTATATATATATTTTTTTTTTGTACTGGTTTAGCTGATACATGTGGTAGAATTATTATTTTAACAATGATTTTAGGTGCCCTAATATCTTGATTTCCTTTATATAGATACTATCACCTACGACAAAGCTAAGCTATAATAAAAGGAAAGTATTAATTATTATTACTATTACAAAATTTATAAATAAATTAATACCTCTGTCATGGTAAATCACAAAATCGTCCTTTACAAATATATAAGGTACTGTGGTTGTTTTCTGTTCCAACTTATATTTGTTTTGATATATTATTAAATCAAGACAATAAATTATTCTAATAAAAAAAAATAAATTTAATTAAAAATTATTATTATAATGTTAATTTTATAAGAAGCATTACTTTGCAATTGCTGTTATATTGGAGAAGCAATATTCCATTTGGGCAAGAGACTCTTCGAAAATGTTAAATAATTCTTTTTTCTTCATTTTGGACAATTCATTGTAGTGGATTTTGATGATCGATTTCAACCATTTTATTGCACAACTACAATATAAAATAAATGTAAATGTAAAACGTAAATAAGTTTTATATTGAAAGCTACTTTTGATCAAAATTCATTAATAAAGTCAATTCTTTTATGAAAGTTCCAATATATTTTAAAGGTATTTCTTTTAAAGTGGCATATGTTATTTTCTCATCGTTGGTAAGCAAAACTGAAGAAAGTAATCTAAATAAAAATTCAAAAAAAAAAAAATATGAACAAATATTGTAAATTGTTTGTAAGAGACAAATACTTAGTATTCTTGCTTTCCAAAATATGTATTAAATATTCAACGTTACTCTCAGATTTAGGTTGATGTGGGTTACTTAAGTTAAATTTTAAATCGAAAAGTTGATTTCTATTAGACGATATATTCATACACGACTTATTTTCTAAAATATTCATTTGAAGAACAGATTTCAGCCTTTTTGATAGTCTTAGCGTTTCAATGGGAACTTTATCCAATTTGTAAGATACTATTTTTTTGGGATTTGTTCGTTGCAATATTTGTAAATTTTTTACTTTTAAATCGAGACTCTCGAAAGTCAAAAAACGTTGATCTCCATATCCAAAAAATAATTCATTTGTCTTGTTTCGAGAATTCAAATTTATCACAACTGCTGGGATTGCATCATCAACTGCGGGACTATTTGATACTATCCTGATAGTTGCAGAAGATTGAAGGAAATCAATGTACTTTGAACTGAAAATAATTTTAAAAACAAGTTAGATAAATTCTATAAAATATTATTGCCATTACCTTTTTAATGGTAATTGATAAATATTTATTACACCTTTACGTGTAACAACTCCTATTTGTACAAATCTATTTTTATCGCATCGACAAGATAAACATTGTATTATATCATCTATTAGATATGTCATTACTGGTAATTTTTCCTCTTTATTTGTATTGCACTTCCAAAGGCAAATGATGCTTTCGTTTTTAGCAGACGAAATTATATATTCATGCCCGTCAACAAGAATGTAATCCAGTAAACTCGTACCAGATTCATGTCCTGTAAAACTTGCTATAAGTTGATGACTTTTTACCGAATATAGTTTAATTTGACGGCCACCAACTATTAATATATTTGAGTGACTAATGAAAGCCATGCAATTTGGAGTTTCTGGACCAACATACAGCACAGATATCTGCTTCTTTTCTCTTAATGACCATAATGCTACCCTACAATCTAAACTGCATGTAAACAATTGACCTAGATCATTACATACCATAGCTGTTATATGTGTTATATGTCCACAACCACGAAAAGGCTGTAAAACCTATGAATAGTTTCATTTAATTAAAATATGTAAAAAATAAGTTATTATTATTAGTTATAAGTTATTATTATTAGTTATAAGTTATTATTATTATTATTACTTTCCCTTCAGGCAGTGAAAGATACAACAATTTTCCTTTGGTGGTGCCAATGGTCATATGTAAGTGCTCCTCCGAGCTTCCATCTGTTTTTAATATAAATTCTATCTAATGTAAGATTAAAAAAAAAGAGTTCATTAACGAACATTGAGCAAATATAAAAAAAATAAATAATTACTTTTTTGTCGGGTTCTTCTTCATGAAATGGCAACCAAGTAAATGCAGAACACAAACCTTCCTCAAATTCATTTGGTTCATATTCTTGCTTTATCTCGTTAGTGTCTGTATCCCAGATTCTTAGGTTTCCTTTATCACATATGTAAGCGTATAGCTTACCACTAGGCGTTAAATTTGATCCCGAAATTCTCGCAATTGACATAGTTTTCAAATTGTTAATTTGTATTTATTAATTATGCTTTATATTAAATTATATTTAATTAACAGCAATTTTTTACTCTTAAAGACGTTATCATGACATTTGACCAATCTTCGAAATAGTTTTTCCAATCTCAGACAAATCTGGATTTTATATTTTTAGCTTGATTAAAAATTTTCCAGATAATTAACAGCTGATGATATAGTGTGACAGGTGTAGCGCTTATTTTATTTGTTTTATATTAATTTCAAATGTATAAAATGTTAAAAAACAATATAGTGATCTTCAAACTCATTATGATGATACATACATAATACAAAATAACACTCTTGTAATAATATAATTATTTAAAAAATTTATATATTATAAATTTTACACATTTTTTTATAAATATTATATAGTATGTATGTAATAAAAAGATTTCTGTTTTGAAATATTTTAAATATGATGTGAAGAAATGATGTGTGATAATAAGCACATGGTTTAAAAACTAAAGAAAATTATACGAAATATGCATAATTAGCCTTGATCTTACAAAGTCTAACAAATTAGGATTAAATTTAGAGTTTAGAATTTTTCTTTAGAGTCCAAAGAAAAACTTTATAATTTTACTGAATTAATCTTGTAGTATTTATACGCATCTAAGCATTCGGTTAAAAAACCTTGTTGGCAGATCACTGCAAAATTCAATGTATACCCTAAATAGTTTAGCTATTTGTTGATACTATGTTTAGGACTTATTTAAGAAACTTCCGTTTTTTGAATAAAATCATGGTGTTTATTGAAAATGATATTTATGTTATTATTCTTACTATTGTTTAAATTTAAAGTGAATATTTAGCGTGATTGTTGATCATAAAATTTTATAGATATATATATACATATATATATATATAAAATTTATAATAAATATTTACACGAACTAATTTTTGATTTTTACTGTTTCATTATAAAAACTTATATTAGTTATTCGAAAAAAATTTAAATTTTACTGTATTATTCTACCTTCAATATCTTCAGTATTATAAGACCTCCCGCATACTACACCGGTTTTGCTTACAAAAACCATTAAGCGTGAAATGGACCTAAAAGTTGTAGTTAAAAAAATAATTTGTAGTTTTTTACTGAGAAAAACATGAAAGAGATAACTTTAATTAGTGATTACAAAGCTATTATGAAGCTTGTTTATTATTTGACTTCTAGTAAATTATTGTACTTTGAATTTTTTGCATTTAGAGCGAAAAATATTTTCGCAAGAACAATATGTATATACATAAATATAACATATATACAAAAATTTATAAGAAACTCTCACTGTTATTGATCAACTTCGATATTCTTGAATAAGGGAAATAATCCAGACTTTTTTTATATTGATGGCTTTCATGTATGTATGTTTTATGGCATATAGCATAAATAACTGAAAAGCTTATGTAGATATCTTAAGATCTTTTGAGGGTTATTATTCGTAATAAAAATTATATTTTGTTTAAAGAATTACTGTATTATGTGCATTAAGTCTTTACAGCAAAAATATTTTTAACAATAGTGAAATTTTTAATTTAATTAAATTTTAATTTTACTCTTTAAAAACAAGTAAATTTCTTATGAAAGTAATTTCCTTATGAAATTTTAAAGATATTGTATTTAACCACATCAGTAAAACACACCAATTTTAAACCGATATTTGTATGATTATTTAATGGAAAACACAAAATTTTAATAATAAATATCATTTCAATATTACTTATAAATCAAAACTATTATGTGGCAAAAGAAAATAATATATATATATAATGAGTTTCTTAAATTTTTAAATTCATAAATCAGAATATTGCATCCTTTTTTTAACGCTAGTTAAGGCATTTAAATCAATTAATTAATTACTACGCATACGACAGAATAGATCGTTATAGCTCTAGTAAATAACAAGAAATTCCCCACGTTATGTTAGAATTATAAAGCTTCATTCAGAATTTTAAAAATAAGACTTACTTAATTTTTATCTTAAAAGCAAAAAGTTGCAAGTAACTTTCAAAAAATCAATAAAAATTAGAAAACTGTTTTTTACTTTCAAGCTTCCAAATTTAAACTGGACAGCATATCGAGTTTCTCAACTCTTACTTTTAGTTAAGCCTCTTAGTAAAAGATATTAAACTGTTAAAAGCAGTGAGAGAAAATATAATACTAATAATCATTTATAAATCTATTGCACATTTCAATACATTCTAATTTAAGATCACATTGACCGAAAAATCACAATCAAATATCAATACAATTCAAACTCTTCCATTCTTTATCCTTTAGTATCATATACTTGTTAAATAAATAAAAGTAAAAACAATTCCCAATACTGTAAAAGCTTTCGATTTTAAAAATTATTTATATTAATGTTTTTATAAAAATGAAATTGTGGAGTAAATTTAGTACGAAATAAATATGGGAAGATTTAGAAGGAATTAACATTTTTTTTACTAAGCGATTTCCTAAATCGGTTGAACAATTCCTTTAAGATCAAAAAAAAAATCAAACATTTTAAGAATATGTTAAAATTTTATTATTTTAAATTTAATCATGTACTTTTAAACCATTTTCAATAATATTTTTCTCTTCTTTAACCTTATCTGGATTATCTTCATTACTTGTTAAAATATCGAATGAATCGTCTAACTCAGCAGAATCTAAATAAAAAACACATTAAAAAAAAATATTAAATATTTTTAATATTATATATATGTATTTAATGTATTTTAATATTATTATTAATACCTTTATCATAATAAGTGAAGAAATCTTCTTTCACCATATTCCCATCTGTATTTCCTTTCATTTGTTTAACGATAAGATTTATACGACCACATAATCTGCATTATATTTATAATAATATATGTATTAAAATTAATTAAATAATATAAAAAATTAAATAATATTATTTAATTTTATTAAATTGAAATAATAATTCAATTTTCTAGCATTACTTACTTAGACATATCAGATACATATACGGTACGATGTTCTATTATGCCCATACAAGCCTCAAATCTGTTCGATAATTCATTGGCGCCCATTGCTAACATTTGGCTAGAATGCGTTCTTATTAACGTTTTAAGCCACTTGATTGCATAAAATACGCTAAAATATTTCCAATGAAATAAATATTTATATTTAAATAAAAAAATATGAAAAGTTACTTCGTTTGATTTAATTCCATTAACATCGTAAGCTCATTTATCAGAGTTCCAACGTATCTCGAGGGCAGTTTTTGCAATGTTAGCAATATACAATTTTCGTCATTTGTAAACAATACAGAGTGTAGTAACCTAATTCAAATTTAAAATGTTAAGTAAATTTACTATTCATTAACTTAAATGCTATTGAATTTACTCTGTATCTTTACTGTGCAACGCTTGCACTAGAAGTTGAACCTTGCATTGGGATTGAACTTGAGGTGTGTCATTTATTAAACCTAAATTTTGTAAACGTGATTGTAACGGCAAATCAGCCGATTTTTTCTGTGGCATCTTAATAGCGGACTTATGAACGACCTCATTTAAATAATATGCTGGTATTAGCGTTTTTGATTGTGAAAGGGTATTGCTAGCTTTTTTATCCAAGTTTTGACGTAAAATTTTTTTTGGATTATTTCTTACTAAAACTTCCAATTTTTCTTTTAAAGCTGGTGTGAAATTTTCAAATATCAAGAAGCGTTGATCTCCATATCCAAAAAGAAAGTCTTTCGTCTTTTTACCGTGCTGAAGTGATATCGCAATTGCTGGAATTGGTTCAATAATGTTCGCATTATCCGAAGCAATTTGAATAGTTACTGTCGGTTTAAAAGGTTTAGTTGATATTAAGCTATAAAAACAAAACAATCAATTATTTTTTGCACAGTAATAGTTTTAAAGATTAATGTACTTTTCTGTCTCGATGTAATATAAATTTATAAGTCCTCTGCGTGTAATACTTGATATTTTAAGAAGTCTATTTTTATCTAGCTGGCATGACAAACATCTAGCAATATCCTCCATTATAAATGTAGATACCGGTGTTTTATTTTTTCCTTTAAGATCAATTTTCCATAAACAAATAAGGCGCTCCATGCTTGCACAAGATGTTACATACTCAATATCATTAACAGTAAATGAATCCAACAGACAAATGTCAGACACATGACCTGTAAAGCTTTCTAATAACTCATGCGTGGTCACTGAGTACACTTTGATTTGGCGACTGCCAACTACTAATGTATTTGAAACTTTATTAAAAGCAATACAATTCGGTTTTTCTGGACCAACAGACCAATGAGACATTTTTTTTTGTTCGGTCACTGACCACAATATTACTTGACAATCAACACCACAAGTAAATAGTTGTCCAGCATTATTATATATAATAGATGTTATTCTCCCACTATGTCCCTGTCCTTTCAAATTATACTCTATCTGGAAAATAAAATAAAAATGTTTAGTACATAGCCATACATTTTTTTAAGTTTAATATGACCTTTCCGAGAGCATAGGAATACAGCGCCACTTTCCCTTTGCTTGTGCCGATAACTATGTATAAGCCTACATTGTCCTGGTTCTCATTACTATCTGCGATCTTTAAATAAAATACCCTTCAGTAAAAAATTTAAAAATATATGCGATAATCTCTACCTTTTTTTTGGTCCCTTTTGTATCAACCAACAACCATGTCAATGTACAGCATTGTCCTACCACCTGTAAATTTGGTGCATACTCTTGTTTCAACTCATTGGTGTCAGTATCCCATATCCTCAAAGTCCCTTGTTCACATATTAAAGCGAATAGCTTCCCATCGGGTGAAAACCCCGACACGTGCTGTCCAAAATTTGCCATTGCAATAACAAACAATATGTTGGTAAGAACTATAAAGCATTTTTGAATTTAGTGTTGGAAATCGTGAAAGAAAAAGCAGAACTACCTTATCTACAATGTACACAAGTGTTGGGTCACATATTATATTTGTGATTTTAATATGTTAATGCTTTAAAAACAACTTTATTTACTTAAGAAGGGTTATTTATTATTTTGATTTCATAGGCCGTGTACGAGTTCTAGTAAATTGAGGTAAAGTAAATTGAAACTTCCTAAGGATTTTTTGTACTGCACTTATGTAAATATTTATATATTGCACTTATTTATTATTTTCAGTTAAAAGTTTTTAAATTTAGTTATTTATTTATTAAACATCTTATAAAATTTTCACAATGGTAACACCTAATTTATCAATTTTTATCGAATTTACCCTACTCGAAATTCTGGTATATACCAACATTTGCTGCCATACCAACATAATTTACTATTTCCATCCATTTACCATTAACTTACTCGTTTTCGCACACGGACATAATGATTATTGTTAATATTTATTGAATATGCACACTTATAAAGTTCAACATTTAATATATACCTATGTACATATGAATATCGTAAGTATAAATGCACTGTCTCAAATAGCTTTAATATAATAATAAATGCTAATATATACAAAATATAAATTGAACAAAGTTTTACCAATAAAAAATATCACAGCAATACATTAGCATTATTTAACTGTATTATCGACTTTGTGCAGAAATTATTGCACATTTTGAATGTTTTTATATTAAGTGTTTCAACATTTTATTAATAATTATAATAAATATTTATATAAATATTTTGTAGTTATATATAAAACAATATTGTGTTTACCATATCACACACAAAAACTTAAAAAATTTATCTCTTCATCCCAAATGTATTTGTATTCAACAAATCGCCCTATATTTGTATTCTTTGGTAATGACAGATTTATGTACCATTTAAACAAATAAAAGGGAAACAGAAACAGAAAACAAATGTTTTTTGTGATTTAGGAAGTATTTAACATGTCAACTGTAAAAGAGAGAGTTAATGCTCCAGGAAATTCTACCCAAGATCTGAACGAATGGACTACGGAGGACGAAGTTCAACTAATTTTGGCTTTAGCCGACTTAAAGCCAGTTGGTATAAATAAACATTTTTATATGGCTGTTATTGCTGAGAGATTATCAAATGCGCTTAACAGAGAAATACCGACTGAAAGCATATGGTCTCATTTGCATACATTGTATAACTTAGAAATGCTTGATGAATTGGAATCTTTACCATTTCCTAATGAAGAACAAGAATTTTCATTACCAGAAGACGAATATGGATTATTAATATCAAAGAAGAAGGAAGAGTCTGAGGAAAAACGATTATGTTTTGACGTGCCAGCAATCAATCGACCCTCTATTATTGCTGTCGCTACAGACAATGGTTCCAAAGGTTTTTTTTTTATTTAGAACACATTTCACTATCAAATATTAACATTTTAAATATTTATAGAAAAATCATCACCAAAACCAATTGTTACTCAAACTATAAAGGACCTAGATAAAAAATTTACAACAAAATTATTAGAAGTTCCTAAACGGAGCATGAAACGCACAAGAGGTTCTTCAAGTTTTGAGTCAATTAGCCCATCAACTACGCCTCCTCCAGTTAACAACAGTAAGCGTCGGCGTATATAAAATCAAGAATATAGTGTTAAAGTTTTTATATATTAAAATACTTCATATATAAGTCTCATTATAACAAAAAATTACTAATTTTGTCTTATTCTGTCACTTGTATAACATGTTATATACTATATTATAATTATAATTTTTTATCATATTAAATAATATAAATTGATATGTTTTAGATATCAAACAATCCATTCAATCTGTTTTTGTGTAATAAAAACTCATTAAATTTGAATAATAAAGGTGTATTTATGACATGAGCAACAAAAACCAATTATTATTATACAATTATTTAAAAAAGTTAACTATGTGCCTTGGTCAGAAATTTTATTGGTAAACATTTCAAATAACGGATGTAGATAATCTAGATCACTATTGACTAAAGTCGTTAGAATTGTCACTTTCAATGCAATTAGAAAGTTTATAACTATTTATATGTCCTGCATTCACATGCTCTAAAAATGATTTTAGTAAACGGTTATTTAGTCGATCGGTTTGTGTAATTTCTCTTATAGGTTGCGTTGAATCCTGATCCTTGTGTTCGGTATTATCCGAAGATGGTGTTGAGATTCCGTTATTAGTGGCCATTGTAATATTTTCTGGAAATTCCTGTAAACACGGCATTACAATTAAATATTTGGAATGTTCCGATGTATGTTTCAATCCACAAAACAGAATTTACAAATAGCGAAGATGAGCAATAAACTGATTTTTGTGAAATTCTTCAAGAATGTGATGCCACATTTTTAAAAAGTAATATTGTGATTTCTAATTTTCTTTCCAGCAAATACAATCAAGTTAATGGAAATAGTTGAAAAACTGTGTAGAAGCTGAATTTAGCTCAATTATATGGCGTTTACATTGGCCGAAAATGGCTCATTTCGAATGATCATTTGAAAGTGTTTACATTCGTTGTAATTCATTTGTTTTAATATCAAACAACTTCTTTTTCAACTTGCCTGTTGATTAGATTTTTGGCATGTGCTAAAAATATATTGCATGAAGGTTAAATATACCTTCAAACCTTACAATATAAACTGAAAAAATATTTTTAACTTCGATTAAGTACTTTTTGGGAAGTAGAAGTTCTAAAAAGAGGTCCATCGTTTTCAAGGATGTGCAACCACCAAACATTTGCCTACCGTTTTTGTAAATATGTCAAAAACAGCTTTCTCAAACTGTCAAAATGCCATGAAATGTTTTTATTTAGGGTATGTTCAATGTATTCATTTGCATTTGGAACATATTTGGAACTCATTCTAACCAAGTTGGAACGCATTTATATAGACTGCGATCCAATGGATCTCATTTGCAAGATTTTGTATGCAAAAGGAGCCATTTGCTGCTCATTTTCGATTTTTGAATTAAATGAGCCATTTGAGGCCAGTATAAATGCCGTATTACTGTGTATATGTATATCAATAGCTTCAATGTTGTTGCTTTTTATAATTTGGTTTATAATTTACTTTAGGATTTAAATTTTAATTTTTTGTCGTTTTAAATATGCAGTCTTTGCAGAAAATACTTATCGGCATATTTCGATTATCTGCATGCAAGTAGCTACGATAAGTAAATTAGTACCATATATATGTATGTTTGATCAAGCACTCATATATTAGGTCTGTTCCACGAGCTACAAATAAAGTGCCAAATTTAAGCTCATTGCCGCGTAAGTAAACAATACAAATCAAAACAGCTGATTTACACATCAGCACAAATTTTATTGGATATGTAGCATTTTCAAATTTTGACAGGGATGCTCTCATTTACTCGAAAATTTGCTGGTGGAACGCACTTCTGTATACACAGTGTTACTCAAAGTTATTTCGACCTTATATGTATTCATTATGAAGACCTTATATGTATTCATTATGAAGCATCTACATTATTTCACAATATAATACTAGTTATGTACTATTTTCGTAATTTGGACTGTTTTAATTTGAATATATTTTTTATGTAAAAAACATATAATGCTATGAATCTTGTTTGAAGACAAAATTCGCTAAGCATATGAATGTTGTGAAATCATGCTGTACAGTGCATTGTTGTAAATAAAGTTCTTTTAAAATTTTTTTAGTATTACTTTTGTGTGCCAACCCTAAAGTATTAAAAAACACAACTCTGTATAAAAAAACAGAATATAAACACAAATTTATAATATAGTGATACGAACGCGGAAAGAATTTTATTTATTTGGTACATATTAATTAAAACGAAATAAATGCTTTTTATATATTACATTCGAAGCGAGATTAAAATTTAATGGACTATGTGTACTGCAGTTCAGAAACAATCGGAGCAGAAGACATACTTCCGATTTCAAGTGAGCATAAAAATTTTGATTAATTTAATAATTTCATATTTTTCACTTTTATTTTTTTTTTATAGATATATATGATGGTAGAGCAAATCAAGCAGATCATTATTCTCCTAGTTTTAATGGATTTAGCATTGGACCCAATGACACCTCTGATTATATAGATCTTGTTCCGATACTAGCAGACGGAGGTGAAACTTTTGGAGTATCAACTGTAGCATTTGATGACTATGAGGAGCTTCTATGGATGGGAAACCAAGGGGTAAGAGTTTAATTACTTAAAATTCAATTATAATTTGAATAAGTTAAGTGCTACATTTTTACAAAAAAATTTATGCGTTTATACAAAAAGTAACGGTACAAGTATGCCACGTCTACTGTAAAAAATTTTTTTTGTACATTAGAGTTTTGCTTAATTGAAACCAACATTTTTTATGCATATAATTAATTAGTACAAATGCCATAAACACTTTTACATATATATTACTTAAATAATTTAAATTTAATTATAATAATTACTTAATGTATATAAAGTAAAATTATAATATGATTCTATTTATGATAAATTATTTAGGGTCACATAACGTCATATTACAGCAACACGTTAAAAAAGTACACTTCTTTCCAAATTCATGTAAATGATGTAGTTCGCCAAATTCTTACTATCGATTCAGGCATTTTAGCATTGACTCCGACTTCACTACGTCACCAAATTCGAAGAGGAATTCCAAAATTTACATTTTGGTAATATAAATATATTTAATGCAATATATATTTGAGTATATATATCACATTATAAATACATGTAGAATATTTTAATATTAAATGTCTCAATAATTATTTTTTTAGTCGAAATATGTCCCAAATGGTTTGCATGCAGTTATTAAGTCCTCATCGCCTAATAATAGCTGGAATGCAAGATGATATGATTGATTTTGATTTGCGAACGTTAAAGGAAGCTCAGCTAGTAAGTCAAATTAATAAAATTTTTATAAGTTTATGTATGTAGTATTTGAATTGGTTGTGTAAATCCAATATTATATAAATATATAAGTAGCTAATGTATTTAAACTTTTATATTTAAGGAACGTATTGGTTCGAGAGGTTGTACAGTACTACGTAAAAATTCTCGATATTTATTCGCTGGAGATCCATATGGTACAGTTACGTTACGTGACTTAAATTCCTTACATGTTGAACATACAATAAAAACGCACACTGGTAGTTTGTGTGACTTTGATGTGCAAGGAAATTATTTAATATCATGTGGCTACAGTATTCGACAAGGCACTCTTGTAGCTGATCGGTTTTTAATGGTATATGACTTACGTATGCTTCGATTAGTTTCCCCAATTCAAGTGCTGATCGATCCACAACAATTAAAATTTATTCCCTCCCAAGCTTCTCGATTAGCGGTAGTGTCTAGTTATGGCCAAGTTCAGCTTGTTGATACTGTTGAACTTAGTGAGCCAAAAGTATCAATGTACCAAATAAATACTTCTGGAACTCAGTGTTTAAGTTTTGACATAAGTTCTTCATCTCAAGTAATGGCATTTGGTGATCAATCTGGACATGTTAGTATCATTACTTCAATTAAAGCTCCGCAACCCCAATTTAATGTGTATCCTCGCGACACGGAATTTGCCGACCCAGTTCCACAACTTCCAATTGTTCCGGTTACAGATACAAATTTTCCGTTGTCATCTATATCATTACCACATTTAGTAACTGGATCTAGATGGTTTTCTGATTGGCCAACAGAACTATTGTCCTACCAATATAGACGTTCAAAGCCAATAGATAATGATATTATAGATAACATGAAAATGCAAGGTCCAATTGGATATTCGGCTAATCCACGTACTGGGCATCGAAATCAAATACCATATATAATGGATTCAGGTCAATCTGCAGCTACAAATAATGGTACAACAAATAATACTAAAACGACAGAAAATGGAGTAAAAATTATACCACGACGTTATCGAAAAGTAGAAGTGAAATATTCAAAGTTAGGTACACAAGATTTTGATTTTGAACAACACAATCAAACTTGCTTTGCTGGATTAGAAGCCACGTTACCAAATTCTTATTGTAATTCAATGCTTCAGGTAACAAAACGAACTGCATTTGTACAATTATTAATATTTTCCCTAATTTTTTATATATATAATTAATCTTAGATCTTATATTTTATTGAACCACTGCGAATGAAATTAATTTCTCACTCATGCTATAGAGAATTTTGTCTCTCTTGTGAATTGGGCTTTCTGTTTCATATGCTAGATAAATGTACAGGTACATAATAATAACGATTTTATATACAAAAAATCACTGTATGGTCAATTTGTTTTTTATTTTAGCGACAACTCCATGTCAAGCTAGCAATTTCCTACGTTCGTTTCGCACTGTACCAGAGGCTTCCGCTCTTGGTTTAATATTGTCAGATCATTCATCAAATATTAATTTGATAAGTTTGATACAAGTAATTAAAGATATATATTTTAAACAATTAGAATTATTGAAATTAATATATTTTACAGAACTGGAATCGTTTCATTTTACATCAAATGCATTACGAAATTGTTGACTCGCACAAAAAAACCCATTACAATAATCTACTTTATCCTACTGCATATGGTATTCATAAATAATTTATTATTTAATTATTTTACTTTTAAATATTGATATCATTTTATCAGAGAATTTAGCAGCTAATCCATGTAAGAACTTTGCAGATGTTAACAAACTGAACGATATATTTCAATCTATTGATGTTAAATATGGTATATGTTTAAAAATTACACACAATTATTTTCTATAATAGATATATTGTAGATGAAACAACAAGGGATGATGAGAGTGAAGGAAGTAAAATGAATGAGGACACAGAAATAACTAAACTCTTTGGTACAAAACAAATGTGCATTAATCGTTGTTTAAAGTGTAATGGACAAGTAAGTATGTAAAATTTTTTTAATAGATTTTTCAAAATTTATGTAATTTATAGAAAACAAAACAAAATATTTTATTGGCTTGTAATCTTACTTACCCCGTTCACAATAAGGAAATTGAAGGATTTAATTTTAGCACAATATTGAAAGGATCACTTCGATCAGAAAAGCAGATTCAAGCATTTTGTGAAAATTGCAAAAAATTTTCACCAACGAAACAAAGTGTAAAGGTATTTGTCATTCATAAAAACAAATTATATTACAATCAAAAATAACTATATTTCGAATATTTAAGGTTACAAGCTTACCTGAAATTTTGTCCATTAATTGTGGACTAAGCAACGAAAAAGACTTATCGTTTTTAAAACGACAATTAAACAAAAATCTTACGACTCCTCTTGAAAGCCCAGCTATTTTAAGCACAAATAAGCCATGTCGATATGGTGTTAATTGTTCTCGAGGTGATTGTCATTTTGTACATCCTGATAGGTAAGTAATTTTTTCCTTAATATCAAAAAAATTATATTTCAAAACTTCAATGGCTTCCGTTTTATTCAGAAAATCTCCCTCCAACTTGAATACAGTTACATTGAGTGCATCTCCAAGTGCCCGCCAAAATGCTTGGTTCCCCTTAGGATTCTCAATGTCTATTAAGTCAGAAGGTGATTTAAACGTATATGTTGAAAACACAAATAACAAACATGAAGAGGTAATCAAAATTGTTAATTGTTCCATTATAATATATAATCGTCTATATTATTATCGAGACAAAATTTATATATTTCTGTAAATATGTATGTTTAGACAGTAAAAAAATAGCATGTTTTCGTTCTTTGTTGCTTTAATATGCGTCACAAAATTAGGAAAAAATATCGATTTCACTTAAGTTGGCCGGGTCTACGTGCCGAAAATACTCGTCGACTAAGTTCCGTTCTACAACAACAACAGAATGTCAACAACTTGTGCTACTTGGGAAGCATCAAATCCACTGACAATTTAGGTGACGCAGCAAATTGAAAATTACCTAGAGGCAAACCATATGTAATGAATAATGTAATGGAAATATATCCAATGAACTACGCTAAAAACGTATTAGCTAAATAGTTATCAATAAATAGAGATGAATGTAGATGTCATATTAACGGTATACATTTTTGATTGTATATCACTTTTAGTCCGGGCTCTCAGCAACATCTGAGTCTAAGTGACACTCCTCTGAACTGTACAAGACTTTATTGATAAAGTTTAAAGAAAAAAGGCTTATTTAGATTAAAAAATACAGACAAGTTGATCAAATTTTATGATCCTTATAATCGTAGATGACAAATGTATAAGAACTCCAAACGCTTTGTATGTTATTGCTTTCATTTTTTTTTTTTTTTTATAAATTTACAGAAAAATTTAACCACACATAATGAGAATCAGGTAATCACTCAAGATGTTACTGAAAATGCTAGTGAAGTTAAGGATTTAAAAACAGGTACGAAATAGTTAAACTTTCAAAAAAAAAAAACTGAAAAAAAAATTTTTATTTTAAATTTTAGTATTTAATAGTTCTATAAATCGAGATTATTCTTTACATGCGGTAGTATGTCAAATTGACGATGGCACACAAAAACATCTTGTTTCACTTATAAATGTTGATAAAAAATATCATAGCTTGAAAGTTACAAATGAAAAAAACAATATCGAAGATCAATGGTATATTTTTAATGACTTCAGGTATGGTTCTATAAAAAGCAAAATATATATTAAATATTTGAGTGAATTTTATTCATTTAAACAATCACTTATTTTATAAATCTATTTGAAAATAATTTAACTTTATTGTACAACTTTTTCTAAAGATACTTATTGCTTTTAGCATATCACCGGTTTCAACGCAAGAATCTGTTTGGTTTACCCTCGATTGGAAAGTACCTTGTGTTCTGTTTTATAAAAGTATGAAACCAGAATTTGAAAACAACACAGCTCCTCTGAATATAATTGACATTAGGCCGCAATTTTTTAATCCCTTTATACAGGTAAGGTAATTGGCTGTCATTCTTCTGACAGTCAATGTTTATGGTTTCTTTTTTTTATATTGCAGGATATTTTAAATGCTTCGCCTAGCAAACTAAATGACGGATTTTTGAGGCCATTGCAACCTAATGAACTGCCAAAAGCTGGTGATTTAGTAGCAATGGATGCTGAATTTGTTACCTTAAATCCGGAAGAGAGTGAAATTCGTCCAGATGGTAAAATTGCTACCATAAAGCCGTGCCATATGAGTGTTGCACGTATATCATGTATACGAGGGTAAAATAAAATTTAAAATAACTTTTATTATTATACATTTATTATATTCTTACCTACATAGCCAAGGTCCAAATGAAGGCTTTCCATTTATGGACGATTATATAGCAACTCAAGAAAAAGTTGTAGATTATTTGACACAATTTTCTGGTATAAAACCTGGAGATTTGGATGCTAATTTCAGTAGCAAGAGATTGACTGCATTGAAAAATTCATATCAGAAATTGAAGTATTTAGTAGATGTTGGAGTAATATTTGTGGGACATGGTTTAAAAAACGATTTTAGGTAAGAATAATAAAACATAATTTATTTGAAGTTATAAAGATTTAAACAATTTTGCAGAGTAATAAATATTCATGTGCCGTGTGATCAAATCATCGACACTGTGCATTTATTTCATCTGCCACATCACCGCATGGTATCGTTAAGATTTTTAGCTTGGCATTTTTTCGGTTAGTACAAAAAATATATAACATTTTACATAATTTATTTATGTACTTATTAATTAATTAATTTATTTTTATTTTGTTAAGGAACAAAAATACAATCAGAAACACATGACTCTGTGGAAGATGCGCGCACCACTCTACAACTCTATAAGCATTATTTGCAATTGCAAAATGAGAATAAATTTAGCACTGCACTTAAAAATCTTTACGATATTGGAAAACAATTACAATGGAAAGTACCAGAGGATTAAGTTAAGCAAACGAAAAATTTAAATGTGAAATATGTAAAAGTCAACAAAATATAACTGTAATATACAGTAAAGTACAAAATCAACACCGAACCGTTAAATTAATATTCCATTTTAACAAAGAACTATAATTTATTAAAACATTTTTGAAACATCTTTGGTTCTTTTTTAATATAAATTGATATATTTATGTATTTTGTTGTTTTATTGTAAATCATTAAAAATGTAAATGGGAAAATTTATATATATTATTATTATACCACTGATCAATTTTAATATCAAATAAATTATATATTTTTAAACTCTCAATAATGAATTTTAAGAACTGCACAGATGAAAGCATTTTTATCACAATATGCTAAAATAGTTGTTAAATAAGATAAGTCTTTATTTTGTAATAAGCGATAAGGACTTAATCAAAATGAAATTATATATAATAATAATAAAAGAAGTGATCATATTATTATTTATAAGAACAATTTTTAATTTACACATTGACTGTTTTAGATAACCCTTAAAATGTTAGAAAAAAACAATCGAAACGTTGAGCGAAAAAATGAACTAAATTTAAATTTATTTATATCCCAGTCATAAGACTACTATAAGAGTAGCTAATCTAAACAAAAATTATAAATTAATGGTAGTAAGTTCTTCTGTCATCCTCATCTTTCAGTAGAGCATGGGGCGTCAATGATAGTAAGTTAGCATGACAAAATAAATAAAAAGAAAACAAGCTAAAGTTTTTAACTTTGAGTGTGGACAGCAAGTAAACAAAAATGTCTTAAAACTAGTTAGAGAAGATTTCACTGTCGTTAGAATTGTCAGAATATTATCTAATTAGTCAAATAATAAATACAAATAGTAAATATCCAAACAACTCTATTAGTATCTAGTTTCAAACAAATATAATTAAAAGCTATTTATTTATTTTATTCATAAAAAAGTTTAAAAGTACAAATTAAAGTTTATATATTGTCATAGTCTTCATCTAATTCGAAAAACGAATTCTTATTTTTCGCAGTGTTGGTTGTGGTGTCAATAGAATTTTTAAAAGAGGCCATGCTAGATTTAGAACTGGAAGTTAATTCTGATTCAGCAGCTGGAAAAGCACCTATTCTTATTGTTGCCATTGGTTCATCGCTTTCAATAGTTTTGTCACTTGCATTTCGAACTATGTTTGATAAATCAATATTAATGACTGCTTCATTAGCAAAATTAATGTCTGGGTTAGATGCGTTTGTAGTTACAGATAATGGAGATGATGAAACCTGCCCAGGCATCGAAATGTTGCTATAATCAATTTTTACAACAGGTTTATTGCAAAAATCGAAGTTTACAATGGGGGCGGGTATGGCAGCTGGGGGCTGAGATAACACTTTATCTTTATTTGGTTGATTTTTTAGTGTGGTTGTATTATGGCAATCCATTGCATACGGTAATGATTGTGGTTGATGTTTTAATCGTTGTCTAGGCTTCTGAGATGTTGTACCAGCCGGTGTTGAGTCAGAGCGAAATATTTTTACTGGTGAACATTCTGAATTTATATTTGCTATTTTGGTAGTATGTGTTATAACTGAATTTGATCCCCTATCAACACCTTCATATAGTTGATGTTGATGTTCAATATCATATTCCCTTTTCAGGTATGTATGATTTGCTTCATTTATTGTATTCATATTCGTGTTAATTCTAAATCCACCATTTCGTGTAGCATATTTATGTGTGATTCCATTTGCTGCACTATTTCGTGTTGCTTGCGTAGATGTAGATGGCATACTCAAATCAAATGGTGTATCAGAGTCAGGGTATGCTTCTTCAGGTGAACTATGAGTTTCGTCTTCATTATAGTTTGCAGATTCTTCGGCAATGTTTATATCTGGTATATTTTTAACCAGTTCTCGTAAAAAATCAAAACGTTGCTCTGACATGATGCACTGCTTCATATGAGAAGTAGATAAGGTTTTTGCATTTCGAGAATTTGTAATTTTTAACGTTTTCCTTAGTAGGGATTCCACAAACAATTCCAATGTTCTAGGTATTTTTGGAAACAATGTTATAGTTAAGGAAAATAAATATGTTAACAAATGATATAAACTACATAAAAACCTGAATAAAATTTAATATCAATTTGGTAATAAACAACAACTCTACAAATCGTTGTTTTCTTACTTTACGGTAATTGCAAATATGTCTCTATAATCTTGTAAGATTAGTTCATTGCGGATAGAGTAGCCTCATTGGTCTAAAAGTATTGGTCTCAAATATCTCTTCATATTAAATATGATAGTATATATTTTTCTTTATGGAATCATCATATATTTATTTTGATCGCAAGTTAGATATTTAATCTGACACATCATTGTTGAAGTATATTTACACCAACGCAATTACCTCCACAAATGGGCAGCAGTGTTAATTTTCATATAAAATCAATATGAAAATATCCTAATGAGGTTTGATAATTGTAAGCACAAATTAAGTATTATTACTTACAAATATTTAACCTATATATAATAAAACTACTCTTAAAGATATCAGATTGCCTTCTTCCTATTTGAATATATGCTTGTTACTTATTTGAAACCAAATATCAATAGATATATATAATAATTAATAATATACACAATATATAAAATAAAGAACTGCCTTTAAAATGATTGATATATACGTTAAGTCTTAAAATATATGTAATTTTTAAAAAGGATATAGATTATTACAGGAACAGCTTGTGCAACTTTTCCAATTTCTTCATCGCTTTGCATTATCTTCTTTATTCGGCCCTAAAAATAAAACACAGTAAAAAACTTAATATTAACTTTTTATAACAAATAAGTTTGTTGAAAATTCATTGAAACTATTCTTGAATAAACTAAATTTGCAATTATGGGAATAATGAAAATGGGAAATAAAAGTAACAATTTTCTTTATATGTGTTATAAATTACTTTTATTACAGTTATTACTTACTGCTGGAAAACGTGCATTATATTTTTTCTTTTTAGATGGCATTTTTACGTTCCCAAATATTTGCTTAGAACAACACCGCGTATGTACAGTATTCCACTTCACTGTTTGTTTGTAACGTAGGAATTGTCAATGCAGAAAATTTTTTAACTATTATTGTTTTATTATATTTAACACAAGCTCTATTTCAACAATTACCAAAGGGTAACTTTCGTTGTAGTTTTTCAATTAATTGGACTTTTTCTTGTAAATAGAACAAAAAGTTTTCCTTAATTTCTAAATTCTTTTAATAAACGGCAAAAAGGTTAAAAACAATTTGACAGAAGTTAAACACAGGTATGGTACAGGGCTGATAGAATACTATATTGCTCTTTTTAGGTTGTTTTATTACTCTACTATATATTTTGTATTACTCTATATTTTCTCTTCGTAAATGTATTTTTCCGTTGAATATGTTATAATCTTTGAACCTCTTTTTATTATTTGTATCTTAAAATATTGATTATGTAAATAAATATTTTGTTTTAAATAAATTATTTTATACTATTGGTGACACTAATATTGTGCTCTGTAAAATGTGATATATATATATATATGTTTTCGATCTTATGTTGTCCCCACAATCATGTTATAGGCTATAGTTTAATTATTGTATATTTAAAAATCAATTTATTAGTAATCTTAATATAAAGAACAAAAATTTTTGTATAAAAGTAGTTATTAATTTAATCAACACTAAAATATTTATATATAATTTGTGTCTAAGACCAT
Source organism: Teleopsis dalmanni (assembly GCF_002237135.1). NCBI lineage: Eukaryota > Metazoa > Arthropoda > Insecta > Diptera > Diopsidae > Teleopsis > Teleopsis dalmanni. The sequence goes on from NC_051847.1 coordinate 51,944,038, forward strand.
TACAGTTTTATACGGCGTTTACATTGGCCGAAAATGGCTCATTTTGAATGAGCCATTTGAAAGTGTTTACATTCGTTCTATTTCATTTGTTCTCATTTCAACAGCTGATTTTTCAACTTGCATGTTGATTTGATTTTTGGCCTGTGCCAAAAAAATGTTGCATGAAGGTTAAATATGCCTTCAAACCTTACATTAGAAACTTAAAACATATTTTTAACTTCGATTAATTACTTTTTGGGAAGTAAAAGTTCTAAAAAGCAGTGCATCGTTTTCAAGAAAATGCAACCACCAAACATTTGTTTACCTTTTTTTGTAAATATGTTAAAAACAGCTTTTTCAAACTGTCAAAATGCCATGAAGAGCTTTCATTTAGGGTATGTTCAATGGATTCCTTTGCATTTGGAACGTATGTGGAATGCATTCGAACGTCATTCATACAGAATGTGAGAAAATTGCTCATTTTTGTGCTTGAAATTTTATATGCAAGAATGAGCCATTCGATACTCATTTTCGATTTTTGACCAAAATGAGCCATTTTCGGCCAATGTAAACGCCGTATTAATCTTATATTATCCTCAGACAGCTAAATTTCTTTAATTTCATTAAAATAAAATTAAGTTAATTTCGAAAGTGTTCATTCTGCCCCAAATTAATAAAATCATATGTTTTTTGTTTACAAATCGAATGTTAAAAATTACATGCTCTAAACAAAATTTATATCTGTAAAATTTTAAAAGTTGATTATTATAACTATAAAGGATAGCACTTAGTAGTTTTAAAAGCTTTAATAGATTTCAGGTATGTGGATTATTATTTTCCACTCTATTTTAAATAAATAACAGAATTTATTCTTTACATTTGAATTTAGAAATTTGCACTACTTTTAAAATATTTTTTCAGTTTTTAAAATAAAGGTGCATCTGAAAATAATATTACATTATATTAATTTATTTATAAATTTATTAATGAAAGATTAAATTTATATTAAATAAAAAAAATCACATTTAAGCGATAAAATAATTATTATTTTTATCTTCAGATATTGTAAAAAAGGTAGTCAAACAAGGCACGTAGCCAGGCAGGAGATTGTGACGATACCTACAGACCAGAGTTAAATCGTATGTATTCATTTTAAATCATCATATTAAAATAAAAAGATAAAAATAAATTAAAAGACAAAATTTTTTGATTATGTATATGTATTTGATATTTTTTCAACATACTTTAATGTACTTTTGTTGTATTGAACAACTCTGTATTTGAAGGTTTTTAGAAGAACATTCAGAACACATTGACTTGTTCTTGGCAAATCATGTAAAATATTCACTATTTTCTGCAATAAATAGTTTTTAACATATTTAATGACAAGTAGATCAAAAGATCCGTGTAAAAAATACGCTTGCAGGATTCAAGTTTGTCTTCAGGGTATTATATGGCAATACACATAATTACAAATTTGTATTATGTAATATATTTATATATTTTACATAGAAAACCAGTACCAAGAGAGTAAATGCCAGGATTTATTAGAGGATTTGCGGCTGTGTTGTGTTAAGTGGCATAAAGAATCAGTGTGCTGTTCTGGAATAGATTTAAGTCGCAATTATTTGCAAACACAAAATTCTAATAGCATAGGTAAGATTGTAAATAAACATTATTAATCAATGCAGACGTAGATTCTAAAGTCTTTTTTTTAGTGAATAATGCAAAAATATCCAATTCCTGAATACAAAACCACTCCACAATTACAAGCGGAAATTGAAATATTGAAGCAACAACGAGCCAATCAATCGGGTAGAAAAACTCGTAATACTTACCTCCCGGCTCGTCGTTGGATTCAACGAAATCCTAAACTATTTCAAATATCAGTAATTACTGGATCATTGCTGATATTCTTTTCAAAACCTTTATACGATATATTTATTGCCGAACCAGTACCGCCAACCAAACGTGTGCCACCACATTTACGTTAAATAAATAGATTAACTTTTAACTTTCTAGTTTGTAAAATATGAAGTGATATGGAATCTGTACAGAAAGCTCATAAAAGACTTCGTAATTATCCCGTATTACTTGCAAAATGTGCTAATACAGCAGCGACTTATGCAGCTTGTGTAACTCGAGAACTAAATGTAGAAAAGAATGTATGCGAAAAAGAGTTTCAAGAATTTAAGAAGTGTTTACAAAAAGTTGCTAAGGAAGGAAAAATGCGTTTGTAACAATAACGTGAAATAAACAAAAATACGTAAAAATAAGTAAAAAATATAAAAAAGTGATCTTTTTATTTTTTTAAAAGTGCACAGGAGATAATCAAAAATATTACGATGGTTTTACTAACTTATATGAAAAAGTGTGCTGCACGGACAACAAACCAATTGAACCGGACTTGCGTTTATTTGATGAATTGTCGCTTTCGTACACATCTGTTGATAGCATTTATAATACGATTAGCACTAATATATTACGGTTATATTCAAGATAAACGCTCCGAAGTTCCGTACACAGATATCGACTATAAGGTTGTAACTGATGGTGCTCGTTATGTTTTAGATGGAAATTCTCCCTTTGACCGACATACGTATCGTTACAGTCCTATTTTGGCATACCTTCAAATGCTGAATATTTGGATACATATGGCCTGTGGTAAAGTGATTTACGCTATTTTTGACATAACTGTATCCTTTCTAATTTACAAAATCATCCGTGCTGAACAATTAAGACAGAGCCGTAAAGGAATTCAAACTATAAAATGTCAAAATAAAGAAATGCATTTGGTGAATAGCTGTGATTGTTTCAAACAAAACAAACCTTCTACTTTTTTGGCAAGAGCCTCTGCATATTTTTGGCTTTATAATCCTCTTACTTTGGTTATATCAACACGTGGGAATGGTGATAGCATTTCAAGTGTATTCGTTATATTAACTATTTATTTGCTGTCCCGATCTCAAGATTTAAAACGAGGACGTAACTGGATGATATTTGCAGCAGGCTTGTGTCATGGTTTTTCTATACATTTACGTCTTTATCCAATTGTTTTTAGTTTAGCCTACTATCTTTCTTTATCAGAAAAACTGATTAATAGTACTGGAGAATTTTTTAGGCAAATTATTTTACCTTCATCCAAACAATTAACGCTAATATTTGGAACAATTTTAGGTTTTTCTGTAGTATCAGTAATATTCTATCATTTATACGGTTGGCAATACATTTATGAAGCATATTTATATCATTTTGTACGTAAGGATGTGAGGCATAATTTCTCATTGTACTTTTTAATGCAGTATTTGGGTTCTAATGTACATTTTTCGATAATTGAAAAATTAACTATAATAATTCCACAGTTATGTTTAATATTATATTTAAGTATCAGTTTTGGACAATTTCTTAAAACATTACCATTTTGCATATTTTCTCTGTCCTTTATAATAGTAACATTTAATTCTGTTGTAACGTCTCAATATTTTGTGTGGTATATGGCTGCGTTACCACTTTGTTTAAAAAATTTTAAAAAATTATCTCTGTTAAAAGCCATTTTATATTTTAGTCTTTGGTTATTGGGTCAGGGTATGTGGCTATTACCAGCATATTTGTTAGAATTTAAAACATATAATACATTTTATTGGATTGGTGCACAAAGTGCAGTTTTTTTTCTAGTAAATAGTTTTATATTAATACGTTTGATTGAATTTTATAGTATAGAATAGTATTTTAAGTAAATTTATATTTATATACATATAAACGTTGTAAATAAGAAAGTTGTAATTATAAAAAAAAAATAAAATAAACGAATGCTTTATATATAATTGCATATACCTCTATATCATCTAATATTTTTTCTTTTTTTGGCATTAATTTATGTTATATTTATACCTCTAGAAATTGGAAATAGAACATAAATATATGCAATTAAACAACTTATTTCTAGTTATATTCTTTATAAGTTGCTTGTTTTACCTATTGAATAGAAAACATTTTTATATAATAGAGTCACAAATGTTAGTTGATCAAAAATTGTTAAAAATGTTATTTTCTGTTTGATATTTAAATAAAATATTTAATAATAGTTAAAAAATCAATTCGGTTACGGCAATGGATCTGCTTGTATCGGTACAAGATGAGATTTAATTACTAGAAAACATTTATTTAATCTATGTCCAGTAGAACAAGGTCGCTAATAAGTAAATATTTTTCGAAATTGACCAGAAAATGGTATTAGAATAGTAACAACATCGCGTTATCGAATCTCAGAATGGTTACAGGCTCCTCGAGAAGGTATGCAAATTTAATGTCAATAAGGGAAGTGATAAACATTAATCCAGTCAAGGCGTAGAGAGAGGTTATGAAGAAACCTCGCAGTTAATAGAGAGTAAAAGTGGTCAAGTGCACTGACACAACTAGCCTCAACATAATAATAATACAAATGTTTCATTCGTTCTAAAAGTTAAATATCTTGAGAAGTAGAAATCATCACAACTTCATAAACAAGGTAGGCAAATCGAGTGTATTTTTAAAACATGAATTTTAAAGGCTGTAAGAAAAAATATCTATCATTGTGCTTACATAAATAAAATTATATCTGCTACGAAAAATAAACCGCAGTAAGGCGTAACATTTTATATATATTAAAGTTATTGCGAAGCATTAATAGGTCAATCTAACTTGTTTTATTGACAATATTTAAAAAATAAATAAATTTGATTAGAGGAATTTTAATAACATAGTTAGCAGTTAATTTCACATTTCCACTTTTACAAATTTACTTAAATTTTTAAACCTAGTTCAGTGTAAATTTAATGTTAAATATGTCTTTTATTTTCGATTGGTTACATACAAATTATATTTTGGCAATATGTGAACAAGCTATTGAACATAAATCTTATTCATTAAATTTATGTAAATACTCAATTAAAAAAATTCCAGATTTGTTACACAACTGTAATTTTTTATTAAAATTATATTTGCATCATAATAACATTGAGGAGGTAAGTACTCGTAACTTAAAACTTAAAAATCAAAAACTAGTTGCGAAATCCCTAAATACTCACTTAGTACATCTTAGCATCTCTGGACGGTGCAACTCTAAATGATCATTAATTAATAAATAATTTTGAATAACCTATTTGCATACAAAACACTTAAACTTGATTTGATTAGAAAGTAAGTCTTCTTAAAACTTTCACGTACTTATTGCACTAAATTATTGGAGCATCATATGTTTAAAGTTCTGTTATATAGTACCATTGAAGATCTGAAGTTGTTGAAGTTTTGCTGTATAAAACAATTAAGTATCAAATAGTAATGACCAAATATTGCAGACCATCTATAATAAAAAGAACCCTATTAAATTGATAATCTTAGTGATATGTACCCGTAGAGATATCAATCTTATAGTGGATTAGGAAAATATGTGATGAAATTAAATATTGTTCTCAATAACTTTGTGTTGTCATTCTACAACTAATATTATTATATCCGTAGAACATTTATTTACATATTCTAGGGACTTACTTTATAGGCAGAGACTTTGTCTTGAAAAACTATTAAATTTTAAAATGGTTTTAAGCTCTTTAACTTTTATAGGCAAAAGATTGAATTTTTAGGATCATCAAAATAACCCATATGATTTAATTAGTAAGGGTGATGGAGGTTGACTTTACTATTTATTTACAAAATAAGTGAACAAAAAATAGTGGCAAGATTTTTATTAAATTAATAAAATATTAGTAAATTGTCATCTTTTCAATTCATAATTACATTAACATTAAATAAATCTTGAAACTGCATCTACTACATTTAATCACATACATTTTGCATAAATTATAAAATCAATTGTGGAAAATATTTAAAATATATATATGTTTTTATTTGTGTTTTCAGTTGGTTCATAACTTTATCTTTATATGACACATTTAAAAAGTATTTTAAATATATGAAAAAAAAAGTATTTAAACTTAAATTGCAATTTTTTTATTTTTATTTTATTTTTAGTTTCCATTGTTGAATGACTTTGAACGATTGCAAATACTTACATTGGACTACAACTGCCTTAAAGAATTTCCTAACACAATATGCAATTTAGTTAATCTACGTTTTTTAAATATAAGTTGTAATCAAATTGAGACAATACCTGGAAGTATTGCGAACCTCAAATTTTTGGAGTCATTTTGGTGCAACAGCACCGGCCTATTAAATTTACCCCCAGAAATTTGCAATTGTCAAAAACTTTCAACACTGGGTGCACGTAATAATAATATAGATAGTTTACCAAATAATTTTGGGCATTTAAGAAATCTTACTTGGTTGACGCTTGAACGGAACAAAATTAGTTGTTTACCAAATACGTTTGGATCACTTAATAAACTTGTCCATTTAAATTTAAAATACAATAATCTAAATCGTGTGCCACGTTGTTTTCGTCGTTTAAGAAAAATGCGTTTCGTATTTCTTAATTCTAACTTAATAACGAATTTACCTACACCAGAAGATTTAAGTAACTTGAGTTTTATTCATATTTTAAATATAAGTGAAAATCCAATATGTAATGAATCGGATGTACTACTTCATTTAATGGTACTATTAATAATACCTAATATAATAACAAAAAAATTGTTAAACAAAATTTCAGTCTTTCAAGAATGTTGTTTATAAACGAAATTGTAGTGTTGATTATGACGATAAAACTGAGACTAACAAATTACAAAATTGGGAAAACAGTGTTCATACAAGCGATGTGGACTCTACAGATGAAAGTACACCAGTACCGCACATGGAGGTATTTGTTTTTTAACTTTTCTTAATATATAACTGGACCAGTTTTTATTTTATTAGGATTTTTCTCCGATCATACCAGTCATTTCACGGTTCATCACCAATTTACACTAAAGAATCTCTCTATATATATGTATATAAAATTTTAATTCAGTGGTAAATTTAATAATTAAAAACTTACTTTAATAAATTTTTATGTATTTTATTTTAATAGTAAAAGCAAACGAAGGAATATATTAACAGGAATATGAATACTAAGTCTCTAATTTCCCATTTTTTTCATTAATTCTTCATCTTGCATTGACATTGCTGTCAATTTTTTTCCAATCTTTTCATGAATGTCCAAGTACTTAGCAACGCAACGATCAATACACACCATTTCTCCTTTTCCTGAAATGTAAAAAATTGATTAGGATATAAATGTTCAGTTCAGTGTACTTTATAATAATAATCTACTTTAAAGTAAAAACATATGTTAAAGAGAACAATTTCTTAAGTACCGCAATTTCACGGTAAATCAGATTGACATCTGAAAAAGTTGCTTAAAAGTTAAAAATTTTTACACAATAAAAAAAAAAAAAAGAAAAACAATTGTAAAAATTTCATATATTGATTGCAATAAGTTTAAAATTCAAAGCACGATATCACCAAGCAATAACATATAGCGTATAAGAAGTAATTGCTCAGTACGACAAACTTTACAAAAATGTGTCGTGCCCTCCGTTTTTTTAATAATTAAATGTTTTAATGACCAAAAAATTTTTTTTAAAATAATTATTTTACTGACCAATTAACCCGTGAAATAATTATTTTTAAAAAAATGTGTCGTCAAATTATAGCGGTCAAGAAATTGTAATTAAATCAAACCTTTTTTCTTAAAAATTAAAATCTTAAAATAATTCGATACATTTCATACAATATAAATAAATTAAAATCTAACAATAATTTGTGTTTCTAATAAATATATTACATTTTTTTTATTATAATATTTACCCAGATCCGCTTCGCCATAACGCGGCGGAATACACTTTTTATGGCATGCATTTGTCATTCTGTTATATAAATCAGACATCATTTCGATTTCCATTTCTTGCATCATTTGCAATTTAGCTTGATCTCCAGGACTTATTTGAGGTAGAGCCATTTTTAATTTAATGTATATATATGTTACAGAAATATAAGATAATATTTAAGCGGTAAAACGTCTACTTCCCACAGCTTCGTATTCACCAATATTCGATTTTTTCATGCGGTCACGCACTTGCATACTCTCGTATCGGTGTTTATCAATAGAATTTTTTGATAACACAAAAGCAGAAACACCCGAGAAAGTTATAATTGCCCTAATGAACAAATATGGATATTTTATTTAAAATAATTATAACGTAATTTACCAAAAAATAAAATTTTAATTTTTACCAGCCAACAGCAATCTTTCCAAATTTGCCAAGAGACATGACGTTTTTAATTTTTTTATCTAGTTAATAGATGACACACAGCTGTTGCTATAACCTTATAAAAAAGTGTTGTAAGTCGTACGAATGTTTATTTATAGTTTATAGGTTTATACTATGTTCAGATAGCCAAATTTCCTTAATTTCATTAAAATGAAATATGGTAGTGTTCATACTACCCCAAATTAAGGAAATCATATGTTTTTTGTTCATAAATCAACTGTTAAAAATTACATGCTTAAACCACCATTTGTATATGCGAAATTTTAAAAGTTGATTATTATAACTAGAAAGGATAGCATTCAGTAGTTTTAACAACTTAAGTGGATTTCAGGTATGTGAATTTTTATTTCTCAGTCTATTTTAAATTACCAACAGTTACAGTTTTTTCTCTATATACAAATTTAAACATTTATACTAAATATTTTCCCGGTTATAATAAAATCACAACCGTCACTGACATTTATATAAAATAAAGGCACTTTTTCCTTATCTCAACTTTATCTGTTGCTTAAAATTTATCTTACGCATAGTTGCCGTAGAATTGTTTATGAAGAAAATAAATTTTCTTGTCTGAAAATTTTTTTATCCTAATTTTATTTCTCATTGCTATTTTTGTAGTTGCACCTGTGTTTTGTTTGTACAAAATACAATAAAGAACTATTAGTTTTTGTTCATGTTCAAGTTGTTTTGTATTAAACGACACAATGGCTATTAGCGATCAAATGAAAACAAAACACACGTTTTTGTTTAGGTTTCAGTAATTTTACTATCGTTTTAGTACGTTCATTTATAAACTCATTTATGCATCTGAAAGAAATTTTATAAACTTTTATATAAAAGCACTTTGTATGGTAAATCACCTCATTAGTGGCTATAATGAGCAGAACCGCCTACATGAGACAGTGTGAATGTGCTATTAACTTAAACGATTGGTGGTTTTTGATAAAGTTAATACTTGGGCTGACCATACAATTGTTTTGGATATTGCCGTGAAAAAGATTGTATTTAAATTTTGACGCTGCAAAATTTATATTGAAGGCCAAAAATTGTTATAAAGGAACAGAAAAATAAGACTAATATTTTTATATAAAATACTTTTAATGGTATATAATATCTATTTATTGTTTTAAGCTTTCAATTTTGCTAATATAATAAAGGGATATATGTTTAATTCAGAATATAGATTGCAGAGAATTGAATTTTTGAAATCTAAAAGATTAAGTCTGTGTTGTGTAACGTTCATAAAAATAAAACATATGTAAAAAATTGACATGTTTACTTTACGATTACAGGTGACGCTTAGGGCCATGTTATGCAGAGTGTCTCGGGCACGGCATGAGTACAATTGTTGTTGTTTTCAAAGCAAATTTTAAATTTGAGAATGAGAGAAAAAACAATATGGCCGTCAAACTCCGGCATGAGAGCCGGCGTATTTGTGCCCCGGCACTAAGGCAAAACAGTGTTGTTTAGTAATAAATTTCAAAATTTGCGCCTTTTAGGAGCAAACTACTACAATTCTAGTACGTTTTGGAGAAAAAATGGCAGTAAACAACACAGCATTTTTTTTATAAATCGCTAATAATATAATTATTACACTTTCCAATTTTAAAGAAACGCGTAAGTACTGTTAACAATTATTATAAGATAATATAATAATAAATTAACATTATTACAGCCTCTATGAGTTTTTTCATGCGAGTTATTTTTGGTGGCAAATTTTAAGTGAGCATATCTAAATTTCCTTTTAAATTTAGGCACAACCAAGAAGTAGTAAAAATACAAAATTGGCAATACTGATGTGACACTCTGCATAACATGCATTTTCGGCATAGCCCGAAAGAGCGTAATTTGCCGTGCCCGAGACACTCTGCATAACATGGCCCTTAGGGCCATGTTATGCAGAGTGTCTCGGGCACGGCATGAGTACAATTGTTGTTGTTTTCAATGCAAATTTTAAATTAGAGAATGAGAGAAAAAACAATATGGCCGTTTAAACTCCGGCATGAGAGCCGGCGTTTTTGTGCCCCGGCACTAAGGCAAAACAGTGTTGTTTAGTAATAAATTTCAAAATTTGCGCCTTTTAGGAGTAAACTACTACAATTCTAGTACGTTTTGGAGAAAAAATGGCAGTAAGCAACACAGCATTTTTTTTATAAATCGCTAATAATATAATTATTACACTTTCCGATTTTAAAAAAATGCATAAATACTGTTAACATTTATTAAAAGATAATATAATAATAAGATAGCATTATTACAGCCTCTATGAGTTTTTTCATGCGAGTTATTTTTGGTGGCAAATTGAGAGTGAGCATATCTAAATTTCCTTTTAAATTTAGGCACAACCAAGAAGTAGTAAAAATACAAAATTGGCAATACTGATGTGACACTCTGCATAACATGCATTTTCGGCATAGCCCGAAAGAGCGTAATTTGCCGTGCCCGAGACACTCTGCATAACATGGCCCTTATTTATAGTGATTTAATATAAAAGGCTTAAATTAATTAATTTTCAAACAAATTCAAATTTTTTATGTGAAACATATTTTAACGATTACATTTTAATATAAAAATTTGAAAATGAGTTGCATACTATGCCTTTGTAATAAACGCGACCATATATTAATTCATTCCCCAAAGGGAGTTTCTTTGAATATTTTGGAAATAATACAAAAACATATTCACTTCCAGGTAATTTTAAGTTTTCTTAATTACTTAATAATTACTTAATATTTTTCTAGCTTCTAAATTCTACCTCAAATTCATGTTACATTTGCAACAAATGCTGGAAAGCAATTTTAACTTTTCACAAATTTTACTTAAAAGTTGAATCAGTACATTCTTTACCGAATAATGTTGTAGTAAAGGTGGAAAACGATCCCCTTGATGCACATGTTGAAGAATCAAATGCACAAATTAAAAATGAAGAAAATAACATTCTTAATATAACAAATATTGTGGACAGCAGTAATATGGACATTATATGTGCAGAGCCCTTAAACATACAAAATTCTTCATTGTTGGAACTCAACAGTTTCAAATATGATGAAAGTATAGAGAATGACCCTCCATCAGTGCCTCAAGAGTTAGAAAAAGTAACATATGTAAAGAAAAAGTTAACTCTTACTTCTAGTCTTAAAGTAAATATGAAAAAAAATCGTACCTACTCTAAAAAGGAAAGGCGAATTTTGAGAAGTAATAGAAAAATGGACATTAAAATTAAAGAAAAGGAAAAACAAGAAATTGATGTCGAACAAGAAATTACTGCAGAATCTCTTCAAATTTTGCCAGAAACTATATCTTGCAGTGAAAGCTCCTCACAATCAAATATAAGTTCCAAATTAAGTTCTAAAACGACAATAAGAGATAAGGTGGATGAGTTTATAGTATCTAATATGAACTTGTGTTGTAGTTTTTGTAACGTTGAATTGCAAAGTTTTGCTCAATTAAAATTCCATTATCGTACAGAACATAAATCCCGAGGATTTGCAACATGCTGTGGAAAACAATTTCTAAAACGTTGCTTACTTGTTGATCATATTAATGTCCACATTAATCCTCAACATTTTAAATGTAAACATTGCGGTAAAATCTTTTCAAGCAGACGTTCGTTGGAATCACACATAAAGCTGCACGAAAGAGGTCGAGAACGAATATATGAGTGTAAAGAATGCCACAAAAGCTATTTTAGTCATCCAGTTTATATGCGTCATTTAACTCTGCATGTTCCTGAGGAATTAAGAAACATTAATTGTCCGCAGTGCAAAAAATCGTAAGTTTTTTTCCTTAATATTATTAAGTAGGAATATATTTGTATCAATTGTAGATTTGCTACTGAATATATGATGACACAACATTTAAACAACGTACATTTAAATCTTCACACAAAAATGTGCGAACTTTGTGGTAAATCTATAAGAGGTAACGAAGCACTGCGACAGCATATGGAGACGCATAGTGGAAAAACAGCGCCAATACAATGTAATGAGTGCGGTATGACATTAACAACAAAATATGGTTTAATAAGACATAAAAAAGTAATGCATTCTGAAGAAAATCAAATTCCAAAAACTTGTGAAATTTGTTCTAAGGTGCGTTAAGGTGTTTGTTTTCGTTTATTTATAGTTATATAAATCAATTTTTACTATAGGTTTCTCCAAGCGTGTTCGCTCATGAACGTCATATGAGATATATGCATAAAACTGAGCGTAAATTTGCATGTACCTTATGTGATAAAGCTTTTAAGACATCTTTTACTTTAAGGGTAATTAAGTACTAAATAATTTACAATATTATGATTGTTATATATTTTTCATGCAGGAACATATGACAACACACATTGGCGGAGCATTGTATACATGTACGCATTGTACGAAAACATTTAATTCCAAAGCTAACATGTATGCACATCGAAAAAAAATTCATCGTAACGAATGGGAAAAAATGAATTCAGAAAAATGTATATCTAAAAGTACAAGTACAGTACCATTATTAACAGATATTAAAGCTGAAAATATATCTTAAAGAGTACTACTTTAAATTAATTTGTATTAAAAGAATTTTTTAATTTAAATTATTTCAGTTGATTCACATAGTAATATGTATAAGTAAATGTTGCCAAGCCAATGTATGATCACAAGTTCACATATGTATATCTTAAGTGTGCCTTAGAGAAGATGTATGTAAGTATTTCAGAAACATGTTTAAAATCAGTATACTTTTTTAAACTGAATATTTATGTAAATTTGTACATAAAACTCGAAATTTAACTTCATCAAAACTTATACAGTTTTGATATGTAAAAAATATATGTAACATATAATAAATAATCTTATTATAAATTACATGTTCGAATCCCATTCTTGGTACTTTTTTTTTTATATTTTTTAAAGACAAACTTAAAATTACTTAATTTATTAGTTAATAATTAGCAATTAATTAGTTTATAATTTATTTCGAATTAAATTTTGATATTATTCGTAAAGACAAGAAATGATCGACCTATATTAAAATATACTAACTAAATATACTATAAACATTTAAAAAAAATTAACACAAACAACAGAAAACAATAAAAGGAAATTGATTGACGTGTAAAAGCATCGTTAGGCCTAAAAAATTCTGTATAAATAGTTTCAGTATTAAAAATATTTTGCAGAGTACTAATTTTTATAAGTACAATTTTTATTGCTTATATTTTATTTGTGAAAAACTAAGAGTATTATTTTAATATACTTTATTATAATATAAAATAATTGCATTGATCAACGATTAAACTTAAAACAGAACAACAAATTTAAAACAAATATAAAAATGGGAATTTAAATGTACATAGCTTAGAGATCTTTAATTTAGTTTTGATGTTTATCTTTTACCTTTATATGAATTTTTTTGTTTTTTTATTTAAAAAATATTAATGTAACTTTAGTTTAAAACTAAGTTAATTAAAAAGGAAAAGTTTTAGGAGGTATATGTTTTCTACATATTTTAATAAAAAAATGCTATCACAATTGTGACATTTTTATCCAAATTAAATATTAACTTGGCGGTATGGAGAATGCTCTTTGTCCGCTTCCATGATTAGGTTTAACGCCAAACCAACTCATTTTCCAATTAATGGTGTCATGTAGAAGCTTTTCTTCTTCAGCAGAAAGTTTTAAAAGTGTGGCAACAGCACGTATTAAATGTTTCGCTTCAACCTTTAAAAAAATGACTGTACTTATTTTGAGATTTAAATACAAAAAATTAACTTACTTCTCTGCTTGTAAGAAATTTAACAATCACATGTTTTAAATATTTGAAATTTACTTCATCCATGATTATAACACCATTAGAAAGTGCATTCGGATGGCATGTACAAGTATTGGTAATTGTATGGACGTTCTCAGCAGCAGTCTTTTCTTCTTTATTGTCAATGTCAAATGATTTTGAATGACGAAATTCTTTCTGCACCGTTTTTTTTATATCAGCAAGACGTTGATTTAAAATTTTTATAGACTAAGTAAAAATAAAAAAGTAAAGTACAATACTAAATTCAAGAATTATAATTTAAAAAAATTACAATTACAATGTAACAATAAAATTAATTTGTTTTCTAATTAAGCAACTAAAATTTCCGTTTGATTATAACTATCGAAAACCAATTTTATGTTATTAAAACAGAATTTTTATTTTTAATTAAAGGTATAATATTTTTAAGGATATTATTTGGTTTTTGTAAATTAGTTTTTAATGAATACTTTAATTTAATTATAATTTTTAGAGTTATTTACCTTATTTTTTTCATTAACCTCTCTTTGCATTTCTTCAAAATTGTTTAGTTTCTCCTCGTTAGTTCTTATCGTATTTTCAAATTCATTTATTGATAATTTATAATTAGATATTTCCACATCCTTTGTTTTGATGTCATTTTGTAAATCGAACACATTCTGCTCTAATTGATGAGTTTCATCAGATTTCACTTTAAATTGCCTTGCAAGATCATCAGCATTTCTTATATTTTCTGCATTATTTTCTAATGCAATACTCTTTTCACTGCGTTCGGTTTCTAGGTTTTTAACGGCTTCACTTAATTTGTCCTGTAATTCTGTATTTTGTTGTCGTAACGTTTGTGCTATTAACTCAGAATTTGTAGTATATTCACTAAACCGTTCATCTGCGGTTGTAACGCGTAATTTTAAGTCATTAATTTCACTTTGCAACGTTTCCTAATATCAACAATTCAGTTTACAGTAGAATTTTATATGAATATTTAATTAATAAATAAGTTGTTATATTAGAAAATAAATAAAGACATGAAATTAAGATTAAATAATGTTTTATTATTTTAAATAATAAATATATTCAAGGCAATAAAAATAAAAACAACAATTAGTAGAAATTATATAACTAAGTGCAAATGTTAGTATAATTATTATTGGTGGAAGTGCAATTAGAAGGAGAATTAGTCACATATTATCCCATTGTAAATCCTCAACGTCTGTTGAAATACTTACAGATTTATTACGTTCAAATAATATTTCGTTTTCTTTTTTATCACGGCATTCATTTAGTGCCAAATTCAATTCATCAATCTCTTCTTCAAGCAATTTGATCTAAAATATGTTGCCATAAAAATTCAATACTATATAAAATATATAAATTGACTACCTTATTATTTCTTTGCTCGAGCTCATCATTGAATTTAATCATTTCGAAGTCGAGTTTCTTAATTTTTTCCATTAAATCATCACAAGCTTTAAGAGCTTTACGTTTTTCAGTAGTTTCCTCTGCCACTTGTTTCGATAGTCGGTTTACTTGTGTTTCCAATGCTAAATTTTGTCCACTCCAAGAGCTTTTAATATCCGATAGCTGCAGTTGAGCTTCTTCTAAATGCTGTTCAAGTAATTTTCTTTCATGTATTAACGCTTTAATCTTTTCATCTGGCGTTAGATTGGTCAGTGTATCAACACGTGATTGCTCTACAATTCTAAGACGCATTTTTAAATGATGGTTTTCTTCTTCAACTGCAGCAAGCGTTGTAGTCATATTGTTTTTACCAATTTCTGAGGAATGACGCAGTTGCTCGAGTTCATCCTTAAAAAAAAAACAAATTGAGTCAAGTTTGAAATATTTTATATTCATAAACAAATATATTTTAAATGCAACTAATTCATTCTGATGGAGACATTAATTAATATAGTGAAGTTGAGAATTTAATGAGACTAGAACAATCAAAATTAAATTTATTGATGTTGGAAGTAAAAGGATATACAATAATTTAATGTTTGAGTACTATGATCACAGCAAATCTGTTTTGCTTAATTTATTAATGCAATATTATCCGGTTTATGAACTGATGCTAAAAGCGCTTATGAAATAAATTTTATATAAAGATAATAAGCTAATATGACTACTATGGATCCACTATGTAAAACTGAATACTAGATGCCACATGGTATAAATAAAGGGAAATAAAAAAAATATAGATTTTAAAACTAATTGGCATTTTTTGTGCCAATTTTAAATATTTACATATCCATATTTCTTTTAAATTATTTCGAAATTGCTTTTTTTGCCAATTGAATGAGTTTTTTTGAATACAGCAAAAATAAAAAAAATATATCTTCAACAATAAAAGCAGTTTTTAGTTATAGTAACATATTGTTTATGCGAAGGTATTTTTGATTATTAAAGAAAACAAAAATTAAGTTAATATTGCGCGCTAACTTATAAATGCAAATAGTTAAGAATGAATATTGTGTAGAAGAAGTAATCAATTATGAGATAATCGAACAAAGCGCTCAAATTAAAGATAAAACGACGTAATATATTTTTATATCTCTATGCCACGTTTTGCACGTTATCAAAAATAAAACATTTTCGCAATAAATAAGCAAAGATGATAATTACTTGTAAATTTGCAACGATTGGCTCATATTTTTTATACTGTTCAAGTTCTGTTGTTAAATCTTGTACTTGTTGCTGAAATTGACGTAAAGCTGCTAATCGATCCATTGCCTCTTGTTCTTTAAATGAAAGCAAATTTTTTAACTTCTCTATTTCGCATTGCTGTAAGTTATGTATTTTTTCTTGCTCATCACAATATA
The DNA here is from genome assembly GCF_002237135.1 of Teleopsis dalmanni. Lineage (NCBI taxonomy): Eukaryota > Metazoa > Arthropoda > Insecta > Diptera > Diopsidae > Teleopsis > Teleopsis dalmanni. The sequence goes on from NC_051847.1 coordinate 51,960,851, forward strand.
AGTCCTTCTGGGTTTGGGCTACCTTAACGGTTTCTAACAGAATTTCATTAGTTTTTTCAACTCTTGATTTTTCTTCTGATGTTGATTGTAGTTGGGTCATTAGATCTGCAACTTTTGTAGTTAAATCGTTACATTGACTACGTAGGCTTGACAACTGTTCTGACTAAAAATCATAAGATATATTAGGTACAATTAAAATTATTTAATTGTTTATCTTACAACATTTGAACCTACAAACAATGCATCGTCATTTGTTGAGTTAATACTCGCGTTGGAAGCAAAGCGACTACGTGTACGATTATTGTTGGTATGATTTAAAGGCCTTTGTGTCGCTATCGTTGAGCCAGTTTCTTCCATAATCTTATTTTTTAATGTTGAAAACATTATATATCCGTATTTTAATAACACAATTAAATGCACAAGGTGTTCCCAACTAACTTTTTAAACAAACCACATTAACAAATATTATAATCATTGTTGTATTCTTATAAAACAATGGTTGTCCTACTTTCTTATCACTAGTATTGTTTTAGCCCAATTAATTAAAATTTCGCGTAATACTAATAACATTTGCTAAAAAGTTTATAAAGTTATTTTGGAGATTTTTTTATCACTTGACAAGTAACGTTAAGGGCAGGGCTGTTATTGGAGAGACACAATAAAAAAATTTATAGACTCATGTAAAACCAGAGGAACCGAAAATTTTAGTTATTAAACAAATTTTTAACAAAAAACAAGCTGGAAAAAGTTATCTAATTTTTTAAGTATTTAATTATCATTATAACAACATTCTTTGTTCTTATAATGCATATTTTATATATATTGTTATATATTATTATTGTTTGTTTGTTATTTTAAAATGCAAGTAATAAGTCATAAAATAAATTGTTACGATCCTTGTGTAAAACTCATTTAAACATTTATGTATATGGGATGTTTAGATCAAGCTCAATACATAATATAATTATATGTGTAATGTGTTTTTGTGAAGTGATCATGTTATCGAATTATCAGGCTTTAGATTTGCTGTCCATTCCATAAATTTCTAATGCTAAAAACTAAATATTAATATATATTGCTTATTTCAAACATTTTCCCAGCTATATCTATATATTTTAAAATTTTAAATCTATATGTACATTCAATGAAATTATATATTATTTTTCCATTTAGAATTTATTTTTGTAAATTTTAGATTTTATCTATGAAATCCATTTAGTTAATATAAATAAATAAAATGTATACGTATAACAGTCAATAAATATTACTCTGTTTTTTTTTATAAATTTATAGTTTTTAACTATATGAAGCTATGAAGGTATCTAATAATTTAAAATTGAATAGTTTATTTAAAAACTATTAACAATTTCATAACACAGTATTATAATAAAAATTATCTATACTATTTATTAGTTTTAATTATTGTAGAAATTTATTATTTCATATACTTCGCAAAAGTTACCTCCATAGTAAAAAACTCTCCAAAATTGCGTATATTGCTGTGATTAAGACAGTTTAAATTTTGAAGTTTGTTTACTGGTTTGCTTTGCGCCATTAATGTGGTTGTGTCGATGCGAAAAGTTAGTTTTTTTTTTATTAAAAGTGTTTAAAATATCATAGATCTTAAATTAAGTGATTGTTGATACTAAGAAACTTGATGAGTAATAACAATAAACTAGTATTTTCATCAATTCTTGACAATTCAACACAAGAAGATGCTCATCGGGCTGAAGTTAGTTCATCTATTGGCAATACGGATCTTTTGCAAAATTACACAAATTTATCACAAAAATTAAGAGCTGATTTAGAGTAAGTTTAAATAAATAGTATTTTAAAAAGCACTTATTACATTATATATTATAATTTTAAAAATATATCTAACTGGATGATTGTGATGTTCACATGTAATAATACCGTTTTTAAGCACCACATATTTAGTACTAACAACTCAATATATATCCTGCGAGGCGCAAAAAATTGCCGAATCATATTCTTATTGAGCTTTTTGTTAAAACATGAAATTTGATTAAAGTCTAATCATTTTATGTTTGTAATGTTTTTAATTATTAATAAGTGATTATAAAACGTCGCGCCAATTGCATCAATTGTATATGTGCATGATCAACATTTTGATGTGATGAAATTTATATTCGTGCATATATTTTTTGTTAACAGTATTGTAATCCAAATTGCAAATTATAAATATAATTTATCAGTGAAGTTACCAATTGAATATTTTATTTGGAACTAAATAAAAAACGAATATGGCTTGCATCATTTAAGTACGTGATAACTAACCTTTTAAGTCGACGATGGTTACAAATAAGATAAAAAAATTCTTATTGGAAAAATATCAATAAGAAAAAAACACAAATGCATGCATCAAAAGTAAAATTTTAATAGCATTTAATTTAATATCAAATGATAAACTTTGAAGTCATGAAATACTACGACTTCTAGTCAAGGGTTTTATGGTTTGAAAGCAAAAGCAGTTTAGGCCGTGTGCGAGTTCGAGTAAATTAAGAGGTAAAGTAAATTAAAATTTCCTAGGAATTTTTTGCACTGCACTTATTTACACTTATCTATTGCACTTATTTATTATTTTTCTGGTAAAAGTTTTCAAATTTATTTATTTATTTAGTTAACATCTTATAAAATTTTCACAATGGTAGTAACTAATTTTTCTAATTTACCCTAATTGAAATTCTGGTAAATACCATCATTTGCTACAATACCGATATAATTTACTATTTCCCTGAATTTATCATCAATTTACTCGAACTCGCACACGGCTACAATACGTAATTTTTGCGTAAATTAATACATATACTTATATATTTAAGTATTCCTTTCTACATTTTATTAGATTTAAATATTAAGGCAATTATTTTACAGTTCGTTAAAATGATTATATGTATTTTAATAAGAATTGGGAATACTGACTGCTGGAGAAGAAGCAGTCAGTGCTAGACCTCTGCAGTCGTAAAGCATTATTTTGGTTTTTATAATTCAATAATGACCGGAATATGGGCGTAATTACAATTAATTAGTCAAACAAATATACGTGGCGTTGTCTAGCCAGATGGCACGTCTAGTTTTGGATTGTGCTTTCATATAAAAATGTGCAAATCTGAAGTCTAGTAACTCAATCAAAAATTTAAATTTGTTAAATGTAAGATGATCCAGTTTTTTAATCTATAGATATGAAATCAAGCGGAACAATAAATATGTATATATATGAAAACGTTGACTTCATATAACTTACAAAATATGCAATGTAGCATAGTTTACTTGATTAAAAAAAAAATTTGCTCATGGAAAAATCTTTAAAATTTTACATTTCCAGAAAACTTGTTTACGCTTTTTTTACTTTTATGGAAGTAGTTTTCGTTGAATACCTTAGTTTGAAGTATATTTCATTATTTTGATGCAATTTTATTATTCTCTAAAATCTAAGTAAAATGAGCTCGGTATGTTTATATAAATGTATTTAGATAAACATCTTTATATGGTAAAAATGGTCGTTGTCGCATTGAACTTTTAGTTTTTAATCAAATAAATATTAGCAATAAAATTTTATTTTCATGAAAAACAATTTAATTACTTTTGCATTGTAAAACAATAACACTTTTTATATAGTACATAGTTCTTCATGTAGAATATTAAAACATCGACTCAATATGGTGGATCATATACATGTTTGATTTTATTCTATTCACTTTTGGAAGAAATGAGATATCAATAATAATTTATAAATATTTTTATAGAAATATATAATTTTAAGTATTATTTTTTATAATTTTAAATAGATAACAAATAATTTAGGTATAAGTGTATACTTTTTATCTAAATGTATATGAGCTTTATACAGTGATAGATACCGATGGTCAAATAGATCTTTCTATATACAGTTTTATATATTATTTTTAACCTAAATTTGTATCAAAATGAAATTCTTATCTTAATAGTTAAAAAATCTTACACTAAATTGAAAATTATTATCATTATTCTTAGTTTTAACAAATAATTCGTTATATGTCAGTGATTACTTCATAGTGTTTCTCCAATAAACACAGTCAGTTACCCTTAATATTAAATGTTTATGATCCCTCAGTCCATATCTATCCGCTTAAATGTGTCGTCATCTGGTTTTTAAATAACGTAGCCAATCCAGATTATATGTTGGGTAATGTAAAGAAATTCAATTTGTTTTATTTAGTGCTTACATCATAACAATTGATGTAAACAGGAAACAAAAATGAAATTACAATACGAATATTGAATGGATTAGAATGTGATTGGGTGAAGATAGGGAGAGACGAAGAAAAGTTGGAAAGTTTTTGAAACTATCCCGGATAGACTATCCACTTCAAATGAGAGAAACCATAGATCAGTAATGTTCAAACAACCCTGAACAGATGGGCGACGTCACGAATAGAAGACCTTAAGTTGGGCTACACTTTGGGAATTGTGGTTGAATACACTTTGAGATGAAATATTTTGAGATGAACACATAAGAAACTGTTATATTCTGAACTCAAGTGGATTGGTACAATTCTTGCTGTACGAGGTATACAGCATTTTAGCTATATAAAAGTCTTTTACTATTGAAATGTTTTTACTAGTATTACTCTTTGATAAACTTGATCATTAGCTGTTTGTGACCCTGCGTCCATAGATGAACTATTGTAACTTTTCTGTAATCTTTTTTTAATCAATGTTTGACCTCTCTGATTCGTGGATCAATTCTTAGTGGAAAATCTTAGGATATGTAATAATGTTTCGGTGTCTGTATACCTACATTCGTCGGTTTAGTGTTTATATATGGATTTTCTATTTCACTTTTCTTGAAAATTATTCTACCATTTCTTTAGTGTTACTAGTTTTTTTCTATATATGTTTCTTTTTACTTTTACTTTCTTTTGCTATTGCTTATTTGTTTTTTTTATACTGTTTTGTTGTTGTAACCAACTGAAATTGCTGGGACGTAAAATTGGCAACTCTTAGAACATTTGTTTTCTTCATAAGTTTAGTGCTGTTAGTTAGCATTTTTACTGTACTGTATATTTTGTGATATTTTACTTTTTTTTATATTATTTACTATTAAAGAGCAAGACACAAAATATACATAATTTTTACAAATTAGTATAATATAATCAATTACAAATGTTATTCTATACATGACATTTGCGGGAAAACCAATTTATGAATCTTAAATTTTTGTCACTATTAGGTAGGTTATACCTATGATCCCAAGGGTTCCAGTTGGGCCTATAAGCCCATTGTTTTACCGTATAAGTAAAATTTGTCACTATTAAATAATAAATAAACTAAATATAAATAAATTAGTAGAAAATGAAACTTATTATAATGTCATAACTAATATTGGAAATAAAATTAAATTTGTTCTTATTTTTCGATTGCAAATAATTTTAAATTTATTGCATGGAAATTTTGTTTTATTTTTAATAAAATATAAAAGTATAAATAGTTTAAAATATATATAGTATGACAAAAAAAAAAAAACTGTTTTGAATTGCAAATTAAAATACTCTTATTAGTTAATACTATTTTATTTTTTATAGTTTCCTATGTTCATAATTAAAAGAGAGAGTTGCCACTTTGTACTTTTCCCTTTAATAAGTCTGTTTTTCATATACATGATTATATATTTATAAATTGAACAGAGAATAGTGATGCAGGTGTGCATGTGTGTGCTCTCTCTACAACCATATGTTATTATTACACTATGAGCAAATGCTCTACTCTTAATGAAATAAAAATACACCCTAAATGCAGGGAAAATCTTTCGCTCTCCACTGTACACTTCCTATTACTGCAAGCATCTGTCAATTGTTTTTCCTATACAAAATATTCTGACTCTGACTCTGACTCTGACTACGTGATGTGGATTTTTGAGGCACATTAGTTCTGTTTTATCTCTTGGTTGAAAATGTTCTAGATAGATGTTTTGTAGTGCGTTTATTTCCGAATAAATAAAAAGATGAAAAGATGATGCTTAAGTAAAAATATAAGTGTTTGTATGTAATAGATAACAATAAACAATATAATAATTTTTGAAGGATTACAAACAAATTTTAATTACAATTTGTTATTAAAATAAATGAAATATATTTATAATTTATAAATAGAGTCGATATTGTGTTTCACTAATGTTTGGTGTTGAGTTTGAAAATATATATTAAATATCAGTGAAATTTTTTTTTGAAAAGTTGAAAACAAAAAGTTATATTTGTAAAAAACATAAATATATAAGTGTTATTTGAAACTTCTGATAAATATAAATTAAATAATTTAATTAATAAATTTTTTTGTGAGTGAATGCTAAATATGTACTCATAAATGCACTAACAAAAGAGGCTACAACGCCAGCATCTACCCCGATAAAGCAATCTAAACTTTCTTCATAAATAACATACATACATTCATACCTATATTCGCATGTAAATAATACGCATTGTATGGGTTATTCTTTATTGTGTGATAATTTGTACACTTGCAAATTTATTTCTTAAAAGTAAAATATTATTTATTAATTTTAATTTTTTTTTATTAATAACAATCTGTACATGTATAAGTACGCATACATCGAAAGACCTATTATTCAAATGAATTTGAGTTTTATTGTATATTATTGTAATGTAGAGAGTATTCCGTTCTAAAATAAAAATATACAAATTTCTTTTGTTATATTAAGATACATCAACGGGTTTGAATAACAAAATAAAGTAAAACAAAAGTAGAAATTATTTAATTTGAAATTAAATGCATTTTATTTAAAAACAATTTAAACCAATAATGAACTATTTGTCCAATTTTATTTTTCTAGTGGAATCATTATTTCTTTATAGTAAAATTTTTATGTTTTATTTAAAAAAAAATAAAACAAGAGCTTTTAACAGTATTTATAGTTTATACCGGCGATCACAGGGGGTCCCACTTAGGCCTAGAGGCCCATTATGCTAGCTTTTAAAACTATTTTAAAAAAAAGTTTTGTTACGTTACCTAGAGAGTGTTGCAAACATCGTAAAACTGTATCTAACCCAAAAATTATAATTAATGCCTTAATTTTTCTACTAGAGTTCTTCAATTTTTGTAGATCCATGAAAGCCATGTATGATCTAGCGTTTACATAATAAAAGACAACATGATTATTTTGAATATTATGTTTTAAGTTTATTAAATGCTAGTAGAAGAGAAAAAAAAATTAGTAATATGACAAACTGATAGTATAACATAATGACAAGGATATCCTTGCAATCACACCTAGCATAAAACAGCCGTTAATTGTCAATTCCGGATTAATTACCATTTGCGGAACCTCATCTCTATTCAATTAATGCTTTTTTGTACCACATCATTACTTGTTTAGATAAGTATCGAAAATACCGTGATTTCTTTCTGTTTCAACAGGGTTTCCGAAATAGTAATTCTGTCCAATCAATTTTTTTCAGTCTTAATATAGGATACCATTTTTTACAATCATTTTTAAATAGAATTTTAGACAAACTAAAATTGATCAGTTCTTCAGCGATGGTTTAGAATATTATCACTTAATTTTATCGACTCTTTGGGGTGATATATCACGTAGAATAAAAAAATTTCATTCATCATTGCTTTGCAGAAATTTGTATAATTTATTTATTAATTTAAATAAATTACATTTTGTTGCAGTGTTTTAGTAATTTAAAATAATAAATAAAGTAATTATTTTCAACTTTTAATTGTTTAGTTTAAGTTTAATTACGCGTTTTAGGAGAACACTACTTAATGTAGTCATTTCTTAAACATGATTAGTGAAGAAGATCTGTACTTAAGTGTTTTTAAAGATTTGTGGGTGGCTAGCAATATAAATGAATGAGGATGGATTTGGATTTGGATTTGTATTTTTAAAACGTAATTTGAATTATGAAAACCTAATAATAATATCTCCAATAAACTGCTAATCTTAAGCAATCGTTTTACATTTAATTTATCAGACAAACGCCGAATACTTTTTTCTTAACTCATCATATGTAATTAAAATAATTATTAAAGATATAAAGAAATTATAGAGTAATACATCTTAAGCATATATATTAAAAATTCAATAGTTCTTTATTTTTAAATTTGAGTATTTACCACAATAATTATATTTCTTGTTTTGTTTAACAATGATAACAAAAAGGACTTTAAAATGAGATGAGAGATAACAGGCAAAACATTTGTTATCATATTTGTTTTGGAATCCTTTTTCTTTTGTGTTTATTGTTGACCCTAAAAATGTAGTAAACAACCCCGTAAATAGAATTTCTTTCAGTTTTATTTATAGGTCATTGAAAACAACCTACATAGAAAAAATCACTTAGTTCGAATGGCGATTATGATACAGTCATATTATACGCTAGTTTCAAAATAATGATGCTTTTATTAAAAATATTTTTAAATTCCACAAATGTCGTTACTTAATAACGATAATAATAACTATTTTAATCAACACCTTAAATGATAAATTCCATATGTTAGTTTTTGGCATTCATTCAAAGTTGTTACTATGGTAATTAGTCACAACTCAACAAAATTTACTCTATCGTTTTTAGTAGAGTAATACTTTTTTAAATCTTCTACATATACATATATTTAAAAAGTAGATTTATAAATATAAAAAATATGTTTGAATTAATTACATTATTTGCCGAAATATTGCGATGTGTGTTAAAAGTGTCGGATAAGTTAATGCAAAGAAAACATACATATGTTTATACAGGGATATGGATTTATTTATATCCTTACATACCTCAATACATTTAACTTTTTTAAGAAGTGAATTATAAGAAATGTGTGATATATTTTTGTCACATAAATAAATTTTATAAAATACAGCCAATAATATGAAATATAAAGGAGTTTTAATATTTTGTAATTTATGAATTTTGCTTTTTATTTTAATTTCAACAAACCTCATTTACGAGTGGTGTTTGATAAGTCAGTGATAAATAAACATAATTGAATTTTTGCTATTTTTCATATAGACCATTTTGAGGTCTATACATTTACTGCAACGATATGCTCATTTTGTTTACCCTATGGCATATAGAATTTTTTAACGTGCTCAAAATATTTATATATTGCAGTTATTACGTTCAAGTACGGTTGACATTTCTTTCCAGTATGTCATTTTTCATCGAGAAAAGTCTTATATTTCGATTGTTTTTCTATATACGTCATCATCATTCATAGCTATATAGTCCATGTAGAACATAAGCTTGTTTTACGACATTCCTCCCGAGGCTGTTGTTCTACATTCATAAGTCGATGGTTTTTTTACTGGGTTAGCTAGTTGGCCTAGCCCAAACCATATGTCGCGCCAGATGCTCGCATTCGCCCAAGAAATGGACTTTACTGGTGAGCCTAAATGTTAATATGGCGAGCTTTTCTCGCTTTTTACGTTCACATAGTTATGGACCTATACTCACACGAGACCTTTTCCAGCACGTTTTGGATTTTAGTTGCCTTTTACGGTAGTCATACATTTCTATGGGTCTATTCTTTCATCACCGTACCCATAGGGGATTTTCTATATATATAATATATAAAATATATTAATATATGTCTAATTTTCAGTTAATTGTAACACTAACTCATTTGCCTTATAGGAGAAATATTTATATGTTAAAAATTTTAAGTATTGTAAGATGATAAAAAATATTTATATATAGAAATATTTTAAAACTTATTAAATGCAGTCATTACCAACCTATCCAATAGCTTTTGAACAAACATAAGTTTAGGTATATTCTTAAAAAGGAGTCCAATTAATGTTTACTCAATTATTATAGATTTTATTTAAATAATATATAATATATAATTGATTTAAATGATAGAGAAATATAATAGATATAGAGAAATATTAATAGATATCGTAGTGCTTATATGTACTATAATTATGATAAAGTGGTTCAATATCTCATATTGGTTTAATGGTTTTAAATATGGGTTAACTTTAGTTACATATGTTCATATAATTAATTATATTATTTATATTGTATTTAGAATTCAATTTTGCTATTAGAATTTTTCAGTTACATTCTAGGTCATTGAAGGCACGGCTCGGCCGCTTTAACAAATTTAATTTTTAGCGCACATGCCTAAAAAGTTTTTATTTTTAGTCATGCATAAAAAAATTTTTAACAAAAAAATAATAAAAAAAAAAAAATAGTTGCGTTCAAAAATCAAATAGTTTTCGCTAGCTTATACGCCATGAATACTGTCCATATATCCAAGATGCAGTAGTCAAAATCTTGAAAGAAATTCAAACTAATTTGTGTGACGTACTATAATTAGACGGAAATAGTAAAAATTAAAAAAGAAAAAATTTGCAAGTGTATTTTATAAAACGAAAAGAAGAATATCTCTTTCTTTTAAAACACTTTTTAATTTTAATTTATCTTAAAATTTCAGATCTAAAGACTTCGTATTTAACAGATACTCTCATTCAGATTCTACAATTTTAATTGTTGCAAAAGGAAGTTTATCATTTTAAAGTGACTCACTCACTCACTCATGCAACATATACAACAAACCCAGATATTTGCATCCAAGTGCATTAAAAAAAAATTAAAAAACTTTTTGAAAACAAAAAATTCTATTCGGACTTTAAGTAAAATTTGTGACATCAATTAAATTGGTTTCCTAGTGCGGTTGATAGATTATGCCGTGTAACTTACGTCCAAATTTTTGCTGGTCTAATTTTCGTTTTAATTTTTACAAAATAAATGAGTATTGCCTAACTGCAAGTGGTCAACGCCAATCTAATTATGCACTCACTGTGCAATTGTTAAAGACATCGAAGAGAAGAAAGTACAAATACAAATAATATACACACTATATTCAAATTCATTAAAAGGTGCTAATATTGATATATGAAAAAAAATAAATATATTAGAAAATTAGTTTATAAAATAAAGTAATTTTGAAGCCAAAGAAAAAAAAACAACAAAACAAAAAAAAAATAAATAAACGAAAGCAATCAAAACCAAAGTCTGAATTTATAAATTTAAACAAAGTCAAATATAATACAAACATATTATATATAAATATTTATATATAGTCTATATATATATATATATATAACTATAAACAATAAATCAGTATAAACATTAGAATTAGTATAAAAAAATTATTAACTTTATATAGAAGTAAAAGTAAAAGAAAAACATGTCAGGAATATTTCGTAATAGTTTTCATAATAACAGCAATAAAACGATGGCAGATAGACGTACAACATTCAGTGCTTTCAGGTAAGAACTTTTTCAATGGTTTTTCTTAACTTGTAAATATGAAAAATGTTTTAATATATTAATATACATTTTGGATATAATGTATAGTATATTTCTAACTAATAAAAATCCAGGAACAATTGACAACAAATAATAAACAGCAAGATCTGCTCACAATATCACACCTTTGACCGAGATATGAAAAATATCTCATATAACTATAAATAACATAATTATACAGTCAGCTATAACAAATAGATAATTGTCCAGATGTTAGAATATTGGAGGTTTCGTCCAATATTGATTAATTTTCTTGATAGTAAATTATTATTTGTCTTTTATGGACTCTCAAAAGATATAAATACCGGGATCTAAAAAACGCGTGGATCATTTGCCAGATTTAACAACATAAGGTGCGCCAAAATTTCCACACAAATTCAACAATAAAATTTTTTATTGCGTGTGTGAAGTTCGTTCTGCTCTATGATTCTGAGGCCTGGCTCATTACTGCTGAAATAAAAGCCAAGCTACAAAAGTTTATTAATCGAAATATACTTCGGATTTGGTGTCCCAGTACGATAACAAACGTTGAGTTATGGAGATTCACAGACCAAATATATATAAACGATGATATACGAAAACGAAAATATGTGTGGATAGGACATACATTACATAAACCTTATGATGACAACCCTCAAGGTATACGATCTAAGGGTAGGTCTAAAATGACCTGGAGGAAAACAATACTTCACAAAACTGGCAAATCGTTTAACGAATTAAAATAAATAACATGTAAAATGTTAGTAAACTTTTGTTGAGTCCTGAAGCTAATAATGGAGTATGGATTTAATAATGGAATCTTATAACTGAAAAGAAATCCAATTTCTTTTATTGGTAGGGTGGTTACTTATCTTTTCTGTACTACACTAACTATAAAAAGAGGCAATTGTCTTCATTGATATGATAGTTAGCCATTCATGTGTTATGGATCCGTTTTTAATTAAATTAATTTTAATTTAAAATTCTTGGCAATTGGTTAAAATTGTATATTTTTTTGACTCTTCTTAATTACAAATATAACTTCTCTTTCATAATTCAAATTCATTATAGTTTAGTAAGTACTCCAACTTTTTTGGACTTATTTTTAAATTTGATTAAGACATGTTTTTAATTCTTAATCTTCTCCCTAATGATAAGTAGGACTCGCCATTATTGGGTAATTCTCTTCGAGATCTGGAATGATTTTCCAAACCATTTATCTACCATATTAATTTATTTCCAACGTTCATTTTCTCGTAATGTTATGGGTTAGTTAAATGTTCATTTTAATATTAGCGGTGAAATAACATGTGTATGTGGAGTCATGTTATGTAGAGTGTCATGGGCTCGTCAAAATTTTCACTTTTGGGCTTTGACGAAAGTGCATGTTATGCAGAGTATTACAGAAATTGTAATAATTTGCTTCTAAAACACACAAAGGTTGATATTTATTACTGAGTAACACTGCTTTGCCTAAGTGACGAGGCTCTCATGACCAAATTTGAACCGTCATATTGTCGTATTATATTGCTCTCAATTTTATAATTTGCATTAAAAAAAAAAAACAACAATTTCGCTCATAACGAGCCCATGATATTCTACATTACATGTCCATTGATAGTATAAGCTTGCAATGTTCTTTAATTACACATTACAAGATGTCAAAAATATGATATACCAATATGTAACGTTATGGAATGATAACGAGTTAAAAACTGTAATAACACAATGAATTTATGCATACTTCACAGTTATTCGATCTCTGACCTCCTTTGGCCTCCAATAGTAATGCTTGGAAGTGATTACACGAATATGTTTTCGATCTGCTGTGAGTAAACTTGCGGCAAATTCAGTAAAATTTTTCTGTACTTAATAGCTGCCAAATCAAAAAAAGCTGTCATAATAAAGAAATAATATAGAATTCTTAAGTACTGCCATATCATAAAAGTTTTTATAAAAATATATTTGTTAAATATGTAGTTATCACTGACTTATCAAATAGGCCTCGTATGTAAATATGTATACTGATATATTTAAAAATCAACAATAATTGTAACATACGAGTAGTAGTCTATGAATTTAATTTAAAAAATATGTTTTTGTTTTTAATTTAAAAAAGAAAACGAGTCAGAAATATTTTGATCTTTTTATAGTAACAACAGTAAGATAACTATGTCAAAGAAAGGGACTTTATTCACAGCATTTCGGTAAGAACTTTTTCAATGATGTTTCTTTAATTTGTGTTTAATTTAAAATAATTAAAAAATATATATATATCATATTTATAATTTTGTTATCACTTTAGGCCATATTGAATGATTTCTTTTAAAAAAGTATTTGCTATATTGCTATTTCAGTTAAATATTGGTGTTAATCAGTTTTTTACTGTTTCAAAATATAATCTCCATATAAATCGTTTTTTTTTCTTATGAATTAACAATATCCATAATTGTTTAGAGCTACTATTTTATCGGTTCTGTAACATCTAATCTGTGTTTCGAATAAATTTTTGTGATGGAAAGATTTTTCTTTATCTAATTCAATTTTACGGTACATCAGAGATAAAACTACTTTGTCAGTATTAGGTTTCGTAAAGTTTTTAGATGAAGATATAAAGCTAATCTATATGATTATTCATAACTTATAACACACTGGTCTGATGTCTGAACTGAGTTTTGGGCTTCCTCTATAATTACCTCTATGTTGACCGTTCATTCACTAATTTTATGATCAATTAATTTCAGTATTTACGTTATTTTTCTAGTTCTTAATTTTTTTGGCCGTCCATATTTAAATGTTGCTTTGATGGAGGACAATCCATTTTACGAATATTTACATCCCATTGTAGTTGTTACATATTAATTCGTTTATTATTCAGTGTAATATTTTCTATTCAAAAATATTTAATTTCTTGTCATCAAACCTTGTTATGGACCATGCGTAATATATATCATATTACAATATATATAGGTACATATTTCGTTTTGTCAGAATTTATATGCAGGCATAACTAATCATATTACCAGGTTACCATATAATATTACCATGTTTACAACATTGCCAAAAGCAAAGCTTTGCGTGTAATTATTCGAAATTATACCTATGGTTGTAGTCCTTGAATGTGTGATATATTCAAAACCTAAGTAGAAGAAAGTTCTCTTCTTTTGAGAATGTTCATGTTTCAAGACTGGGGAATATTCTTTTCTTCGCTGTTATTTGTGTTATATTTATAATTTTTTGGGGTATGCAAGAGTATTTCAGAACTCTATGTAATATATCTCTATCTATTGAATCAAATAATTGGTTAAAATTAATACAGAAGTGATAAAATTTTGATTGTTTGTTTAATTTTTCAACAATTTATCAGATAGTGAGAATTTGTTCGGTTGTAGATTTGTCTAATATAAAAAGTGCTTAGTAATTGCCAGTTTTGTAATTACAGCAAAGTTGAGCAAAGTCAGTTGACATTCAAGTAATGTAATTGTTACAGAGTCTGTATAAAGGTATAATCATACCACGGCAACATTATTTGTGAAATAGACTTCACTGATAAATGGTTCGTCTCTGTAGAACCATATCAATTTGACTGGTTCATAGTGCTATAGGCACTATGTCAATTTGACTGTGCATGTAATATATTATGTTTGATTATTTTGCAATTATGATAATTTTACGTTTTACTATATATATTGTGAATAATATACCCATCTTAATTTTATTGACACTGATAGCTTTGAATTTAATATGCAATTAGCTTCATCCTATTATAGACTTCATGATATATGCTTCTATACTTTTTAACTTATTTTTCTTAAATATACTCTTAATTAATGAAGATCTGAAATAATTTTTATTAGTTTATTAAATCCAAATAATTATTGCATTTACGTGCGTTTGAACAAAAACATATAATACAAAAACATATATAAAAACTAATTTCTAATTATATATGCATACAGGAAATTATTAATTTCTTTATAAAAGATAATTAACCCCAGTATCTACATTCAGATCACAGTCACAATAGAAGTGTATTTTTAGTAAACTCTGCTCTATGTATAACCACTCCATGTACAATAACTCAATGAAGAAATTGTTTGTTATTAAAATTTTCCAAAGTTAAGTACTGCTAAGTATACTTCGCTGTCAATAGTAAATAATAAAATTTTATTCTATATAAAAATTTTATTCTATACATATGGTATAGTACAATCATATGGTTATCTGCAGCTTACCTACATTCATTGCAAAGAATTATGATGTCATTATTTTACTTCCGTAATTAAAATTTCTTTTCCATAAATACGACTGCCTACTTCATGAAATATAGACGACAATCAAATTGAGAAAAAGTTCATAGATTTAAATTTTTATATTTAGAAATGCCTCCTTGAAGCAATTTTGAAAATATTTCAAAGAATTGTGTGTCCACTTTAAACTTAGTAGCGTAATATATCTGATGTGTGTGTATTAATAAAATATTAATTTAATTACACAATTTCATAATAAAAAATATTTGATTTAATAAAGTCTTAATATGAAATTCCATCTACACTCACTATAAGAATAACTTTATTTTTTTTATCAAATTATGTCATATTTAATAAAAGCATCTCAATATGAATTTGCACTAATTTAACTGTAGTAATTTATAAGTAAATTAGTGATAGCTAAAGATAAATCTTTTGAATTTAAAATTTTATGTTCAGAAATGATTGAACATGTCTTAAAAATATTTGTTAGAAATACATTGCTATGCCTTGGATTAAAAAACCATCAAACACATTCTCCTGTCCTGAGTATTGCTATACTCAAAAGACTGTTTTGAGTTGGATAATGTCCCATTATTGCTAATGTGTCTAAAACAAAGTAATCAATAAAACCTGATAATTAAATTAGGAGTTATATTGAGATTTTGTGGCAACTCAACTAATTAAGTCTGAAGTCAATGATCAAACATATTTCACTACTTAATGATTTCGTTAAAATACTGCATTTAATTATTTATAAATGATTTTAAATTTGACTGAACCTTGTGGCCTCGATATTTTTCTTTTTAGTTTTATTATTATAATGACATAATAAATTTAAGAATGTACATATCCCCCAACAAATGACTCTCCGTCTCGCACAAACTAAACCCTTCATTCCTAGAGACCTTATCATATTCCGAAACTACGTTAGTATTATTACGAGGTAGGTGTGATGGTGTGACCTGCGTCCAGGCTCCGCTGCTGCTTCAGTTGACTAGCCTTGCACTTCATCCTGGTGTAATACATCCACATGCTCCAGTTACCATCTGTCGAAATTTACTTTTTCCAACTTCCGGATCTTTTCAGCAAACATTACTATGTGATTTTTGTTTGTTTTGTTTTCGATCATTTTTTTGTCAACGTCCTTAAGGAAGAGAACACTAGCTTGCGCTACTAGCACTACTCGCTTGGATATCCACTTTTTGCATTCAAAGAATGTGTACTCTGCGGTAACATACCAGTGTACTCAGCTCTGCAATATATGCAATTTGGTGATTTTACTTTGCACATTCGGTAGAAGTAGCTGTTGAAATAACTATGACCATTTAGGAGCTAAATTAGGTAATCCCTTGCTACTCAGTTTTTTAGATCTAAAATAAGCCTTGTGGTCCATCGTCCACTTACCACTGCTTTAGAAACGGTGCGGTACGTTGAAGATATCCTCAAAGCTGTTGTGCGTTGCACTAACGCTAACGTTTTTTTGCGATATTGTTCTTTTAGTGTATCTTCCCATATCTCACTTCAATACACGAGAATGGAGTTTACCGTCGTCATAAGGAGCTATCTTTTGCTCTGTGTGGGTCCTCTTATGTTTACCATAAGTCCCATCAATGCTGCTGTAGTTTCGAATGCTGTAGCTTTAGTTTTCGCTTTCTTAATCTGAGTTCAGAATGTTAGTCTAGAATCCACTTGAAGGCCTAAATATTTAATTGTTTTCTGCGACATTATAGTATAGTATTAGCTCCGTTTTCTCAGCGTTCGTATCCTTACCATATTTAGTTTCCATAGCTTTCATTGCGCTTCTTTTTCTGTTGTTTCGTGTTCCTATCACTACGGTTACGTCGTCTACAAATGCTACCAAGTACTTATTGTCTGGTATTTCCAACTCTAAGATACCATCGAAGTTATAGTTCAGGACCGAGTACAGATCTTTGCGCTGCTTCTGATGTGATCTGCTTTTCTGTTGGTCCATCACGAGTGTTATAAATTGCTACACGGTTTTCCAGAGATTAACTACATTTATTCATAAAAGATTTTATTTTATGTTGTTTTCAAATGCAGTCCATTTGTTATCCACGTTATGCTTTGTTACTGCCCAGATATTTGAATTGGTAGACAGCTTCGACATTTACTTTTGTGTTTAAATATTTAAACGTGTTTCTTTTATGTAGAATTTATTTGTCCATCTTTTTTCTAGGATATCATTCTGTCTTTCGTATTTGATCTTGTTTAACGCGTTGTAGGTGCTGTTAGTTATAATTTTGGTGAAGTTATGAAGCATATGCTATTCATTGTACATTATATCGCAAAACTAAATTAAGTATGAATTATAGCATCGAAGATGATGGTTTAAGCATGACTTAAGTCAGTATTAAAACTTAAAACTATGTCATGGTTACCACAAATACAAGGATTTTTAGTTGATGATGTTAACAATTTATTTCCATCACGTAAAGATGATTTCTTCTTCTCATGTTGACTAGAAAATTGAATATTTGTTCCAAAGATAATGTGGATTTAAATGAAATCATATTGCAGACCATTGAGAAAGACAACTATATTCAACTGTTTGATTTTCATTTAGTTGATATATTCTGACTGCGATTATATTTTTAATTTTAATCTTATTTTAAAGTACTTTACAGTTTGTTTTTTTCATAATTTCAGTTACTTTTGTTTAATGAAAACAGGTTACCTACCAACATATCCACTGGTTTGTTGCTACTAGTATAATTGTTTTCTATTGAGACGTATTTATTGACTGTTGTAATTGCTGATATCTTCTTCTTCTAATATAGCGAACAATACTAATCTGAAGTCAAGTTTTATAAATCATAAATCATATTATAATCTGACTATTAGTAATAAAAATTAATAACATAACAGAGTGGATATTTTTATTTAAAATAGATACCATACCTACATTGCGTTGAAGAAAATTAGTTTAGTACTCTTCTATAATTTAAAGTTATTGTTCTTATGCAAATTAAAATTTAAAACTATAATTATCATAATTAGTTTTATATAATCTCTACTTTAAAATATCTATATGTTTGATCATCATATGTAATAGTTTATGGTTATTTTTAATTATAGTTTTTCATATTTCATTTCAATTTTAAACGAAACCAGTTTACCAATGTCTTTACAAAGCTTTTTGATTTGAATTCTCAGTATTTTATCTTCTGGGTACTAGCACGAATTATTTTAAAAGTGAAATCGTGTTTTATGTTTGAGGCAAACATGTTAAAATATCTTAAAATAACTAAATTGCTAAATCTGCATTGTTTCGTTTGTTTTAAAGTGAAAATTTGTGCATTTTCCTCAGTAATGAGTATATTAATAATCATTTCATTATTAATAATTTCCCAAAATGTTTACGCGCGTCGCTTGAAACGTTGTGAATTAGCTGGGGAGTTGTACATATTGGATGTGCCTAAGGCGGAACTACCACTTTGGATTTGTATTGCGGAATATGAAAGTCGTTTCAATACACATGTTATTGGTAGACGTAATGATGACGGATCTAGCGATTATGGTTTATTTCAAATCAGCGATAAATTTTGGTGTAATCCAGCAAATGATACGGAATACTATGTGTTCAATGAATGCAATGTCAATTGTACTGAACTAATCACAGATGACATTACTAAAGCGGTTATATGTGCACGTACGATACTTAAGCAGCAAGGTTGGTCAGCATGGACCGTTTACGAAGAATTCTGTAATACAACATTAATAGACGCAGATGCTTGTTTTGAATAACATTTTCAATTGTCCTAAAAACTTGATTATGATCGTTTATTAATGTTTCGAACTGCAGATTATAAAAATATAGTATTTATACATATTCATACACATTCATTTGAATTTAACAGTTTAATGACTGTTTGAACAGTTTTGTGAAATAATTTCTTAATAAAAATGTTGAAAAACGGGTTAAAAGAAATAATGAAATTAAAAATACAAATATGTTAAGGATTGTTTAATTTAATTTAGGTTGTGTTAGGTTATAACGGTGATCTTATGAATATTCTTAAGCTCAGAATATGGAATTATTTAAAACCATCTGTAACCCTTAAAAAAGATCAAGATACTCTTTAAGAAAAGTTGTAACCTATCAAGATTTTGTAAGTGAGCTTCTAGAACTTTTTTGTGTAGCTCACAGTAGCGACAATAGTCATTGAACAGAAGGTACAATTTTTAGCAGGAATATCACTTCGACATTGATCACTTTGCATTCTTATTATAAGAAGTCAATGAGATTGTGAAACTTTTCCATCCTGTACTCAATTGCTCAATTTGTAAAGAATTCATTGTTTACAAAGCGCTAATAGCAAGCCGCATAGTTTGAATGTTCCGAATGAATTCCTAAGGTACCCGTTGGTCTAGCTCATTTCCTTTGTCATTGTCTGCAATATGCGATGTGTGATCGCATACCGAGGAAAGACAAATGTTAAACAGCGACAACATCTCGTTTAAAGATGGCGTAGCAGTCAAAAACCGTCGTAGATGTTATATGTCTAGCTTAAGATGACTAGAATTCGCTGATATGTGGTTATATTTCATAATGATTTATATATTTAGATGTTAGTATATTGTCCGTACTTTTGCGTAAAAGTAGTTGTGTGTTTTGTATATAAAATAAAGAATAAAAATTGATGCAATGGTTTTCCAGCGAGTGAATACTTAAATTTTAAATCGAGTGTTAAGCTTACAATGAGCAGTTGTTGTGTTCACTCCTTCCTCTTGTTTTACTTATTTATTTATAGGTATTGGTGTCCCATATTGGTATTGGCAACGGCCATATTGGCAATCAACCAAAAATATTTGAGCTGGAGACGTAATTTGTTTAGCACTACGGTATGATGGGTCTCTGCGTACTAGGAAGACATGCTATGAGACTGGCTCGACCCTATAATGACTTTTGTGGTGGTTGTGACTCGGTGGTTGAGATGAAACCTGTACTTCATCTATTATTGTTCATCATTGGCTAGAAGAAAATTTAAAATTTTTGGTGTTGCTTTTTTTTTTTTATCGACATAGAGCTTTTATCCTTCATAATTATTGAATCGGCTAAGTTTTTATCTATATATTTATCAGTTTATGGATGGGGGTAAAGTATACTAACGTACTTAGATAGATTATGGTCTGTACGGCTAATTATATATCTTTTTGTTTTGGCGTTTCTCCGGTGACCTTTGGGTATGGGTCCATAATCATCCAAGTGGTTATAAAGCTATGAGAGTGAGAAAGCTCCAGTTAGCATATAGTTGGATGTTTGGACACACAAATAGACAAATTTAGGTTGGTTCATTTCTACTTGTATGGGGGAGTAGTCCCTTTCGGCATTGTTCGTACGCGGATCTTTAGTCTGCTTATCAACAACGCTGATCCGTGGTATCACAACGAGCCATTATGCTCAAGTGTGCTTTGATCACATGGCCACCACTTGAATATTACTTACTAACTATTCTCCCAGGCAGATCTGTAGATCTTGAGTTACCTGAATAAATTAGAATTAAGTAAATGCTTGCATAAATTACGATAAGTAAAGGATTTATCAATTAATTCATAACATGAGTAGTTTTTTTTAATATGTCTGGTTATAATACAGTATTGTCCATTTCTAATTAGTTGGGCTTACAATTTCACTAATAATAACGCATGTTAATGTCAACTCATTTTTTCACGTCAAATTCACTGCAACTATTTTATACGTAGGTATATATAGTATGTAAATATTGTTCATAACAGCGTGTCAAGTCAGAAGCTGGAATATATTTCATTGTATTAAACGCTGCCTATATTTCATAATATTATCTTAATTAAAAAATTATTCTAATTTATTAATGTGCAAAAAAGTGGAGGGGGGAGTGCTCTTGGGTATTCTATTAAACACACTTAATCAATCTATTATATTATTTAAGAAACGAATGCACGACACAATTTTGATTTTTATTGTTTCAAAGTTAAAGTATAAACTAATAATTAAGAATAAAATATGCACTAAATATATAATTTACAATTTTTATGGTAGCAAGATCAAATAATAAATGCCGTATAAATATATCATGGAAAACAAGTTTCGGTTCCATATTAGCACCCACGAGTGACGCTCAGATTAGGCTTCCACTGAATTAATATTGCAGTTCAAATATATTTAAACCATTTAGCTTAGCTGACTTTGTAATCAGTGTTGATTTCGACGTTACTATAAACAATAATTATTATGAAATATTCAAGTAAATATTGGATCGTTTTTTTGTTGTTAATATATATTTACAAGGGACAAACAAGAGTGTTAAGCCGTTGCGATTTGGCACGTGAAATGCATAAATTGGGAGTACTCAAACAGGAGCTGCCAGTGTGGGTGTGCATCGCTCGTTATGAAAGCAAATACAATACTTCTGCCATTGGGCGATTAAATGGAAATTGGTCAAATGATTTCGGTATTTTTCAAATAAGTGATCGATTTTGGTGCGTTTCATCACCAAATAGAACATCACAGAATTTGTGCGCTGTGGATTGTAAATTATTACTAAGTGATGACATAAGGGAATCTGTTCGCTGTGCACAAACAGTAAAAAAACTACAAGGCTGGAAGGCATGGGCTGTTTATAGAGCTTGTAATCGCATCCTACCGAATGTAAACGAGTGTTTTTAGGTATAAAAAGTGTTTTATGATACAAACAAAAAGACAACTCATAAAAAATTATGATGTGAAAATTCAAAAAAAAAAAATTTAATAAAATTGCTACATGTTAAACAACTTGAAAAGACTGATTTATATGAATGAGGTTAAAAAATAAATTTATTTTTTCAACATTTTTATTGAGCAAAGGAATTATTAATGGATACAGTGTTCGTTATTCTTCACATTCATTTAAGTTCTAATGGTCGTATAAGTTGAAATGATATTCATTGTCGAACACAGATAATCGATGTGTATTATACCACGTCTACCTGTAAAAACATTACCTCTTGGCCGACAGATCTAGCTTATTCTTTTTGCCCAAAGAAATCTTGATTTGCCCGCAAAAATTCACTAAGTTCACCTATCTTAATCTTATGCTATTGCAGTGAAAAGGTCACTAAAGTTTAATCCAAGTTCACTTAATATATAAATTCTGTAACTTGTTTTCCATATAAACATATTCAACATTAAGAGTTAATCATGTTAATTTTGCGCTTTTTATTGAAGACACATTAGACTTTTTTTTTTGGTGGTTCGTACTATATAATTTTTATCTTATTTTGTATAATTTATATATATATTTATATTGTACAATTTATTTAAAGTTACCCAATCAATTCTAAGTTTTATCCT
Organism: Teleopsis dalmanni; assembly: GCF_002237135.1. NCBI lineage: Eukaryota > Metazoa > Arthropoda > Insecta > Diptera > Diopsidae > Teleopsis > Teleopsis dalmanni. Next base: position 51,983,752 of record NC_051847.1, read on the forward strand.
GCTAATTAAAGTACCGCTTGTGTTTATAAAAAATGAGCGGTAAAAATTCATTATAAAATAATTCACATATAATCTTTAAAAATTAAAAGTTTTAAAAAGTATCGGGTATTGCTAATTGAGAAGAAGACCCACATCTCAATCTTTTAAGAAGTTTGTTGAGCTGCAACTATGTTAGTTGAATTAGCTCATTTTAGTTTTAAGTTATTACACAAAGATTAAATTTTGTTTTGGTAATGAAACGATTAAGTGATGAATCAGTTTTATATAAAAACTGCCGCCCATAAAAAGCAGTTTACGAGTAGTACAAATATGTAATGGAAAGTCAGGAAATGTTCGTAAACCGGAGTCGTTCTCGTTCTCCTTCATACGATAAAAACATCACAAAATGATAGGAAGATAATTGTTATCTTAACTTATCCTTAATATTTCGTATCGAATATAAAAATCCTCTTTAATATCCGGAGGAAGATATTTTTCTCGAAATTATAAATAAGAATATTTATCAGTTTATATAATAAAATATTTTTATATTTTAAGTTTATCAAAAAACATTATGTTATTAATTGTATATATATTTAAAAATCTCAATAATACAAATTATATTTTTTTATTATATTACAGTAAAATTAACTTTATTTTATATGTTAATTAATTGTTCTTTTTTATTTTTCAGCGTAAGTCCTGGTACTTTAAAAGACGTCACCATGGATAATTCATGTAAGCAATATTATTTATATATTAAATTTATACTGTACAATTAAATAAAATAACATTACCATCTATTATAACTTATTTCACTGTTACTATTATTTTTTATTACCTGTGCTAAATTATTTTTCTGTAATAACAATATAAATAACACTAGCCAACATATTTGGGACCAGATTTTAACTAAGATATCTTAGCTAAACCACTTCTGTCTTAGAAGAGTTTAAGTTAAACAAATTTTAGAGAAACATGGATCTGTAATATACATTTCTGAGACCAAAGAATAAAGTGAATTTTTTGGTACAAAATTGGTTTTTTGATAATTGATCACCTTGAGGAAGATAGCATATAATGCAACTTACTATAAATTTAAAGATATATTCACTGAAAAACTTCTCTATATGAAAAAAAGATTTGCTTCATCAAAACAACATATCATTTCAACTTTTGGGTTTTCCTTATATAGCTAAAATATATAAATTGAATTTTGATTGATTGTATACTTCTTTAATTTACCAGATCTGGTCAGTCTTCAAGACTGAAAATTAAAGTCATTACAAGGTCAGACGTAAATTAATAATTTAACGATCTTAACGCAACGCATTATTTAGAGAGGATAACTCTGAAGGTGCATATTTCGTAGAACCGATGACGCATATTCTTATTTTTTCATTTTTTTGTTGTTTTATTTATGTACTTTCTGCTCATTTTTTTTTACAGTATCATTGTTATAAAATCGGTAATATATACAAATGTACAATGTTCTTTATATTGACACATTTTTTTTTAAATTGTGATTTATCCACCTGTTATATTTATAACAGGTGGAGTCTAAAGTGAACTGGACTACTTTAAAAATAGTTGTTTGTTATGCGGTCATCTATTGGTTATAATACAAATCTTTAAGGTAGATCGTAGGAGATGGGTTTAGTAGAAAGTTTGATGTCTATTAACATAATAGAGGAATTATAATCGTCCCTATAAAATGTATAAATTTTAGCAGAACATATCTGCTTCATTCTAAATAAAAAGTAGCAACAGGAATAATGAATATGGTATATTAACTGATTTAAAGTAAACTAAGATATGGCTGATTATCATCTTCATTATGTATAAATTCGACTTAACAGTACTACCTAGTATATTTTACGTAACTAGAAATATTCAAAGCTGTCAGCAAACTTGTTAAAAGAATTTAATCTAATACTTTGTAGAGTGTCGTTAAGAAAGTTATAAAATGATGTAATCTCTTTTTCATGTTCTTGCTTCAATTATACTGGAATTTATTTCAGTATGAATAAAGTGAGATAACAATTAATCGTGACGAAAATTATGTATAATTTCAATTTTATAGTTCAAATGAAGATTTATTATTGCTTTCATGCTGTTCCACAGAAGCAATTTCGTATTTTAAATCATTTCAACTCACTCTTTATATTTTAAAAAATAAATATGTATAAATTCTATATACTGAAGACGCAACATATTTTTTAGTAATATAATAATTTATAATTCAGAGCGCTGACTCTGAGCTTCAAATTTGGCAGGGCACAAAAAATTATTTACTAATAATTAAATACAACAATTATTTCCAAGACCACTGAGGATGCATATTTGGCAATACTCGAAACAGCTGTCAGCCAAAAATCCAATTAATTAAAATAATATAAAAAAGAATTTTTTTTATAATTATATAAAAATAATATAATTTATTGTTTTAATGACCAAAATTTTTATTTCTAATTATGTTTTTGAAACATTATTTTATTTAAAAATAATATACATTCTAAATTAGTTTTTAAAAAAATTTGATTTACACAAATATTTCAACTATATTTTATATTGATCTTTCAGGGTACTTATTTAATAGTTTTATAATATATCAATAATACCAAGAAATAATTATACTTAACATTAACAACAATGTTTATATGTTATGTTAATTACAGATGGTGTAGGATACCGTTCTCCCTGCGTGGGCTCCCAAGGGTTCATGTCTGGACAAGGAAATTCTCTTCGAGAGATCGAAGAACAAATTGTGTCTTTACGAAAGGAAAACTTCAATCTAAGACTACGTGTGTATTTTTTAGAAGAAAATGTGCCAGGATATAATCAACCAGATAAAACCATACCTGAAGATACACTTTTAAAACAATTAGTTGATTATAAGGTGTGTATTATTAATAAAAAGTTTTAGTTTTTTTTATTGTTTATATTACAATTTAAGGTTGAAGTAGAAATGCTACGTAAAGATGTTCAAGATAAGCAAGAATTGCTTAAAGAAGCTGCGGCTGCTCTGACACATATGGAGGAGATAGCAAACGAAAAACAGATGCAAAATAGTGAAGATAATAAGAAGGTATTCATATTCCTCATTATATATATTTTTTAGTATATATTGGTGTAATCTTATTCATTTGTTAGATATTATTTGTGAATGCTAAATTTTGCAAACATTTGCAAATAAATTTTATTTTATAGTTTTAAAGAGGATATAAGAACCATAATTTTGTTATTGTGTGTTATTACTTTCATCAAACAAAATGTGTTCATACTAGTATTAAAGTAGTTTACTATATTTTTAAAAATTTGTTAAAAATATTCAGAATTGAGTAATAATGTATATATTGGTACAATACTAGTAACTTTCTTCCGGTTACAACAATAACAATAATCAATAAAAATAATAATAATAATGTGAAAGAGATAAGTACTGGTATAATCAAAATTTTGACTATTAACATAATTTAATTTCATATTACCAAATATTCCAACTATTACCAAATATATAAATCAAGATTGATTTATATAGCGTTGTAAATAATAGTACTCCAATACGAATGTTATATTATATTTGATCATATTAGATAGTAATTCCGACACGTAGACTTAAATGCCTTTGCAAACTTTTAATTCTTAGTTTTATTTAATTTTTTTTTATTTAACCTGATTATGAATTCGATCTATTGAGTTCTAATACATTTTACTAGAATCATCATAATTATTTTTATAGCTTTTTATACCACAACTATATTCAATTTTGCCTTCCAAATTAATTATAACTAATATTTCAAATTTTTAAAATTATTTTGTGATATGGTGTTCCTCCAGATTTAATCATTAACCAATCATATATGACGCAATTCCACGATTTTGTTAATTATAATATTTATTTAAAATAATTAATTTAAATATTTCTAGTTTCAGATATATATTAAAAAATAGTTATTTGATTTTTGTTATTCTTATCTTTAATTAAATGAAAAGTAGTCCATGTGTGTGTGTGAGAAATATAATTGCTTATAAGATATATTAGTTTTATTCTTATTTTGTTTTGAATAACATTTATTTTTTTTACAAACTTCAAGAATTTTCAAGAAAAATCAAGAAAAAAAATAAAAATTCATTAGAAATAAAATAAACTTTTTAATTAATTTCAGGATTGTAGTCAAACATCGGAAGAAATTGCAACAGGTGAAAACATAGACAAATTAAATAATATGGCAGCGAACTCTAAGGTAAGTTTTGCTAACATTTGAAAACTATCAATTATTTTTTAATTTTATAACGTATTGTTTTTCCAATAGATAAGTGAACTGGAAGAGTTACTGAAAGCATCTAATGAAAAGATTAATGACTTCCAAAATCAAATATCTGCACTGGATGACATTCTTACACGACGAGATGAAACAATAAAAGAATATCAAGAACAAATCAAAGAGTTGCGTTGTCAAAAATCAGATCTAGAGCAGTCATTAGAAGCAAGAGAGAGAGAAATTAATACCGTAGAGGTAATTTAATTATTAATACAATCAGTAGATAAAAGTAATTTCTATTAGTTTAGATTAACTTCAATAAATTCTTTTTTTTATAAGTTATTATTTATAAATAATTATAAAAAGATTACTTAATTTTTTGTAATACATTGTATTAAATATCCCCCAAGATGACTACAATAAGTCTTTATACTTCTAATGGAAAAATCGTTTCTGAAAATAAAAATTTGGCTCTTTCTTTGAAAACTACTCATGAACTTTATCTTGAACAAGAACGCTATGTGAACCTAATAGAACCCCAATTGCGAGACCAAATGTTTTTGCTTGTTAAATTTCAAGTAAGTTCAATAAAAAATTTTTTTTATACCGGAACGAAATAATTTCTTACACAATTTATCAATATAAGTTATAATTTAACGTCACATTTTTCAGACCGAAGTCACTGTTATATTTAATAGAAACTAGTATATTTCATAAAGAGGTTTTTATATGACATAATAGTACTACAAATGATATAAAACCGATTTAAAACTGATGCCCACATGGTGCGAAGGGGGCGAGTTCAACTAACTGTTGTTTTCATTATAAGTTATAAAAGTGCTAACCTTATTAAAACCTTTTTGTCATAGAATATAAAAATATGTTATAGTAATAGTAATAGGTTTTTGATAGGTTAGCTGACACCCAGGGTAGTTAGTTCATAGTCTTCCATACTGAAATGTATAAACCTGGACAGACTTGCATATTTGTTTAATTGTATTTGTTCTTAAATATACATTTAATTATATATTTAGAAAGGAAATTAATAAACGCCCATTTATACAAACATGTTTGAAAAGATTTCGTTCCGTAATAATGTATATGTGATAGTTGTTCAATAATATATATTGAATTTTGAATTTTATCTCCAATATAATCAGAACGAACTGACCTCAAGGAATCAGACTGTATTATATCTGCGGGACTATATAAATAACTTAACTGAAAAAAAGAGCAATGACTGTCAGAAGTGTAAGAAATATAGTGAACTAAAGAAGGAAATTTCAGAAACTTGTGATAAGAATAATGTTTCTTCAAATGAAGATAATAAATCAATTGAAGCCTTCATATCGTCTTGCCGTTTAAATAATGAAAACTTCACTAATAAGTTTGTATCGAATGACGTATTGATACAAATCTCTACTAATGAATTAAGAAACATTTTGCTTTTGGAAAACAAACCCTCAAAGATGTCTCAGGAAAAATTTTTGAGAAATCTTTTCAAGTCCATATATTCTAGTTCTACTTTACATACAAGGATCCCTAAAAACTCTTTAAAATGTGCACAGAATGAAACAAAAGAGGTTATATGTTATAAATAATTGTTTAAATATTCAAATTTCTTTTAGTTGTTATTCCTGCCCAAATAATTCTTTTAATTTCAATTCTGTAGATGCATCCAAATAGCAATGAGTCATTAGAACCTTTAGAAGCTAAAGAAGATTTTGAAAATTAAAAATGTGGAAATCCTCCCGAAATCTTTCATTTTTTATATCAATCATATAAATATGGATATGAAACTTTTTTGAAACAATTACTATTATAAGGAAAATTTAAGTGAAAAGATTTGCTCATCTAAGGGAATATCGTCAAAATTAAATATTTTATTTATTTAAATATTTTATTATTTTAAATGATTTATTTTATATACAAAATTAAAATTATTTCTTTAATCTTAAAAATTTATTTTGTACACAAAAATTAAATGATTTATTCATTTACATTTTTGAGAAATTAATTTTAAAAATCTATTTTGTATACGAATTTTTTTTTTGCTTTATTTAGTGCTTACCAAATCAAAATTGTAAAAATATTAAATAAATGTCAAATTTCGTATTCTGAATTTTTGACCACATTTTGAAATTCAAAATTTCTATACAGAAATTAAGCAATTATTTTAGCAAACAAAACCACTAGCTCTAGCTCTATTGAATGAAACTAAGGGTTATAGATCTCTAAAAAATTCGCACATTACACAATTCAAATTTCCCATTTAAGCAATAAAAAATTGAATTGTCAATATTTATAATATTTGATAGATCCAAAAATGTAAAAGCAATTAATTTAGCAAACAAAACCACTAGCTCTAGTGCTATTGAATGAAACTAAGGATTATAGAACTCTGAAAAATTCGCACATTACACAATTCAAATTTCCCATTTAAACAATAAAAATTGAATTGTCAGTATTTATAATATTCGATAGATCCAAAAATGTAAAATGGCTTTAATAGAGTATGTTAATTTAACATGTTATAAAATATGCATCATATAATTTATATAGATAAATAGATTAGGTTATGTTAATATTGACTGGCCGTAAGCCATGTGGCAACCAGTTGGTCTGTAGCTATATTAGATGTAGATTAGTCGAATATAGATTAATAGACATATAGATCATATACATATTAGATGTTGTTTTTGAGTAATGGGCAGAACCATCAAGCATTTATTAAAGCGTATTTTTCGACCAGACCTAATAGAATATGAAGCAAAGCTTTCTCGTGTGTCGTATTTTTAGTTCTCGTATACTCTGCTATCAGGGTGGCTATATAGATAAATATATTGTAAATATAATATTACATAAAAAAATTATTTTTGCAGAATATATTTTTTCGTTTTTATTTCATGTGATTAGTGGAATTAATTAACATATTTTTGATTTTTTTTAAATTGGATTTTTTGGTGTTATTAGCTGGCACTTTGATATATATTTATTTTAATTTTAATAGATTTGTTTAATTTTGGTAATAACTGACATTTGGACATATTTGGACATACTCAATACAATGTTTATATCGTAATTTTTTTTATATTATAAATTTATATTGAGAATCTTCTTTTGTTTTTTATTTTTTCTATATTATTTAATCTATTTTTAAAAGAACAAAAAGATGAAAAACTGATTTATATTTGAATTTTTGTTGAAATGAATAAACGTTTATTTGAATATTCAAAATGTTCAGTCATTGTTAAAATAAGTTGTATTTTTCCAAACTTTAAATTCATTCTTAAAATGGTTCGCTTCGAGTTCTATACAGTTGCTGCATAAATATTTTTTATCTTTAAAAAATGATTTTTCGAATTCCTCTAAACGTACAGACAAAGATTGGTCCAAATTCATTAGAATTTCTTTTAAACAAACCATATTCTTAAATTTGTATATAAATAAAATTCAAATGGAGTATAATATGGTTTATACGATCTAATCTTCTTCTTAGTTTCCGTTTCCCCTAGTGGAGTGTAGGGCCGCAACGATTAAAACCGCTTAAACCGCTCTTCTGTCATTTCTCTTTCAATTATCCCCAAAGTTAAAGCCGGTGCACGATCTAATAGCATCGTATTATATTGCCTATTGCTTGGTATTGCTTTGACGTTATCGAAGTGATTACCATGCTATATGTACTCTTAATTATAATAACTTATGTGTCGATGGGACAGTCTCAGACTTTTTAAAGCACGATAATCAGTGGGAACGTGGTGCTAATTTGCTGCTGGTAACTTTATCATATGCAAAATGGTCTTTCAACATATGATCCATTCTTATATCAAGGATATTATCCACAATATCCCAAATTGTCACCTCATTTGAGCATCCTGTTTTCTTATAATCTTAAGTACTTTACTGCGACTAGACCTAAGACTGATGGTACACAGCACTTTCATTTTTTTTAAAAAATATTTTTTTCTGCTTATGTTTGTCACTTTGTTAAAACTAAATAAATATTAGTTTTTATTAGTTATTGTATAAATTAAACAAATATCTAATAACAAAATAAGGAGGAGTAATCTTTAATTAATATTTAAAATATTGTAAGATCGTAAAAAAAATATTACAAAAATATGTTGGAACTTATTTAGTGTAGTCCTTACTGAGTTATCAAATAGATCTCGTATGACTTAATTGTCTGCCTAGAAATTGATTTGAAAAATATAATTATGAGTTTATTTATCAAATATATATTCAGATTTAGATATATATCTACATAAGAAGGTAATAAGTTTACATAATATTTGAACTAAATATATGTTATTTTTTCTAGAGTATTGAAATGGTCACGCAAGAGATGCAGGAAATTAAATCTGAGTTAGCTGACAAAACGTGTATGCTTCTAGAAGCTGAGGACGAGATAACCAGTCTGAAGCAAAAACACGAGCACGCGTGCCGTAATGTCCAAAAGCTTATGTTAAATTTAAAATCGAAAGAAGAAGAGATAGAAAAGTTTAAACAACTTATTGCGGATGGACCATCTTCGTCGAATAAAGACGTAAATATATTTTAAATGTCTTAATATAGTATACTATAATAATGTGTTTTTCATTTAAGTGTTTAAATTCACAAGCCGGTTTAAATACTTTAGAAAGTACTAATCGAAAACTTTCTTTGAGTGATTCTGAGGTCGTTAATGATGTGTCTATTGCAAATAAAGAAAAACTTGAAATGACAATTCAGCAGCAGAAAAAAACTATACAAAATTTAAAGTTGGAGATAAAGAAAAAAACTGTAGATTTACAGGTAATTACCAACAATTGATTTTAAAAGAAAGTATGAAAATATATAATTTGATTTTATTTACATAATAGAAATTAGTCAACAAGGAACTATGGGAAAAAAATCGTGAAATTGAGCGACTAACTAAATTATTAAGTGAACATCCATCGGAATCAGTTTTGTCACCAGTTAGCAGCAAAGATACAAGTTTGGAACTTAAGCATGCATATTCAGATGAAGATTATATGAAAGCTTTAGAACGCAATAAACTCCTTCAGCGTAAGGTCGATGTTCTTATTCAACGTTTAGGAAGTGAACGAAATAATGATTCTGTTATAATTCAATTACGAAATGAATTACGCCAAGCACGTAATGAAGCTGAAAATGCTGATAGATGGCGCCAAGATTGTGCCGATGTATGTACATTATTATCAAATCGTTTAGAAGAGCTTGCTGGTTTTTTGAATTCATTATTAAATCATAAAGATGTACTTGGCTTTTTAGCTGCCGATAGACACCATGCTATGCGGAAAGCAGTAAATCGTAGCCTTGATCTATCAAAGAATTTGAACATTACATTATCTATGACAGGAAATTCTGCCGGCGATCAAAGCTTACTACAATTAAGTAATCTTTCTGGTATTTTAGGAGACCTTAATGAAGGTGAAAATATGACATACAATTCATATAAAGGTGAGACCGAAGAAGAGGCTATTAAAAATTTGAAGTTTGAAAACAAAGCTCTTAAAAAAGAACTTGAAAAACGTCGGAATGATACTAAAAGAGATCGACGTTCATTACCTATACCACTGCCACTTTCAATTGAAAATCAAAGTGAGTCAGAAGATTGGTCGGAACCTGATCGAAAAGTTTCTTTAGCACGTATTGGACTAGACGATTATTCGTCATCAATAACTAAAGATTTGAAAAAAGCAACTGATACTGATACAGACACTAATACTTGCACTCAAAGTCGTAATTCAAAAACTAAATCACAAGACCGGATTGCACAATTGGAACAAATCATTTTAGAGCGTGATGAACGTATTTTGGAAATTCAATGTCAGTTGGTTGAAACAGATAATCGTTTAAAAAAAGAAAACCTACATGTATTGGATATGAGAGATGAACTTCAGCATTTACGTAAACGTAATGAAGAGTTGCATGCTGATCTAATAACAATTGGAGACAAAGAACCTGTGAATTCATTAAACGAGTCACTGCTTTTAAAACAAATTGATGAAAAAGAACATCAAATGAAAAAGTTAGTAGATGAACGCGATTGCTTGTCAGTGCAGATTGCTTTAAGTGAAATACAAATAAAAGATTTAAAATTAGAAATAAATGAAATAAAAAAGAAGCACGAAGTTGCAATAAAAATTGCAACGGAAGAACAAACTAAAAAACTTGAAAATCTGCAAAAAGAATTCGAGGCACGTCTAGAGGAACGTATTAATGAACAAGAGCGTAAACATAGAAATGCACTCGCAAACGATTGGACTGAACGTTCTTTATATGAAGCGAACAAAAAACAATTAATTGAGTTACAACGCCAATTTGTGGAAGCTCAGCGTACAATTGATTATTTAAATGAAAATGAGCAGGAACTTAAAGAGTCACTAGTGCAAAGCGAATTTTCAGCCCGTGCGCTGAAAAAGCAATTAGATGAATCTACAATACAATCTTCGAAAACTATAACAGAACGTACAAAGGCTTTAAATGATAAATTGCAACTTGAAAAGCAAGTACAGGAATTAAAAGAAAAGATAGCAGAAAATGAAATTAATAATAATATTCTGCAAAAGCAGTTACAACAATTTAAATATGAATATGACCAACTCAAAACGAAATTTAATTCTATTACCCGAATGAGACAAAATAGCAGTGATGTTTCAAACTCTGAATATACATCAGAGGAGATACCAAAGCAAGATAGAATGCCTGGTATTAGTGATGTAAATACTATACGAGATGCTGCCACAAATACTTCACGTCAAAATAATCAATCACCGGATTTGGGCATAGAAAGTGATGCTGGTCGTGTTTCTAGTGTAGAAGTAACAAGTACACAACACTCTAAATTAAAAACTGTGGAGCTGTCTATGGCTAAAGAAAATATTTCAATTAAAAATGGTAAGTTTTATAGTAGTATGTACTTGTTAATAGCTTGATATATAATTACAAAAGACAGAAAGGGTTTCGTAGTTTGTAGGTGTCTGACTTACTAAATCATGTTATTGTAGTTACTGTGGTAACACGTGCAGATTAATCGAGCAGTAACCTACATGAGTTTAGGTGATGGTAGTGTGAGAAGGGAGAGGATTGTGTAGGAGTATGTATGATGCTTATTTTTAAAGAAAAATATTTTTCGGGAATTAGTTTGTTGTTGTTGTAGCCCGCCGTTATTTGCTTGTGTGTCCCCTTTGAGGGATGTTAAACAGTACTTGGTCGTTTTCGACGGGTGGCTTCTGGGCGTAGACGAGTTAAAAATAAATAAATTCGGTGTTCTGTCTAGTAGCGTCTGTGTTATTGTTGTTTTTTTATACCCTGTTGTTGTTATATCCCTCCGGGACCTGGTTGTGAAGTCCTTTTGGGAAGTGTGGAACGGTACTTGGTCGTCGAGTGGCTCGGGACGTAGATCCGGCCGTTCTTGGAACCTTTATATCCTATTCGCTATTTGTTGCTTTTTTTTTGTAATATTCATTTTATGATCATGGACTAGTCTGAATCGACATTGTTCGTAACTGATATGTTAGGGTATGCACAAAGAAATTGAGTTTTTTTTCTTTTTATCGGGAATGAAATTTTTTCTTGTATATATTCAGTATATAAAACTCCCAGTAAGATTATATTTATTCAAGCATTCCAAGTAATTTCGTTACAGGATGGTAACTTTTTTTAATCTTATTTAATTTATATTTACGAACTGATCGATTTTTTTTCATTTTTTGTAGAAATAAATGCATCAGCAATTAATGACGAACAAAGGCAGCAACCATCTCCTAAGAGTAATATTGCGCAGGAAAATGTACATGATTGTGCCAAGGTAGATCAAGAAAATGCAGAATTACGTCGCAAATTGTTACGCACAAAACGAGCATTAGAAGACACGTATCAGAAACTACATATATCTAACCAAAAGAAAGCACAGGTCGAAAAAGATATTAAAAATCAAATACTAAAAACTCACAATGTGCTTAAAAATGTACGATCGAATATGGAGAATGAATTGTGATAAAGGCATTAATGGTCATTGAAATTGCACCACTCATCACATTTATAATTTATATATCATAAATTAGAAACGATATAATATTATTAAAATCATTACCATCGACTAACAATTGTAATAACTGTTGTCAATTAATAACTGTTTACTTGTGTTTATGTTGGTTTAAGTCATTTTTTTACTTACTTAAAATAAGTTCATTTTTTATATATTCGTTTATTTCGGGTATGGTGTGGTCTATAAGTGTTTTAAAAAATTGTAGAAAGTGCTAAAATATTTTAAAATATATTTTAATACAATATTACTTTGTTACAACATTAACATTGCCATAAGAAAAATTCAATAAAAAACAAAAAAAAAATCAAAATACAAATTAATTATTTAAATTATTTATAGTAGTTTAGTTGATATATAAATGTAGAAATTACCATTCATATTGAATGAAATGTTTTTAAATCATTAAAAATACGACCTTAACATTTACATATCACATACGTAATTTTTATAAACTTTTGTTTACTAATTAAATAAATTATGACAATGGATAAAAATAAAATCACACATTCAATTCATTGCATATGTACAAACTATATGGTATTTTATATAAAATAGAATTTATAAATATATATATATATATATATATATATATATATATGCATAACATATGCATAACAGATATATAAAACTGTTTTTAACCCTTTTATTTTTATCACTTTTAGTACATAAACTTCGAAGAAGACATTGAAATTATTATTTAATATAGTTGCTGAACATCAACGTTCTTTAAAATATATAAAAATTCCATTGGAACGTACCTTTTTTGTTCGTATTACATATTTTTTTTTTAAATCTTATTAAAATGGTAATAACGTTTTGAAATCGATTTAGTTGAAATGGCTTTTCAATAATGTGGATTTTTTTATGTTAAAATTTTTAATGCAAGAATTGTTTTAAATAAAGTTTAAAATTAAATAAAAAATAGTTTTTTTTAATATTAATTTGTTCTTGCCGAGAGTGACGTGTTTTTATGATGAAAGGAAACTACGATTTCGAATAGCAAAGACAGGAACAAAAGTTTAGTTAATATATTGAAATTTGTTTAACTCCACAACGCCACGTACTCATCATCAATGGTCTTATGAAATACTCGAATTTCTTTTTAAATAGTTTATAGTCCGTATATAATTTGTCACAACTGCAAGTGCCAGGCGTAGAATTCGTGCCTGTCAAATTAGAAGCGATAACTAACTAATTGTGTTTTTCCACAACTAATTGTGTTTTGTAGTTGCCTATTTTTATTTCAAAGCTGTTATTTTGTAGGGACATCTGCTATGCATATTTTTATTTACTATATGTAAAGTGCCAATTTTTGGTTCGTTCACTTCTCAACAAGTTCGCTAATCTATGAGAGTGATTCTTCTACATATACAAACGAAGCTATATTTCATACTTTATCGTTATTGTTTCAACCCATCTATCCAGTAGTATGAGCTGTCAACTACATATTCATCCAATAATTTTTTTGTAATAAATTAAACAATACATAAAAAGTGTAATTATAAAATTTATTATAATTTTCTATTGTATATTTTAAAGCGTATTCCTAAAAATAAATAATATATAAATAAATTTGTGCAAATACAATATGTATAGTTGTAATGATAAAAAATAAACACCATTATTTTTGGTTAAGTAATTTTTAGCAAATTTTTATGAATTTATTTACAAATTTTGTGCTCTAAAGCAACTTTGCAAGTTGAACTTATTATCTGCATACAAATATATCAAGATTATATTTATTAGAAAACTAAAAAAAAATTTCACTAATTCCACTAAGGATAGCTTCATTCAGGTTGTTGTCCATATATAGTTGTCAAAAACAGTTTTGTGTGTTAACCGCTTTTTACAAATTACAGGTGCCAATTTATTAGCTACTATTTTCAAAGCGATTTGCATAAAATTGATTCATGCCTAAAGCATGTTTTACGTCATGATATCTTTGAAGTATGTTAGATATAACTGAGCTAGAATCACTATCTCCACCCCACAAACGCAACAGACTTTCATTCTCGAGTATGGATACAAATGCTATAAAGGATGAAATAGTTTTACAAACTGTACAAAAATCGCAAATTTTTTTTATATTACTTAAAAGTATTTTTGGATTTCCCAAACTCATTTGAACTTGGGGCATTTCTAAAATTGATTGAAGTAACGGAGAATCTTGCGCTAAGCCTTCCTTTAGTTCAAGTAAACTGGGACTGCGTATGCCACATAGCCACTCACAAGCAGCACCTTTGTTATTACAAGTTTTTTTTAAAGCGGCATACACTTCATTCCGTTCAAAACCCATTTCAGTGATCTCGTTCACTGTATCTGGCTTGGGTGGCATATCACGATGACTAAATATTCGAACAATTTCCAAAAGTGCAGCTATATTCTCTAAAACATCCTTTAAAGTAAGAATTTACAATTGAATAAATTACTTCATATAAAACATGTATATATAAACTTATATTATTACATTATTTGTTACTATATTTGTGGGGGACATAATTGATTGACTTTTCTGAAGACCCATGACTTCTTCTACTCTTGACAAATCATCGTTTTGAGTTTGAATCAACCATTCTAAGGCCGAAGCATAAACACCACTAAAAGTAAATAAAAGTAAGCTATTAATATTAACAAATAAAAAAATACTTACTTGTGAGTCTTTAGAGCATATTCACATCTTTCCTTTGTGAAACCCATGTCAACAAGGCACTGCAGTATATCATTTTCGTCATTTAGTTTATTTATAAGTTTTTGTTTCAGCATGGCTATAATTCGATCGGCATATGGACTTGCACCAACTATTATAGCAGAAACTTGCGCAAGTGATATTAAAACTTTTCGTACTTCAAAATGCAACTATAATAAAACATTAATTAAATATTAATAAAATAATCAACTTCTTATATGAAGTATTAAAATATTTATTGCTTTGTATTGTATTATAAAGCAGTATATACAACAAATTGAAGAAACTCTAAAGAAAAACTTAATATAAAATTTTCTATTCACTTACATTGGCCTGTTGGAATATTTCATTAACATCAATCATTGGTAGATTTGTTACACGATAGGGAAGGTTTCTCGTTGCCATATCAACCTCATACAGTCGTGGGGGAGTCATATCCTTTGCACTAGGCATATTATTTGCTAAGAAATGTCTTTTAATAACCAATACAAGTGTATCATTATTTTTTATGTTGAGTGATTTCAAAGTTCGATTTTCGTCTAATTCTACACCTTCGAATTCTGCTCGAAATAGTCTGTATCGTGGAGCAACTAAACGTAAATCAGTCGAAAACAGTTGCACTGCAGCCATGTCATCAGATAACTCCATAATAATTTCATTTTTAATCTCTAAGAGATGCTTATTAACATCAGTCTGATAAATAAGTATACGAGCACTAGGGCATATTATTCGAACTCGAACACGCTCATTTGTTAGTGATGTGTCACTTACGGTATCGTTTGAATTACTTGATGAATTGTTCGTGGAACTGGACGATGAAGATGATATACTACGTCGTGAACGTCTCCTAAAATAAAAATTATAAAATAGATAACTCAGTATATATATATTACATATCTCACTTCGAAAATAAGTTCCGCAATTTCTGCATATTTTTTAATTTGCCAAAAAATACTTAACCAATAATACTAATAATTTTTAAAACAGTTTTGTTATAAAATTTTTGTTTTTGTTTAACTTTTTTTGTTAAATTTAAATTACTTACAATAGAGAATTCCTTGGTAACTTGTTTAAAGTTAAATTAGATGCAATGTATGAAGTTTTAATTCTACATTGTGCAGCACAATCCTGCTCGACAATTGTATTGTTTTGTTCTGTTGTGCTAAGATTGTCTTGATTTCTTTCGATATGAGCCGCATCCGCCGGTAAAGCGTCTTCATTATCGCATCCGCTCCTTATTAAATTTTTTTCTTTTGCGGTTCTGTTGCTCCGTGCTAACCATTTTGCACGTTTTTCTGCAATTTTTTCACGCATCCAAGGTATCATTATAACCGTAATACATATATACAGATTGTGGGACCAACATAAAGTTGTCCGTTATAACCATTCAATTGTTTTTTATACATTTCAAGAAAATTTAAACATATTTAGCGATTGTGAGTTTGTTATTATTGTTGTCTTTCGTTCATTAGGCAGCAACTGTGTAAAACCTTTAGTGAGACGTTTGTAAATTGAAACAAAGTGAAAGTGTTGCTCAGTGTTTAATGAAAGGGTTTAGTTAAAATCATAAATTTTTGGTTTTAATATTTTTGTACTTAATTGTATTAGAATTTTGTACTATGTTCTCAGTGCAGCTAAATCAACTTATATTAATCAATTAAAAATTTGTTCTTTCCCATTGGCATAAGTCAGAAAGTTATAAATTAAACATAATTAATTAATTATTATACAATACAAGAATAGATTTGTAATTGCAATAGATACTAGCAGAAAACAGCAAGTTGCTGGCCTATAGTTGCTTATATGTACGCAAAATAACATTTCACATATTTGAAATTTTGAAAACAAAACATTTTAAAAATATGTCGAATTATGGTAAATAAATATTTAAAATATATATGTGTGTATAAATAAACAACAATTTTTAGGAGTATGTGAAGTAAGTATAATTAAAAAGCAGTTTAAAATTTTTAGCTTTTTAGTTGATAATAAATTAATACTTAATTAATGCAAGCATAAATATTCTAAACCATTATTAAATTTATTTCAAAAGAAAATTGGAAAACTTCCTGCATTTTTAACATGATCTTTAATTTATTATTCATTTTAATTTTCAATTTTATATAAATTTTTATAAAAAATATAGCAAATTTAGCAACTTGCTGTTATTTGTCACACGTAATAGCTGCCGAAAGCACCTAACACTAATTAAACACCAAAGCAAAAAATAAATAAAACTTAACTTTTACCTGCACCAATTCTTTCATACATTTTGTATGAGATAACAAAAATAACTACAATACAAATAAAAGCGGTTTATTTTGCCGTTTTTTTAAATAAATACCTCAACGCGCAAGTTATTTTTGGTTTTTAAAAATAAATTATGCATAAGAAGGTTTATTTTTGTGTTTAGAGATAGTAGTTATTGAGTATTTATTTACAAATAATTATTATTTTTGCTTTAAAAATAAAAAGCAGCATATAAAAAAATATAATAATAATTGTAGCAAAATAGTTTATGATTTAATTGAATTTTTAAAAACATATTTCTAAAATAATTATGACAGCTTCATTCAGCTAAAATTTTTATTTGTTATGCAAATTTCACTTCCCTACAATAGTAATTTCGAAGTAGCATAATATATGACGATTTTTTGCTTTATTTACGATATAATATAATTTAAAAAAGTTTCGAATACAACTCTGTAAAAACTAAATTTTAGATAGAATTGGGATGAGAAATTTAAAGTGTCATTTGTTTATAAAACCATTTTCTGTCAAAACAGCAGTAGAGACTGATTGCAAGAGAACTAAACAAAAGTAGCACTTTAATATATAATTTTATTTAAAAGAGTAATAATTAAGTGATAAAAATGGGAAAAGCCGAGAAGGGCACGCCGAAATACCTTGCCAACAAGATGAAGGCAAAGGGTTTGCAAAAATTGCGTTGGTATTGTCAGATGTGTGAAAAGCAGTGTCGGGATGAGAATGGATTTAAGTGCCACACAATGAGCGAATCTCATCAACGTCAGTTATTATTATTTGCCGATTCACCTGGAAAGTTTCTATATAGCTTTTCAAAAGAATTTTCAGATGGATATATGGAATTATTAAGGCGTCGCTTCGGGACAAAACGTGTAAACGCAAATAAAGTCTATCAGGAATATATATCAGCAAAAGATCACATACACATGAATGCAACTCGATGGCTAACACTTTCCGACTATGTTAAATGGTTGGGACGCTCGGGACAAGTAATAGCTGATGAGACAGAGAAGGGTTGGTATGTTTCATACATAGACCGCAGTCCTGATGCACTTGAACGACAGTCGAAAATGGAACGCAAAGAAAAAATGGAAAAAGATGACGAAGAACGTATGTTAGCTTTTGTCGAGAAACAAATAGAAAAAGCAAAATGCACTACTAATCAAGAATCAACAGAATGTATTGAAAAGTTTACTGAACTTAAACGAGATGAGTCGCAGCCTTTGAAACTCGATATTAAAGTTGTGAAAAATGTACATATGGAAAATACTTCTCATAAAGTGGCATTAAATACAAAGCATTTTAAAATGGACACAACTATAAAAAATAATACAGTCCAGAATGTAAAACAAAAAAGTAAATCTGATAGTAGCACTACATCAGCGTTAGATGAAATTATGTTATTAGAAGAGCAGGCAAAAGAACGCTCTAATCGAAAGGACTACTGGTTGCATGAAGGTATTGTCGTGAAGTTTATTAGCAAATCAATGGGTGAAAAATATTACAAAGAGAAAGCTGTTGTGCAATCAGTAATAGACAAATACAGAGCTAAAATAAAGTTTCTTGAAAGTGGAGAAAAACTTAAAGTTGACCAGGCACATCTGGAGACTGTTATACCCGCACTTAATAAGAATGTACTAGTTGTAAATGGTGGTTATCGTGGTTTTGAAGGTGTCCTAAGAGAATTGGATGAAGGTAATTATTGTGTATCTGTGGAAATCGCAACAGGCCCATTGCAAGGACGTATAGTAAAAAACCTTAAGTATGAAGATATATCAAAGTTGCATTCATAACAATAAGTTTTTTACATCATTTTACATCAGAATATTGTGAAGTATAAATTAAGTTATTAATGTATGGTAATTATATTTTATAAAATAAAAATCAAAGAAAAACAGTTTAAAGTTTTCAGATTTGATTTTTGGATTTATATTTTACAGTTGATGTTTAGCCTTTTCCGAGTTAGTGCATCTGGGCACTTTTATTCTTTGATAGCTGGAGGATTCTGCAGAGTACCACCCATCTCCCACCCATTTGTGTATTCCTCATAAGCTTCGTGATATTTCAATGACTGATCTAAGATGTGCGTAATATTAATCTTAATTTTTAAACTCGTTAAAAGCTGTGAGTTATCCTGTAGACTTAAAAATATTTTGAAAAAAAAACTAATTCATCTTCGAATAAAAGGAAAACAGTCTTACTGATTTCTGAAAAGTCTAAACTAGGAAGCAGCATACGAAGAAGTACTAACAACACGAATTCATATTGAAATAGACGAAAAACATATGTAATTAAAGCATTTCTTATATCGGCAGTGTTAACTGAAAACTTATTTAATGAAAAATATGCCAAATCTGTATTATCTTTTGATCGAAGGGACGGCAGATCATTAATTGATATTTTAATACATTATATTCTGCATTGTCTAGTGGTTAATGCAGGGAACTGAGTAATTAAAACTAAATCATGTCTTTTTCCGGTTAAAATCGACTAAAATACTGTGAAACTACCAGTGTCAAGGGACTTGCTAATATTGAAGAAAATTCTCTCTTAAAATTACCAATGACTGCTTTTAAGGAATCTTATCTGGTATTGCTGTAGATCTATAGGGTCTGTGCATGTTTTGGATCAGTTAGCTTTATCTACACTAAACTAAGCAGGTCACTGTAAACTCAAACATCATTTAAAAGTTTAAAATTTTTTTTAAATACGATTCAACGAACTGCTTTCATAAACCACAGTCTACAAATTCAACAATAAGGTCCTACCACTGCTTTAGCATTATTTCTTCTGTTTACAATTTCAACATATTCAATAATTAAAGGACTATGTAATTATTCCACATTCAGTTAACTCACATATTTTTGAGTCGGACATCTAAAAAGAAATATTGGTTTAATAGTGGTAGTAGTTTGGAATTTATGAGAATAGTGTGGGGATTATAAAGATAATCCTTTGTTTATGGTAATAGTTTGAGTAAGAAATATTAAAATTATGTTTCATTGCTTCCACTTACAAGTCAATATCATTATTTCTACATTTTTTCTTCTTATAGCCTGTTTGAGCAGGCATTGATTTATTGTAACATATAATTGTATCGCATTTAATTAAAATACGTATTCAAGCTGGTCATTTTGATTAATTGTAAACAACTGAACGTCAATTTTGTTTACATTCGGCAAATTTTAAACATAATGCTTTAAAAATGCAAAATTTCGTTGAGGTAGTGAAAAAATAAAATAACAAATATGCAAAAATAATTTATTTTAAAAATATTTTTATAATTTGTAATGAATTAATCAAAAAGTATATGGATTATGAACAACCAGGCAATGATTGCTTAAAATTAAAAATAAAATAATTCGTGCGATGCAAAACGTAAACAGAATTGGTAAATGTCAAAATGAGTTGTTAGTTTTCTATTAAGTATGTTCAGTGTTTAACGCTTTCAAAATTCGAATAGAAACCTGAGTTTTAATGATGATAAATATTGTATTGCAATAAATTTGTAACAATTCTTCCTTTACGTACAAACAAAAACAAAAAATCGAACTAACATAAGTAATGTTATAACTAACATATGCAATGCAAAATAATATTAGAATAAAAACATCGAATAGCTTGCACACAAAACATTTATTTCATGTTTGTTACAGCACCAGTACGTTATTTGTACTTCAGCACAAATAATTAAATATTCCATAACTTAAGACGACTCAACTGATTACTTACCGCATAAATAATTCACTTTTTAAGGCTATTTAAGGTATGAAATATTTCTTAAAGCGCGTCGTAGACTATCATTTTTGAATCTCATTCAAGTTGCGCTCTAGCTTAAATTTATTCTAGCGACCATGCTCATATTCAAGAGTTGTCATTCGTAATTTATGACTGACTTTATTATTTCATTTATTTAATTCTATTATACAATATAGTAAAAAGTATAACACGTTTTTCAACTGCACCATTATATGCTTTTAAAAATAGCTTTGTACAATTTTGTATAAAATAGTTACTTTTAACTATGATTTTTATAAAATTACTTGCAAAACCTTAAAAATTATAAGCTACAACGTTATTAGCCGTAGTATTTTCTTTCAGAGTTGTAAAAAACCCACATTAAGTCTGATTGAAACAAATTGGCATCACTTTTTAAATATGATAAATGTTTTTTTTTTGTAATATGTTTTATGCTGTGTTGCGTATAATATGAAACATAAATATTGTAACACTAAAAAATATTTTATTTAAATCAATGGAAACCAAATGAATATTAAAAGGGCAACGTTTAGTATTTTCATCTTATATTTTTAAATTAATTTATTTATGTTTATATTTGAAATTATTAGGAAATGAAGTGTTCCTGTGATTTTAATGAATGACAGGAATTTTGCAACATATTTCTACTGAATATTCATAACAGACTAATTCACAATTTTTGAATTTGGCTGCACTAAAACTTAAGACGTAAAAATATTTACGAGTCCAAACCTAACTCTGAATATTTTAAGAGCATTGTTGTTGCTTCACATGTTTTCTTTCGTAAGTTGTGAATATTTTTTTGCTACCTTGAATAAAACATTTACGGATATTATTGTTTCTTGTTTGTCAAAAACACTAATATTTCCGTTTTCCAACACTTTTAAGTTAACGAAAGTGTTGAGGCAAATGTGGTTGGTTTTTTAGATGGATAGGTACTTCTTTTCGTTGTTATCAAGCGTTGGGATTGCGTATATGTGTACAAAAATGTATTTAAATATATATTATTCTGTTTAGTGTCTAAATTAATAAAGTTTTTAAATGATATTCGCTTAAATATAAATGTAAAAACCAAAAGAGTATACTACACTAAATTCCTAATTTTATGTGTACATGACTAAGAAGATCTGCTTGTAACAACAAATTTTAGTGAGAAAGTCAGTGAAAAGAAAATTGACAAACAAGTAAAACATACATTAAAGGAGATGACAAAGAAGCAAATTTAATGTTATGTTCTTGGAGTACAGTAAATTGTGGACAACATTTTCCGGTTAAGATTTAGCATATAACTGAGCTTATATTATTTAGGTAGGTAGATAATATTCCTTTAAATAATATTTTTCGTTTAATTTTTGTTTGCTATTTCTGCATATATATATATACTAGCTCCGTAATTTGTACGATTGCTTAAAGTGCATACATGCATTCAATCAAATTTATTTATTTACCAATGCAAAGTCAGTACCAAGTGGCAAATTCGGGAAAGTTAGAATCGTCATCGTCTTCAAGAATTTGTTATTTTTGGACCTAATTTAAGATTACTTGGGTGCGTATGAAGCAGCAATATAGTATTGGTCTAAAAATTAATGACAAATATGTTACTAGATAATAGAATTAATCATCATAAGTCCAGTAAATATATATGTATACAATTCTTATAAGAATACAATTTGCAATTGTCATGTATTTGAAATATTACAAATAAATGTATTAAGTTATATATATATATATATATATATATATATATATATATAAGAATATATTATATATATAATATATTATATTATATATATATTATAGCATTATATATTATAATATAAATATTATAATATTATATATTATTATTATACATATATATTATATATATAATATATATATATATATATATATATAGTCAACAGATAAACACTACAATAATAGATAAGCGAAATTATAGCAGCTATATATATGTATATAATTTTTGTAAGGTATAAAAATATGTCTGAAATATTATTTTATTAATAAACAATAGTTTTACATGTTCAAATTATATTAATATAAACAAGAAATCTTTCTTTGTGTAGTTTATAATAATTAGAGCTTTTTGAATTTTATACTTATACTGTTTATTGTAACTAATGACTATTATAGATTTCATAGCTCTATTAGAGACAGCGACGATAATTGAGTTTAGCTTCGAGTTTGAGAGAAATCAATTTTAATAAAATGTGGAACTCTGATCCCAGTCAAACTAGTGGTACTCAGTCACAAAATGTGCAAAATGGTCGCTCTACAACAACTTCACCACAACAGCCAGTTAAGCAGTTAGGAATGACCTCGGCTATAAGTTTGGCAGATCCACGACCTGAAGATTTACAAAAAACTGACGATTTGAAAAAATGTTTGGAACCGTATCAAGTTTTTGAAACACAAGATGAACTGAATCATCGCATGGAAATTTTAGCTAAATTAAACACGCTTGTCAAACAGTGGGTTAAAGATGTATCTGTTTCTAAAAATATGCCAGAAGTAGCAGCAGAAAAGTTGGGTGGAAAAATTTATACATTTGGCTCCTATAGACTTGGAGTACACCATAAAGGCGCCGATATTGATGCGTTATGTGTTGCCCCACGTAATATTGAACGCACTGATTATTTTACTTCCTTTTTTGATTTACTTAAAAGGCAGTCAGAAGTAACTGAATGCAGAGCAGTAGAAGAGGCGTTTGTACCGGTTATAAAAATGAATTTTGATGGTATTGAAATCGATTTACTTTTCGCAAGACTTTCACTTAAAGAGATACCCGATGACTTTGATTTACGAGATGATAACTTACTTAAAAATTTAGATCCACGCTCTGTCCGTAGTTTAAACGGTTGTCGTGTTACAGATGAAATCTTGGCACTTGTGCCTAATATTGAAAATTTCCGTTTAGCACTACGCACCATTAAACTATGGGCAAAAAGTAAGTAATGCATAAATGTAATCATGATAAAAATAATGAAATTAATGCTTATAAAATATTCTAGAACATGGAATATATTCAAATTCACTAGGATACTTTGGAGGAGTTACATGGGCTATGCTTGTTGCACGTACTTGTCAACTTTATCCAAATGCTGTTGCTGCGACACTAGTTCACAAATTCTTCTTGGTGTTTTCACGTTGGAAGTGGCCTAATCCTGTTTTACTTAAACATCCAGATAATGTAAATTTACGTTTTCCGGTAAATATTGCACTTAACTGAAAATATCAGTATATAGTTAAACTTAATAATGTAATTTATGCATAGGTCTGGGATCCTCGTGTTAATGTATCAGATCGTTATCATTTAATGCCAATAATTACACCAGCATATCCACAACAGAATTCTACATTTAATGTTTCCGAATCAACAAAGAAAGTAATTCTTAATGAATTTAATCGTGGTATGACAACAACCGATGAAATTATGCTAGGACGTGCTTCTTGGGACCGGTTGTTTGAAGCGCCAAGTTTTTTCTACAGGTATGTGTTAATGAAATTGGAATATTTTTCATAAATGTACAAATATATATTTAATAATTTTTGTTGTAGTTATCGACATTTTATTGTACTTTTGGTTAGTTCAATAACTGCTGAAGATCATCTTGAATGGTGTGGTCTTGTCGAATCAAAAATTCGTTTACTAATTGGATATTTAGAAAGGAATGAACATATTTCTTTAGCACATGTTAATCCTAAATGTTTCGAGTACAAGAAGGGGGAAAAAAGCTTGCAAAATAGTAGCGGCAATGAAGATGATAAGTCTCAAAATTCGCAAGTTGTATCTTCCTCTCCATATTGTTCAATGTGGTTTATTGGTTTGGAGTTTAAGCGCACCGAAAATTTAAACGTTGACTTAACAGAAAATATACAAAATTTTACTGAACATGTTATACACCATGGTGTAAGAAAAAAATTTTTTTATTGCCTTATTTATATACATCTATAATCTATTATTTATAATCAATTTCAATTAAAGGTAAATATAAAAATGTTGAAGGAGGGTATGTTAATTGAAGCGCGTCATGTAAAACGTAAACAACTTTCCTTATACTTGGATGCAGATTTTTTAAAACGTGAAAGGAAATCTATGGAAACGCATACTTCATTTAATAACATGGTTATGGCAAATAGACAGCGTTATTCTACGGAACTAGCACAAACATCGCAAAAGGATAATGGCAGTACTAAGCGTATGCGATTAAGTGAATCAGTAAGAAAACAATTTTTTTTTTAATTATTTAAACATAATAATATTAACGTATATCAAAATGTTTGGTATAATTTAATAGCGCAATGACGATAATTCAAATGCTTCAAGTGACACTGGTGGCACTACACCGACTATGCAGAAGCCTGCTCCTACATTTGTAAATGCATCAAATACTTCAATTAATGACAGAAGTTGTTCTGAAGATAATGCAATTAATAGCCAGTCTTTACAGCTTAGTGGCAGCAGCAGCAGTGGAAACACTAATACAAACAATTCCACAACAACTGAAGTAGCATGCTCGTGACCGTCATCAATTCCATATAATTCACATAAAACAATATCCCCCATTCCACCACATATACAAAAATTTCGTAAAAATAACAATGCTGCCGCTGCTGCTAATTCGAATAGTATATTTAGTCAAAGATCGTCACTAAATCATAACTGCACAGGCATTTATAAACAAAATCTTAATTTAAATACACAATACCACAGAAATAAAAGAGCTTTACCAACTAATCTTACCTCTAAAATAGAACCAATTTCTGCGAAGCTTGCAAAGAACAACAGCAGAATAAATGTTTCTGATACATCTTCAAATAATCCTAATCAATCTTATCCATCAAACCATGGAAATAATGACACGGATGAAATGATTACTACATCTACAACATCAATTGCAGACACTACTATTACTTGTAAGTTTTTATGAAACAAGGGTTTCACAAACATTTAATTAATTTTTTTTTTAAATACCATATTATTATATATGTTCGTATTCTTTTTATACTATAAGTATATATATAAATATATATATAGAATAAAAGTTTTTTAAATTTAAAAAAACAAAAAACAATCATTTATTTTTTTTTTAATTTACGCGTTTTTAGTTTAAAATAATTGTATGTACTTTACATTGTATATATGCAAAATGTATTTATATATAAATTGTATAATATATGTATGTATATTTATATGAACTATATGTTATATGTACATGTAAACGCATAAATTGTATAATTTATATACAGTGATGGAAAAAATTATAGAAACAGCTTAAATTTCTTTCTTTATCTTATATATCTTTTGCTAAAATATTTTTTTTCTAAAGTTTTAAAATTTAAAAAATAAGTGTATGGAATAAAGAAAAAAAACAATTTTTCCGCAATTCATAATAATAAAAATTGGCCGTTTCGTTTTTGTCCCTTGGAAAAGAAAAGTAGAAACAAAAAATTTAAAATTAACAAAATAAATTTTTTTATTTAAATCTGTTTATTTTAAAAGCTTTGCATAACTTATACTAATATTTAGTTGTGGCACCATTATTTTTTATAACTTCGGCGCACCAATTGGTTGATATAATCCACTAGATTTTGGCAAATCCATGAATCATTCGATTCACGTACTTTGTTCCACAATTTTTCACTATTTTTGAGCTTATAGTTGGAAATTTGCTTCTTAACAATTTTCCAAAGATGTTCTATAGAATTTAAGTCCGGCGACTGCGAAGGCTATACTAATAACGTATAGCCTATATAGATATTTTTGTCCCTGAACCAGGTCTTTGCTATTCGAGAGGAGTGTTTAGGATCGTTATCCTGCATAAACTCCCACTTAAATGGCATTTCTTGCTCAGCATATGTTAGCACATCTTTTCTTTTATCCAGTATATTGGACCAACACCTGATGAGGAGAAACAACCCTATAACATAATATTGCCATCGTTTGCACAATTTTTAGAACGTTTAACATGTGGTTTCTTATCACATCCAAATAAATTAACTTCGGTTTCGTCGGACCAAAGCACATTTTTCCGATTACTTCGTAACAAATGTGTTCTTGCAAAAACTATTGTACGGGATATGTTTGTTTCGCTCAGATAAAAAAACACTTTTCTTGGGGAGTGATCTCTCAAATTCATTGCTATCACTTTATTTCGTATTTTTCTATTTGTTAATGCTGCATTTAACTGTTTTGTTCGAACTTTTTAGAGGTAGCTCGCTTTCTGCATCGGTTTTCTTTTTTTTTTCGAAATGAATTGCAGATTACACTTTTTTTTGACCATTTTTTCAAATTTTCAATTTCATTCATAGATTTACGTTTTTTTTATATTAAGGATGAATTTTTGTTCCATCTCTGCAATGACTGTTACAACCCATTTTGACGAAATACGCCGAACAAAAATAGTGAAGATCACAAGAGTGTTAGTCATTATCACTACTGTTTATAAATTTCTAAATGCCAACGGCGTCAAATAAATTAACTCTGTCAGAAATGTTTTTATAATAAAAAAATATAACTGTTTCTTTTTTTTTCTTCAACCCAAAACTCAATCTTGTTGCTGTAAGTGTGCATATCACTAATATTTTTGCCGAAAAAAGTATAGAAGCGAAAGTAAATTAAAGTATCTTTATCAAAATAATATATTCACTGGGTTATATGCATATAATGTTAAAAAAATAAAATATACTCCTCGAGATGGTATAAAACTTCTCGTTTCAATTATTTTCTCCATCATTGTATATGAGTATATCTAGATTTTAATATGTATCTATGCATATATAGATTTTAATAAATATCTGTATATATATATATCAATTGTAATATATATGTATTAGATTGTTCGGAAAGTAATTTCGTTTTTTCCCGACAGAGGATGTAATTGTATTTTTTTTGCATCCAACTTCACATTTAAGTCGTATTATTTTTATATGCTTCGACAGCTCATATAGCAACGCTTGTGTCTGAAAAATTCCAATTAATTCTACGCAGTAGTTTTGTTTGGTCCCCTTTTAAATATGGAGTGCGATAAGCACCATTTTCGACATATCTTACTGTTTTACTACAGAAAGGGTAAAAATGCTGTTCAAGCCAGAAAGAAATTGACCGATGTGTATGGGGAAGGTGTGTTGACATTACGCCAGTGCCACCATATTCTCCAGACCTGGTACCATCGGATTATTATTTGTTCCGGTCACTCCAAAATTTTTTAGACGGCAAATCCTTCACCTCAAATGAGTAGATCAAAAAACACCTCGATCACTTTTTTGCCAGCAAAGGCCAAGAATTTTATAAGAGTTTAATTATGCTACTACCAGAAAGATGGCAAAAGGTGTTGGACCAGAACGGCCAATATATAATTTAATAAAGTATTTTTTTATTATAAGAAAACTGTTTTTCATTTCCACAAAAAAAACGAAATTACTTCCCGAACAATTTAATACATATATATGTATATAAATTGTGAAATATATACATGTATTCAGTTATTAAATATCGATTTTATGTGAAAATGAGTTTGAATTTACTTTTAATTATATTATAAATATATGTATAGGTTCAATAACCATAATAGTTTATAATATTTAATTATTTGGGGATACACTTGGATGCTATATGATTTTATTAAATATATGTAAATTTTATGTAAATTTTATATATGTTTCATATTAAGTAATGTTAAATTAAGGCTTCTAATATTGTTGTGTTATGAATCCTGAATTCATGAACTTAAATTGATCATAACAGAGATCGAGTTTTTTTGTCTTACTGCGTGTGATTTATGCAATGAATTTATTTTAGTGGTAGAACACAAAAATGATGGAATGCAGAAATACGCCGTCTGAACGAAGTACCTTGAGATTTCGTCATAACTGAAATAATTTGATTAACAAATCTCCTCAAAAAATTTATTTGAATTTTATTTAATTATATTTTTTTATTTTACTTTATAATTATTTTATTATTATTATTTTTTTATTTTTATTATTATTTTTTTATTATTTTTTTATTATTATAATTAATTTTGTGTGTATTTATGAAATAAAAATAGCAATTATTTTATTTAAAAATGCAATTTAATTTTCAACAAGATCCACATTTAAGTGAACTGTGTTTAGAAATTTCTAGTCAAAAATTTTGATGAATAAAGGTGGGACGGCAACCCTAAAATATTTCTTACATTTAAATTATTTTTAAAAGTAAATTTTAATTATTTTGTAATTTGATAGATTTTTGATTAATTTGCTTTTCTTGTGAGCGGTACTTAAAGTTAAGTGGTGAAATATATTTTCACTGCTAACTGAGTTAGAACAATTTTATTATTATATTATATGTAAATGTAGTAACTGAATTTTTAGATTTAATTTGAATGCTCAATGAACTCGGCACAGTTACTGCTATCTTTTCGCTTAACTCAAAGATCATCTACTACCAGGATCTGTTTAATAGATATTAGCCATAATTTTTTCCTTCAGACTAGTAAAAAAATACTCGCAACTTACGAAAGAATACATGCGAAGCAACAACAATGCTCTTAAAATCCTCAGAGTTAGGTTTTACTCGCAAAAAAATTTAAGATTAAAGTTTTAGAGCGGCCAAATTCAAAAATTAGTTCGTATCATATTATAGGTCTGTTCCACCAGCTACTCATAGTAAAATTCGAGTAAAACACAAGTAAAGTACAAACTGACAGTGTAACACAAATTAAGTGCTAAATTACGCTCTTTACACAGATTTTCATTGAACAGCTTTGTGTAAAGTCTGGTAAGAACACCAGTGCCGCGCAAATAAACCATAAGAAAATTTGAATTCAAACCACAACAGCTGATTCACCCATCACTCAAATTTTACTTGTAATAAAATGTACGAGTAAACCCTGTGTAGCATTTTTAAATTTTGACAGGGATGTTACGCTCTCTTAGATGCTCTCATTTACTCGAAAATTTGCTGGTGGAACGCATTTGTGTGTACACAGTGTTACTCAAAGTTACTGCGAGTAGTTCGTAGATCAGACCTAATATTGCACACAACATAACAAAAAACATATGTCAAAAAAAAAAAAACACATTTTAAAAGTAATGCCAATTTCTTATTAACCAGACTTAATATTATTTTTTTTCCTACTCTAAAAGAAAAAATTACTGCTATATTACTCCTATAAATAGTAATACTTTTAATGTTTTTAATATCGTAATCCTATCAAAAGGTCATAGAGTATCGAGATCGTGAGTATTAATAAAATACTCGTATATTGCATAAAATTGGAATTTATTATTATATATAAAAATTATTACTATATAAAATTGTACTTTAAATGCATAAATATTTTGAGGTTGCAGTGCACAATTCCGCTCAAAATAATAATATGTTATGCGTTTAATAAACTGCAGTGTTAAAACTAATAGCGTTTATTTTTTTATATTTGTAATATAGGATTTAAAACAACATATAAGCTATATAAGACTGCAAATAGTAAACACTTTCCCAAAAATTAATTATTGACAGGATGAAGTTTTGATTAGTAGTAAATAACTTAAAAAAAATAAAAAAAATATTGGTAAATATATAATGTTATAATATACCATATTTATTTCTAATTTTATATTTATTTCCAGCATAAAAATAATAAAAAATAATTAAAGAGAGTTAATTAAGGACATTTTATGATAATATGAAGAATTTGAAACAGTAAAACGTAAATATGTTGATTTAAGTTAATTTTAAATGACTTTTAATTGTTTTGGCTGTTATTTTTTTTTTTTAATTTTAGATTTTATGTGCTATATGTTAAATATTCCGTCACCAATTAAGAGACTTTGTAAATAATTTTGATGAAACATAAAATACTTTTTTGACACTACATTAATTCTGTAATAATTCAGAATTAATATTTTTAAAAATTAACGAACAATACGAAAAATTTGTTAACTCTTTTCAATTTTAGAATAGAAAAATGCATAAGCGGCGGGATTATTCAACTTCATCATATTATTGACTAGAAACTGAAACTTTATATATATATATATTTATTTTATACATATATATATAAATATGAATTTATATATAAATATTTATTTATACATATGTACATATATATACATATATATATTGCATTTCAAATGTTAAAATCATGGATATAACTAACGGACATCTCTAAATATAAAATGAACCCACACAACCCAAAGTTTATCACTGGGAGTCTACGCTTGTTGGATGACGATAATAATTGTTGTTCTTTAAACCTATTTTTATTTTAGAGTATAATTGATCAATTTAATCAAAGATAATTTAAAAAGAAAACTTAATAAAGGGTAAAATATAATTGTTATATATAATAAATAAATAAAAAAAATATATTAAAAACATATATTGAAACTATAAATTTCAATATGGAGGCATAAGCACATTTTTATTGAACTTCAATACAATTATATATATATATGCATTTGTTTATATATATATGTATATACTTATATATATATGCGTATATAATTATATTAAAAAATATGCATAACTTTTCATAAAGCAAGCATATTCTCTCATAAATACACACATTAGATGTAGGTTTATATACATAACTTATATCATGTTAATTTAAAATATCAATAATCTTCGATGTAAATTAAATGTGGATCTATATTAAGTCAAGTATGGTAATAAAATGCCAAACATTAGCTGAAAAAAAAAATCATCTTAATATAAAGTTTAGATAATACTAACAGATTTTAATCCTTGCACATAAAAATGATATATACATGATAAAACTTTATAATTCAACATGTAATTTTAACAACAAAAAAATCATATTAAGTATATATAAGATAAAAAAAAACAAAAAAAAAAAAATTAATAATTTTCCGTAACAAAATACTATTTACTTCTAGAAAATTTTTAAAATTTCTAATTTTAATTGATTTTGGGTATATGTCTCAGTAGATGATGATTTCATTACTTAAAGACCCCCACCCAATTTGTTATAATATAACATTATAATTAATTATTTAAAAATATTAAAACTGAAATGGTTTCAAAAAAATATTTTATATCAAATGAATTAATTGAAATAAAATGCTGCTATATTTTAATTACTGAAGTAACTAATTAGTGAAGTTATATATATTTAATATATCTAGATTAAACTCCTTTGGTTTATATATATTTTTTTTTGCAATGTAATATGCATAAGTTAAACAATATTTAGATACTAACTGTTCACAAAGAGTCAGCGTAGAATATTTTTTGAACTTAATTACGAATAATTTTATTTTAACTGCAATTAGAAAATAATTCATTACCTCTAAGGACCTTCTTTGTTGTTAATAAAAGGCCTTCCCTTAATTAATTAAGTTTATTTTTTATAAAATCAATTATTTTTATAAAGCTCAATAGTAATTAAAGAAAATTTTACAAAACATCAGTAATATTTACATTGCATATAAACACTTAATTCCATTAATGAGCTTTCCTAATTCAGTAAAATATAAAATCCTTTTTCCTTAATATTGACTAATCCAATATTTAAATATATAAATAAATATAGAAATGTGTAAAAATTAAGAAAAAACTATTGTTACTGAGTTCAATAAAAATATGTTTATTGATAAAAAAAATATATATTTTATAAAGTTCATATATTTATTTGTCAAATTCGGTAAAAAATTCATATATATCGTCTAGAATTTGTTTCTTTTCAATTTAAATGCAAATATAGTTTTCTTTTTCTTATATGTTAATAGGTTATTTTTTAGGTAGGTACTCATATGTATAATGTAAATTTTATTTTAAACAATATACATATAACAAAGAATATGAATATACATATAATTTAATGTATTTTTATCTATTTTTCTTTTAAATAAAGGTGAAAAAAGGATATACCATAAATAAAGAAAAGGCGCTGGTGTCAAACCGCAGCGCTAAAAAAATTTGTTCTTGTTTTAATTTTCATTTGCTTCATTTATTTGAGTATCTACTCAGAGATAGATACTCTGTTCTGTATATTTAAAAGGTTGGATTAAGGAGTGTTTGTTTGGGTGCTAACAAGTCGGTTTAAGCGTTGTTATTAAACAGATAAAATGAAACGATATACAAGACGATTATTAAGCAGATAACATGAAACGATATACAAGACGATTATATGAGTGGGGAAGTGGATGCATAGTGGTTGGTGGTGATGGAGGGGAGAATGAGGATAAAGGGTGGATTGGGTAGGTAACTGTTTAGCATTCGGCCATATCCTGATCTCCATTGAGTTAGACAGTTCTTATTGCACGGGGGACGGCTTAAGCGTTTCTCATTACTTTGAGAGATCAAGATATCTCATTACCTTAATTAACTTCTTGTTCTACAGTGTTGATCGTGATTATAATCGTTGGATTTTTTCAACAACTGATTTAGATGTGCTGGTAATTTGTTATGTATTATGTATCAATTTAGTTACCAATAATTTTTATATTGTAAATATATTATTGTGTCGAGGCTAGTTATATTTTGTTAAGCAAAAGGCGCTGGCTATAGTAACTAACCATTCTCGATGTAGTCTAGTTTTGTTAAATAAATGTATTTTATAGGAACAAGAATTCGATTGGATGAAATAATGGATGGGATTTTAATTGAAGTTAACCTTGGCGAAGGCGGAGGAATCTTCAATGCGGCTGTACCATAGTAGTCATACTTAAATCTTAACCATACTTAACTACTATACTTAACTTCTTAATTACTATAGACAGCAAATGTTAAACATATATTATGTAGTCAGTTAAATGTTTAACTACTGCAGACAGCAAAGATTTCTAGGTACTTTGTACTAAGTTTTTGAGATAATTATTTCTTATTTACAATGACAGGGCTATTCACTTTTGTTGTATGTTACCTGGTTTAATTTGGGTTAGCTGTAAGTTGCGATATTTATAGTCGCGCTTTACCAAAATTTTTTTTTAATTTAACTGGATGCTACTATTAGGCTTAACTGTGATCATTGTATTATTAGCGAATGCTTTTAAAAAACTGTCAAGATCAGTCATAAAAATAAAGTAAATTGATCGTGAAAGAATATCTTGTTTGAAGATAGAGCGGATTTTGAAAAAAACCTATTTATTTTAGGAATCACTACTTTGATTAGTAAATAATCTCAATCTGAATAAAAAATAAATAAGCGAACAGTTCTATCACAGATCAAATGTTAGATTCTGGGTGATTTTAACTATATTTTTTGAGTCTGTACCCACTAAACTGAAATGATCAGCTCTTTCACCAAGTTCTAGTTCCTGTATGCTATTAGGGTTATATTTATTTGACTACCTTAGGTACTTGCATCGAGATTCTACGGCTCGCCTACAAATTATAGCCCATGCTTTTTCCCAGTTCTAGTATAATATTAAGGTTTTATTTATTCTATTCGGTGTAAGAAAAATTGAATTTATTTTATTTCCCAAACTATTAAGATGTTACTATCAAGAAATTAGTGAGTCATATACGTTTTTAATTAGAAATATTACATTATGCAATAGGATCTCGGGAGCTCATTTGAACCTTTTAAAAAATCTGAGCATATCATTAGTAAGTATCATGCAAACAGTTGATATCTTCTGTATTGAGCAATTCAATACAAGATGGGAGACCTCAACGATATGTAGCCATCTATGCGCAAGTTGGCTGCTTCTAAATAAGAAAAAATCTAATAGCTGGTTTATCATCGAGTATTGTATAGTAACACAATGGGCCAATAGGTCCAATTGGATTCTTAAAATAGTTGGCTGCTTCTAAATAAGAAAAAATCTAATAGCTGGTTTACCATCGACTATTGTATAGTAACACAATGGGCCAATAGGTCCAATTGGATTCTTAAAATAGTCCTTATAACCAACCTAGTCTATAATATGTAATAAATTGTGTACTAATACTAAACGTGAAATATTGAAAAAATATTATTCAGTCAT
The DNA here is from genome assembly GCF_002237135.1 of Teleopsis dalmanni. Taxonomy (NCBI): domain Eukaryota; kingdom Metazoa; phylum Arthropoda; class Insecta; order Diptera; family Diopsidae; genus Teleopsis; species Teleopsis dalmanni. Next base: position 52,018,697 of record NC_051847.1, read on the forward strand.
TTTTTATTTCTTTAAATTTACAAAAACAAAAATTATAGTTTATTATAAATATAAACAATTACAGATAAAAAAAATTAATTGTAGTATTCATAATAAATTATATACAAAACTTGTGCTATTTACTGAACACTATTGAGTTTCTTTAATTCAGTTCGATAATTTTGTATTTTATTTTTTGTATTCCAGCTTTATTAACTTTAATAAATTCTGATTTTAAAATTGGAAAGCAATTTAATACATATTCAGAAATATTGAACATAATATTATGATCCAGATCTGTTCATTATTTCATTCAAAGTTTCATCAATTATCAAAACGGTAAAATTAAGTTTTTCCAGATCTTTTCCAGTACCTGAATACTACGACTATTAAGATCAGTTTATTCCTTTAATCGAAGTTTCGTCGTTTATCAAAAAGGTAAAAAGATTATTTCCAAAAACTTCTACATTAATACGACTATCAAGATTGATCCAATCCTTCCATCAAAGTTTCGTTGTTTACCAAAAAAAAAATATCGATTAAGAACGTTTTTGAGCTTTATTCGGAGTTTCAAGAGCATTTTTATAGTAGGTGTTCTCAACTACTACTGGTTCGTTCTGAGGTTTAATAATATTCAAACATTAACAGTTGTAATCAGAAAGTGCAACATTAGATAAAACATTATTATATTGTAGAAAGTTTATATTATAAAATTACTTCATCGTCAAAAACTTCGTAGCTTTCAAATTAATTCTATGAGTAGAATTTGTCATTTAATTTCAAATTCTAAGCTTTTTTGGTTACTTCTTAAAAAAAATTTAAGTGGTTTCTTAACGTTTAAATTGTAGAACGTTTATTTTTAAAGTTTCCAAATTTACAAACTTTCGTCGCTTTCTCCATCAGACCATCGTCACAAATTTTATAAAATCTATAAATATTTTCCAAAACTTATTTCAATACAATCCATCTTTTTATATTTTGTTTTTTTTTATATCTGTTTGTTAATGACTGATGACTGATTTGATTTTTCTAAATGCATTTGCTCCCACTCTTCTCTATGTACTTTTTTTCTATGTGAATACATATTAGCTCTGGAATTAAATGTTTTGGGGCAATGTGAACATGTGTAAAGCGTACCACCATTATGTGTTGTCATATGTTCCTGAAATAGAAAACAAACATTTGATGAGTACTTTTTATTTAATAAAAGAAGTCTCTGCATTACAATGGAGAAAAAATAAATTATTTTATTCAATTTTGGTCTTACTTTTAGTTGCTATTTTATTTATATTGTTAAATCAGTGATAGGGATTGACTTCAGTTAATTTGAAATCTATTACATGTAGATAGTGAAACTAACAATACTTTTAAAGACCACCGATAATGAATATTTGGAGATAAACAAAACTCAATTAAGTATTTTTACTTGACGAATGTTGTCTATAATTCAAATAAAAGTGATTTAAAATCACTTTTAAATTATACCAGCAGTTTTTCTGGCCATTACTTGTTTGAAATGTTGCTAAATAAATAGCAGATATTGCACCTTGTCAATTTGCAATATACTACATAACACCAGTAATAAATTAACAATACTTTCAAAGACCAATTATGATAGATATTTAATTTGAAACATCTATATGGTTAGCAATATTGATGTTTCTATTTAAAATAAAAAACTATAAGCTTTGAGTATAATAATTAATATAAGTATTAAAACCTTTAAAGTAATTGCTCTTTTAAATGCTTTGTCGCATATATTGCATATATGTTTACGTTTTGCCTTGTGCATATAGTCCATATGATATTTATGTGCAGATATACTAGGAGATACCTAAAACAAAAAAAAAATAAAAACTTTAGTATATTATTAAAATTTTTTAATATAATTGAAATACTTTAAAGCATATATCACAAGTTGTTTTTTGATTATTTTCAATAGAGTGAATTTTTCTTATATGTCTTGTTAATCCGTATTTTGTAGTAACTTTAATACCACATTCTTTGCATTGTATAGGTGAATTTTTATAAATGTGCAATTCCATATGTTGTCGTAAAGTTCCGAGCCCTCTTATAGATTTTCCACAATGCTCACATACTTGAACATGTAAATCAGTATGTACACATTTTAAATGCTGTTCCATATTATATTTTGAAAAAAATCTATATTTTATTTAAAGAAAATTAAAATTAATTTATTCAATATAAATGGAAAAGATTGTTTTTAGCAGTATACCTTTCACCACATTCTGCACAGGAGAATTTCTTTTCTTCATCTGTGGCATGCAAATGCATATGACGCATATACACAGGTTGACTGAAAAAACTCTTGGAACAATTGTTGCATTTGTAGATTCGTGGACGGCTTTTATGCACTCTTGAGTGAATTTCCAGACAGTACCGACTTGCAAAACTTTTTTTACAATCATCACATTTAAAGTAATCAGAATTTTTATGTACATTTATGTGATCGACGAGAAGGCAACGTTTTGGAAATTTTTTTTCACAACACAGAACGTATCCTTGGCAATTGTGTGTTTTCCTAAAATGTCCTTTGAGAAGAGCAAATGTACGGCATTGTACGGTACAAAGACTACAAGTTAGAGTAAAATTTGCATTTATAAAATCATCTACTTTATCCGCTTTTTTACATGCTTTTGTTGTTTTGTCTTTGTGTACTAAATTTATATCATAATTTGATTCTAGTTCAGATGTATTTAAGTGTGAAGCTTCGCAAACATTAAACATATTGGTGATGTTATCATTTTTTTTATTTGTTACGTTTTCATTATTTTTTGTAGAAATTTTGTCTACGTTGTCTACAGAAGTAATCATTTCGTTTGTAATTATTCTCTCTTTTGAAATAAGCTTTTCGACATTAATTGGTGTTAATTTCATTGGTACAGATTTCCTTGTAGATTTTCTGCATGCAGTTTTTTTAATGACAGCTATATTAGTATCCGTTGTATTGTGTGCTTTGGCTTGCGAGTCGTACGTTAATGGATTTTTTTCTTCATAGTTAATACTATCCGAATCTTCATGATGTTCTTCTTTAATGTATACATAATCTATGGGTTGTATCTTTTCTGATTCTATTGGTTCATCACATTCAATTTTTGAGTCTTTCAAGATGTTATGTATGGATTCTATACGTGTGTAAAATTCATGAAACGCCGTAATTGCCTGCCAGCATTGAATGCATATATAACTGTGTTTATCAGTTGTAACAAATTGCTAAAATTATAATAATTTTTTAAACATTATTATATCTGTAGCCTTTTGAAATACCTCAAAATTCATATATTTTTTCATTAATAGCTCGATTTGTTGTGTAATTCCTTCGGGCGATAAAAGAACAATATGATCGGATGATTCAACTAGACATAGTATGCAAGACATTTTTATTTATTTTTTTAATTTGTTACTTTTATTAAACTAAATTGAATTCTTAAATGCTTTTTGTTATTTGTATTGTTCTCTTGGAAATAATATATCCTTCTTTGTAGTTTGTTTTTGTTTACATTTCGTAAACTCAAATAAAATCAGGGTTGCATTTCGAACACTCCGAAAATGTTTCGATATTAGTGTTGGACATTTACACAACTAAAATTTGAAAAAATTTTCGGACATGCGTTTGTACATATTACCTATCCATATGACAGTAGTAATTTTAATTGAAATTTGGTTCGTTTACAACTTTTGTCATCCGATAGCCAAAATCACGATTCAGTTATAATTTGCATTAAATCAAGTTGAAAAAAGTCACATATATATTTTCTTGCTAATGTTTAATACTGTACTTTATATATGATTATAGATATGTAAAGTTCTGCTACGTATTTATTTCATACTGCACTAATGCTAATCTCCATGTGCATGCGGAATACATTGCCATCTTCGCCAAAGGAAATTTCAAATGCTCTATTCTAATTTGTAAATTACGTTTATAAACTACGTTTATACTATTTTAATTAACTTTACATATATATAACATTAATTGACATTCTCAATGCAAAATTTATACAATGTCATACAAAGTTTACATAAAAATTATGTTTTTGAGGTTCAATAACTGTAAGTATAAGCGAGGTATAAATTATATATAAAATTAAATAAATAAAATTTCGTTAGTTTTTTAATTTTTTATTTTATATATTTCATTTTTTAGTAATTTTAAATATAACGCTATTATGGCATTAGTTATTGCATTCACCTCAGTTATTATTACATTCGGTTCAATAATTTGAAAATATTATGATAATCAAAAAAGTAAGCCAAATTAGGTGAAATGGTATATTAATAACAATATAAGAAAAATAAATATATTAAAAAATTAAAAAATAAATCAGTAAATGTATTCGGCGCATAATGGTGGTGTGCGCATAATAAGATTTATGGGAATTGGTTTTAATTTTAAGATTATTGCTGTTCCAACGTTTATCATTGACAAAATCACCACATTACTATTGTTAAAATATTTATATATATTTGCAGTAATCCAGTATTTATTGCTGAAAGAAAATATATTTATTGAAAGTGTGTAACTTTAATTTTATATGTTTAATAAAATCGTAAAATGCTCCTCAGCGTTTCACTTTTGTTCTAATTTGTAATTAACAATATTGCAAACCATTGTAAAAATTATTTATCCGAAAATAATTGATTTGCTATGATCTGCTCTTTTTATAATTGGTTTTAAAAATGTCAACTTATATACCAAATCGGCTTTCTTTACAACACTACAAGAAGAGTAACGGTACTAATCAGCCGTTGATCAGATCAACCAAAAATTAAAGATATTAAGTTAACTAAATTAATAAATTTATAAATGTTTAATATTTTATACGTTGAAATTAATTGTAAATTTCTAAATGTGATTATTAAATGTTATTCCTTATAATAAAAAGGTTTTCTTCATTAAGTGCTGCTGAAATACATATTCTATAAAAATTTTGGAATATATACCGTAGCAGTCCCGCAAAAACCGGTAAGTGTGAAACGGGCCTAATACGTTATTATTACAGTTTTCTCGAGAATAAAATTTTAACAATTTTAATGATACGTAATGCCAATTGCTGTTAACAAGAAAATTGTGTATTTAAAAATATTTCTAAATAAAAATTATTTAAAAAATATATTTTTTTTTAAATATCAGATAAATGATCACCTCTGGATCCGGAAGAACGTAGAAATGATTAAAGAGGTATGTTTTAATTCATTATGTAATAATTTAGAAAAATGATATAGATTATATAATAATTGTTATAATAAAAATAAAAAAACTTGTTTTATAAATAATATAAAGATTAAATAAAAACGTGAAAGTTTATAATAACGCTAGGCGATAATTTTTGAGGAAATCAGTTAACAAATTAATCTCTAACTTATAGGGATTTCAAATAAAATCCGTTAGAATTATTTAAATTTATTAACGATAATTAGATAACAATATCAAGAATAATTAAAATTTTTAAATGCAAAGCTTATAAAATTTTCTAAATATTGTTTAGTATTTTAATAATATGTGGATAAATAAATAATATTAAATTTGTGTCTAATAAGGCATTCCAATTATAAAAATTTTATTATTTTAACGAAATTGATTTAAATAATAAGAGTTTATGATATTATAATCTATATTTTCTTCCAATTAAACTATTTTATGCATTTAATCAGTTACAGTAGGAACTCTCTGAAGCAAATACTTTTAGTGAGCCAAACAACTGTTGTTCATTTAAGTGGGGTATATACTCAAAATAATTTAAGTTATTCGACATAATGAAAAAAAACTGTCTTAACAAATGTTCTACATACAAGACGTTCAATAAAACTGCTTTCAATTGGAGAAGTTTTTTTTTGTAATATATTAGGATCAATACTTAATGTCTTACTCCTACAGATATTATAAGAAGTAACAAAATTTGTAGTGACAAGGTGAAAATATTTGTCCTTCGAGTTAAATCTTTAATTTTGCAAACAAAAAATATTCACTAAAGATCACATCTGGTGAATGAAAGAAATAGTTCATCAATTCAAAATGCACTTAGTAAATTTTAACTACAGTAAAGTGCAAGCCTTAAATTGTCTCAGTGAAATAAAACTTGATCATTTATAAATGTTTCTCTTTCGATAATAACGACATTTAATTTATGCAGTAATTTATGTTCCAGTAATTGTAGGCCCCTTTTAGAGATAATAAATCAGCAATATGGCCTTCTCATAATAGTACTGAACAATAATAGCTATGACTTTCGTGGCTGCCAGCATAGTTTTAGCGTTTATCAAACATTTTTCAATACTTCAATCCACCAAAGTGATAATTTTTTAGTTTTCAGGTTATAGTGGTGAATCGACGTTTTATCAGCTATTAAGACTGTGTGTAAAAATTTGACCATCACATATTTTTGGTCTAAAATCAGTAAACGCGGCATTGATGGAGCGGGATCCAATGCGTTTATAGCTTCATTATATAGAATGCAATATTTTTTTTTTTAAATGTGGTCAATAAATGTCTCACAGTCTCAGAAAATTTATTGATTTTTATTCAACGATCAGCCAATTTATTTTTTGGAATATTTTAGTGTGGTTGTCAGTGAAAGTTTAAATCTGCAGTTTAACAATCTTAACGTTACAGCTAATCTGATACGAGTTTGTTTACATTTAATCATCCATCTTTTTACAGTATAATATGATGGCGTGAGACTCCTATAGTCTTCATTTCATTCGGACTTAGTTTTTATTACTATTACTTGTTTGTTTTTTTTTTGTACTTAGTTTTGTGAACAGTTAAAGTCAGTTGATCGAAAACATTTCTTTTACGATACAAATACTGCCTTTTAAACTGCTGTTCAGAAAAATATATAAATATCAGTGATTTTGTTTGAAAAATGTTTGAATATACTGGTAGTATAAATAGAGTTTTGAATTACTTATTTAAGCCTAGTCTAATGATAATAATACTTCATTTAGAGATAATAATATTGTCTTGGTTACTATTACAATAACCTTAATGTGACACACTATACTTGATTAAAATTGTAAATTATAGAGTATAACAAATGTCATATACCACAATATTTCATTTTGTGAGATATGTAGGTATCGTTTAATACCCATAACATTGGGATCCAATATTACACTATAGTAAACTCTCTCTCTCTTCGTTTTTTTTTATAAAGCAAATACAATTACAAAGATATTTGATTTTATCAGTTGTAAATTATTAATATTTCAAATCTTATAGTTCAGTAATCAAATCCTTTAGTTGATCTATATAGAATATCAAAGTATACTTCGATTATCCCTTTCTTAATATTAAATAATATATTTATGTAACACCTGGTTCATATAACATCTTAAATTGTTAGTCAGTATAACTTAAAAATAAATTAAAAATAAATAATAAATTAAAAATAAATTACAAATGTTGTTGTACTATTAGCAGAGATTAGTGATTCATATCTATCTGGAGATCTGTACTTATCTCCACTACAACATAACTCAAATACTGTTTTTTATTTTTACTATTAAAATTTAATTATGTCCTGAAACTTAACAGTATGTATTGCTAATTTTTTTAAATTTTTATATTATATATCTTTCTGGTTAAAAATTATTTAGAAATTTGCATTAGTGAGTGAAATCGTGGATCACAAATCAATGGTTAACAATGTTTAAAATCAATGGTTATTTAGTTAATCACGAATAGAATGTTAACAGTGAATACAATTTCTAGCGAAATATAGTATTGCAATGAACTCCAGTAGTGCCACAGTAGACCCATTTGTAATCTCACTGCATAAAAATCTTTAGCTGCCTTGAACCTTTTTCAATTAAATCAGTTTAATAATTAGCTCATAAGTTGAAATTATATTTTATCAAGCCAAGAATATATATATATGGCTCCAGTAGGGTCACAGTAGACCCATCTGTAGTCTCAGTGCACAAAGATCTTTTTTAATGAAATCAGTTTAATAATTAGCTCATAAGTTGATATTAGATTTAATCAAATCAAGAATATATTTCCATATATGTTTGTATTTAAAAATTATTATTAGAAAATTAGAAATGATCAAACATCAGTAATTAACACCTTTTACTTATTGATTGAAATATATTAAAATAATAACTTATAAGTTTTGAAATTATTGTGTTGTAAGAGATATTAGAGAAAAGGAGGCAACTTTTTAGGATAAATCAAATATTTAATGTCCTTGAAGTTCGAGTTTAGTTTGCATTAAATTTGAAATTTATAAAGCCATCATAGACAACATGCTGTGAGGTAGACAATAAAAGCCTTAAGAAAAATAAAACACCAGTTTTATTTAATCTTAGGGTAGATAATTCCTGTGTTTAAGCGAAGGATAAGGCAAATAGTACGGCGAGTAGGCAGCACTAATAATTAGGAATTACTTGGAATTCGCAAAATAGGGAAAAGAAAACAAACCCAAAAAAATGTTAAGTGTAAACTAAACCATGTAAAAATAAAACAATTAGTCTTTGAAAAATATGGTACGAGCCCCGCGGTTGTCAAAAATTTCATAAAATCGAATACCACGAATAGACAGTTTTCTATATGTGGCAATCTGTGCGAATTTATTATTTTGGAATAACCCCGACGGCTAAAATGTTTGCCTTAGAGTTTATGGCTTATAAAATTAGAGAAATGTCTTTTAATCTTAGCGGATTTATTTAAAGTCTTTTCAATAATATAGTCCTTTTGTCAGTCTTTACACATCATGTCCTTGGTGTGTATTATTTTATTACACACAAAAGTAGGTAATATGGTTGAGTTCATTTGTGTTTCCTTATTAAGATATTTTGTTTAAATTTTCATATTTATATATGAAATATAAAACTTAGTTTATTAATATATTTTTTTATTAAAACATTTATAAAGATATTCAGTAGAAATTTATTTGATAAAATATATATATATGTAAATTTAATATATTTATTAAATATGAATTTATTATAAAAATTATTTTATATTTCCGATTTAATCAAAAATATATATAATGTTAATATTAAAAAAGATTATTAAATGTATTGTATTAGAAAGCTTATATGATTCATTTTGAAATAAGAGAGCATACCCATACATATATATACATATATATATAATATATATATGAGATTAATGCAACAAATAGCATCGCACTAGTTATCTCTAAAGTAATTAAATTTCATAATAAAACATTTAATTAAAAAATAATTAAGTGAAAAAAAAATTTGATTTAAAATTTGTTTAATTTCAAAATTAAAATTGAATAAAATTAAAAAATAAAATAATAAATAGATTTAATAAATAAATAAATTTAAAATTAATACTTAATTTAGTTTTTAAAGTTTTAAATGAGTTTTAAAATATTTTTGATTTCTAATTAGTTTTATTTTTTATGCATTTTAACCAAAAATATCTATATTTAGTGGGTTTTGTAGAAATTTTTTATCTAATAAAAAATTATTCAATCTATATTTAATACAACAAAATTTGATTTTAAGCACAATATAATACTTACATATTATATATGTAACTTATATTACTTACATATAACTAATATTTATTTTAAAACTGACATGTTTTAAATTTTCTTTATAAAAATATACCTATAACTTCTGTATAATAACATATATAATAACAGTATAAACAACAGTGATTAATACAACAATGATTTAATATTACTTTTAAATTTATTATCAATACCATACATAGTATTTTACAATATATAGTACAATACATATCACGCTGATGTTATCGGAAAATTATAATACCAATAAGATATGAAAACACATTATTACATTTTAGAAAAAATACAACAACATCAAGGATAGGAAATACTATATCATTCTTAAAATGTTGTATCAGATATAACACAATTACAAAGGCAGAAAGTTATTGATTGTTGGACCAAATCTTCACAAAGGACTGGTTAAAGAAAGTGAAGTAAATTTATTTTCCAGTGTTACTTATGATTCTACTGCCATTCTAATAATAAAAAGTTTATATATGTTTTACATAGAACGGGGTTATTAATAACAGTAAACATTTAGTTTTCTAAATTTATGTTCTGAGTGTAAAGTCAGATCTTATATTTTTAGCATGATTTTAAATGACAACGTGTTGGGTGATTCCATGGAAGTAGACTAATTATCATAGTTTTCTCAAGAAGTTGACCGTGTATTCTGTTTCATATGGTGACTAAACATATGACGCTTCTTGAACATTGTAAATATACTTCAATCTGTACATATGTATGTATCTGTTTTGGATATGACTTAATATTAATTGATTTTTACCTGCAAATTTCGTCACACCCAAAATTTAAAGATTGGTACTAACATATAACGTATACTACAAAAGACATGTAATTTTCGTTTATATTTGATTTACATATGTATTTAAAAAAATGGGTGCGAGCACATTTAATAATACATTATAAATCTTTAACATAATCAGTTTATTCATATCATTAAAGTTGTTAAGTTCGATTATATATTTGCAAATAAATATCTTATTGAACACCATAAGACACACTAAAACTCAGCTATAAACTGCAGAACACTATTTTTTATTTCTAGTTAAAAGGTTTATTGTTATAGAGTTCCACTTGGAATGCTGAAATTAATTAAAATGATCATTAGTAACAACATTTTTTGTTTCATTTTAAATTTATTTATTTATACTACCATTTTATATATATAAAAAAAATTGGAGAAACAAGCCAACATAATTGAAGAGCATAAAGAGAACGCTCTTCAGTTTATTTATTATTGATGACTTTACCATAGATCCAATGACTTTATGTTAGTAAACATTTTATTAATAAAGCAACTTATCGGTTTTTGATATTAGATTTATGGATTTACTAATATTTCAGTTTTCTGAATTAATGACTTTATCATTATGTCAGAATTTAAAATTTGCTGATTGCAAGTCTATTCTAGTAAAAAGTCTATTAAGTCAATATTGATCATAAATCAAGGTGTCCGGTTTGAAATGATTGAAGGAAAATACCCTCTGAAAACACCCGCGTCCATTTAACAGTGCTATCTTTAAGGAAAGTTTTGGGTGTATTGTGTAAAAGATGGCTATAACTAAATTTATACACATTGGCGATTATTGCTCTTTTTTTTAAATTATTTTTTATAATACAATTATTATTATGAAATAAAAATATAATAATTATAAAAAATCTCTTGGATGTATATTGATATATATCAATGGAAATATGTGTCTGTAATGGAAGATTAAAATTGTGTCAAGTAGTGTTAAAAATATTTTAAATTTTAAACTATATGAAATATTTTTTTTAGTCTCTAATAAAGGCGTTTGGCATAAAAAATTGTATCTATTTACATATGGTATAGTTGGTTTTTTTAACAAATTATTCTCGAATTTCATTTATTCTACCAATTTTATAATATATTTCTCAATGGAAAATTAGTTTCCATTATTATTATGTTGAAGCTGTTTTGAGCTAGTGCACTTAAGCACTTAAACTCTTTTTTAACTCGAGGTTTCTTCAAAACCGCTCTTTGCACTTTGACTAGATTATTGTTTGTCACTTCATCAGACTAAGCAATAATTGACCTAAGATCTGCATACCTCTCCGAGGAGCCTGTAACCATTCTGAGATTTGATAACGCGGTGTTATTATCAATGATAATTTTGATAATAAAATTTAAGAATATTAATCCATAACTTTTTATATTGCATATAATGATATATATTCTAAATCGTTATAATTGTGAATTATCACAAATTATTCATATTTAAAGATTTAAAAAAATATTTGCATTTAATTAAATAAAATAATTATTTTAATTTTAATTAATTATTTGAATCTATTAATTTAATTAACTTATCATTTTAATTAATAATAAATCAATTTTACATATTAAAAACATTTTTTCTATAACAATCTACTTATGGAATATAGTATTTCATAAGAATAGGTTGGTGCCATAGTTTTATGAAAGAAAATTCCGATAATCAGAAGATAAATTAATATGTTTGATATTAATATAATAAATTATTTGTATTATTTAAGAATAGAATATTTTTATATTCTGTTTATCAAAAGATAAATTAATATTTTTGATACTAATGGAATATAGTATTTGTATTATTTGGGTATAGTTTGGCTCCATACATTTATGGAAGAAAATTTTGACTATCAAAAGATAAATTAATATTTTTGATATTAATAGAATAAATTATTTGAATAGGAATAGATTGATTCCATACTTTTATGGAGGAAGATTTTGAATATCAAAAAATAAATTAATATGTTTTAATTAAATCAAATTCAATTACTTTATAGTGTGAAGAATATTTAATTAATTCGATAGAAGGAACGATTGTTGTGATAATCGCAAAATTTGAAGTATTTCACAATAATTTTTCTTTGTATTAAATTAATTGCAAACATTGTTTTATTATTTTATTATTTTTAAAATATTATATTCAGAGTAATATTTTAATATTACTGTTATTAGTAATATATTAATTTATTACTATATTATATTCAAAGCAATATTTTCATATTACTCCGAATATATTTATTTTTAACAAAATATAAAATATATTTTTTTTTAATACGTGGAAGTTGTTAAATTAATTATATTCTAACTATACAATAATCCCTTGTTCTAATAAAATACCTGCGACGTTTTAGTACGTAAAAGGGTAGTATTCTGTGATAACTGTGAAATTGTTTAGAATATTTTTTCAGTGAATTTCGTATTAAAAGGTAACACAAGTTCATAAAACGGTTTAAGTTAAATTTGTATTAGTAAATAGTCGAAGTTTCTTGGAATTAAACCAATGTCTATGTGTATGATAGTCAACACAGGTAAATCCTTGCACTAGATGATTAAGGACAATATGCGTTCCGTGAGTATAAAATGCCGCGCGAAAATTGCTGCAATATCAGTTATTTTAGACGTTTTAAGCAGTGATCATGTCAGTCGTCAGTCATCTATCATTAATCAGTCAATGTGTTATTATTTGGTGATTAAATTAGAGGCACAGAGACATTATACGACAAACTTATTTCAGTATTGATGTTATACTCAGAGTTTTCTTTGCACACCATCACTGGGTGAAGTTTGTCCTATAATATATCAGTAAAAACTCTTTAATTTATAAACTAAATTTTGAACTAAATGAGAAAATTTATCTGTTCTTGGGATGCATTTTGTGCAGTTATGTATAAAATTGAAAATAGAATCATCACTGGGCAAAGTGTGTCTCGAGATGTGATAAACGTTGCAACTGTTAGAAATGATTAAACTTTTATAAATTTATGTAAGTGATAATCACAATATTTTTATTGTAAAATATTTAGTAGCGAAAATATTTTAAAATTAAATAGCGATTGTCGGCATAGTCGCTTTTCTAGTGTGTCACTTAGAGGATTGCAAGACAATATTAAGTGACTAGACCGAACACTCGTGCTATAATTTTAAAATTAACAACCCTAAATTTTGTGATTTAGATTAGTATCTGTGTAGTTTATCTGTGTTGTGATAGTTTTATTGTGATGTTATGGTTATGGTGGTATGGTGAGTAAAATTGTAGCAATTAACTTCTTTGGCAGCCTAGCCTTAAGTGATTTATTTTCTCATAAAGCTAGACAACCATTGAAATTCGTTGTTTCGTTATCAACTTGTCTAACAATTAATTAGTTATCAAAAAAAAAGTGAAAATCGAATAAATTAATTCGATAAAAGGAACGATCGTTGTGATATGCGCTTTTTTAATTATATCACAGTGATTTTCCTTTATATTAAATTAATTGCAAGCAACATTTTCGTAGTTTGTATATGTTTGTGTTTTATATGTTATTTATTTACAGTTAATATGTGGTGTAAATTTGCAATAATAAGCTTATATTGTTTAAGCAACAGGAATAGTTACAGTGATGTATTTATTACAAGCGAAATTTATATCACAGTGGCTGTTCTTTTTGTTTATTTCAATAAATTCATAGCTTTAAGTCTAGGTCAGAAATCAGTTACAGTACGTATTAACATACTACTTAATATTGAAGGGAACTATCATTGTGATGTTTTAGCAATTATAAAATCTTATATCACAGTGGCTGTTCTTTTTGATTAGGTGGTCAGCACAACACAGGTGTTCATATTTGTTATAAAAGAGCTTAAAAATATATTGTTATAATTAAAGGGAACTGACTTTGTGATGTACTAAAAACATTATATATATCACAGTGGCTGTTCTTTTTTATTTTGCAATTAAGCGGCCGTAATCAATTCTCAAATAAAATAAAATAATAAATAATAATCTAATATCTAATATGCCAGCAAACTGCGATCGATACAACTTTTTAATATTAAAAAATAACGTATATCATATATTGTTGAGCCAGTGCACTTGAGCATTGCCTGGAACCTGTAACCATATTCTTTATGTATTTTTGGATCAGATCAATCTTGAGGTCCCTGAAGATGTCATTCGTCGTAATGTACCATGACACCTTGAAAAGTTGTCTCAGAATCATATATTTCTATTATTATAGTGTTATTATTAAAAATTAATTTTTGTAATTATTGTTAAAAATCTTTTAAGTTTATAAATAATTTAGAATTTTGAAGCTTAGTGAAAATTTCACTCATAAACTGTAGACTGTTATTTGCGTCATAGACGTATACGCTTATTTATGTAAACCCAAACATTTACTTCAAGTTTAAATAAAAAATTTAAAAAATTAATTTGAATTGTTCTTTATTTTATTATTTAATTATTTGGATTTTCGCGAAGCTTTTTCAGAGTAAGGACCATAATATGCATTTAAATTTTTGAACAAAAGTCTAAATTTTTGAACCATTTCGTGACTTTGAACTTGTTGATTTCGAATGGATTCTGGAATTTGGAATAAATGTATTTCTAAATTAAATTAATAAAATTGTGAAATGCACCTATTCACATATTTATAGGATTTTAGTTAGTATTTTTTTAGTTTACCAATAAAGCATAGTAGAAGTAATTAGTTAGCTATATTACTTCACAGGCGATGGATGTTTTATCTGTTCGATAATATTAAAGTATATTAAAGAAATTAGAATAAGAACTTAGGTAGCCACTGCGGCGATATTAATGTGTCAAATACCGAACATTTAAATTTTTAATGTTTATATAATATAATATATTATATATATATATAAAAAATTAAACCCCAAAATTTCACTGTTTCCATAAGTTTAGTTTAGCTTCTAACTTCTATTTTTAAATATTTCAAATAAAATTTTCGGAGTAGTTTTAATGATAAAGATATGTAACGTTTCCTTGTTTCAAGCAGTTTCCTAATATAGCGAAACGAAAAATATTGAAGGAATAATGCCTAAGTTTAGAGGGGGTTGAAAAGTTTGTAACCTGTACTTTTATATTTGTTTTTTTATATTGTAGCTATAAATTTTTTGCCTAATATTTATGTTAATAAAAGATTATAATATATGGACCAGTTACCAAAGGTTTTGAAACGGGTCCAAAGGCCTTATGTGAGCGCATGAGTGTGGTAATTACTTCTTGGCCAAGCTCTTGTAACAATATAAAATTTTGGTCACCCATTTGAAGTGTGTTTTTGCCCTATTATACTCCTCCACCGGGTTATGCCATGTGTAATGATTCACATTTTCTATATTATAATTTATGTAATATTTATTATCGTAAATATTATATGTTTATTGACAATATGTTCATGATATATATGGCACAAATTACTGTTATTTAATTCCACTTATAACAAAGTACTACATATATGTAATTTATTATTATTTATTGAGAAAATCGTTAACTATATAATAAACGTTACACTTTTTTAAATGATATATATTTCATATATTTTATATTTCATATTTCACAATAACGATGTGATTAAAGAACATTTTTTATAGTAAAGAAAATATTTTAAAATTAAATAGTGATTGTGGATATAGTCGTGTTTTTCGGTAGTCGTTTAAAGGACTAAAGGATAATACTAATTGATTCGATGCCTTATACTTCAAATAGAAGTTAAAGGAATATATATACTGGTATTATAATTTACATTAATAAACTTAGATTTTATGATAATAATCCGTGTTGTGATAGATTTTCTGTTTCGTGATGATGATATGGCGAGTGAACTTTGTTGCAATTAATTTCTTTGGTTGCCTAGCTTTAAGTGATATATTTTCTCATACTATAGAGCTAGGCAATCAATGAAATTCATTGTTATTTAAACATCTTTTTTTCTTTTTGATTAATTAAATATCTAAATTAAGTGAAAATTTAAACTAATTAGTTTGATAAAAGGAACGACTGTTGTGATATGTGACAATTTCCCAACATATCACACTGTTTTTTCTTATATTAAATTAATTACAAGCAACGTATTATAATTTTTAAAGTTAAGTTTAAGTTTTTAATTTAGAGTTATTATTGATAGACTGCTTAATATCAAAGGGAAATATCATTGTGATATTTAGCATTTATAAAATTTATATCACATTGGTTTTTCTTTTTGATAAGGTGGTCAGGACAACAGATGTTCGTTTTTGTTATAATAGAGGTTTAAACTTGTAATAATTAAAGATAACTGACTGAGATGTACTAAATTTATTATTATTTATAAAACATTGGCTTTTCCTTTGCAATTGCCCGACAGTATTCAGTGAAGCTATTAAGATAATACCTCAAGATAATAAATGCTGGTATTTTAGTTATATGTATACAATAATTAGATTAAAATATGTGAGTAAATCAAAGGTTATTTTTTATTAATATTGTAGAAAACATAATCGTATTTTTATTATAAATAAGTTTGGAAGTTTGTTAAAAAAATACTATGAAAATAAAAAAATATTTTGATAATTATTATACAATCAAGAAGGGATTTTCGTTAACGAGAACATTTGTGTACTCACTAAATATACTTCCCGAAATAAAACTTCGTTATATCCTTAGCCGAGATAGGAGATATTCAGTCATTCGAATGAAGACAAGAATACATATGCTAATATCACACGAAGTAATTAGTACAACATCTTATATTGCTTCCCGGATGGATCACAAAAAATGTGACTAATAGTCTTAAATCCATCTAGACATTTTGTTAGGTCAGAGACAATCTTATCGTATTGAGATGATACAACAGGCTAGATAGTCTGTGCGACAATTTGCCAGAACCTTTCTAGTCTAGTGGCTATCAAAGGTTTTGTATTATCGAGGTCTTTCAATTTTCGTCCAATATGAGAATTATGATAGGAAGTAATCCGCAAATACATGTCAATCCACCGAATTTCGTAGCTAAACTCTTTTTTGTGAATGATGCAGTGAAGTATTAAGAAAGATTATACTAAGGATAAGATATCGGTTTTGAATTTATTTAAGTAGTAAAGGATATAGAGTGTTTTCTTATTTACTTTGTTCATTTTTCTAGAATATAATTCAACTAAAACATAAATTTATTTTTTAATAAATTCGTTTTGTTAAATATTTAAAAAATATAACAAAGTTTGTTTGAAAAAATTTCATAAAAACTTAAAAAAGTATTAAAAAAATATATTTTCACAGTTCATGGGCTTAAGTTGAAGTCGTCAAATTCTCAGTGCAGAAAAACATTAAAAATAAAAATTAAAACTGGTGCGACTTAAGACTATAGACGGACTTTTCATAATTATAATTGCAACAATTATTTTGAAATTTTGTTCTAACTCTTGGAGTCCTTTGTTTTTTATTTTGCTTAATCAGCTTTTCAGGATTTTGCACCTCATTTCTTATGCTAAGCAGAAATTCAACATAAGCGCATTGCAACTGAAAAGTTTTAGTACTTGAAATCCCAACCCTACCCCGGATTCGAGTCCGAAATAGCAAACACCAACAGAAACTGCAATTGTAACTGCAACTGGAAATAGACGACCGGAAATTTGCTTAGCAAAGCCGTGATGTCACTACGTGCTCCAATAACTTTTTGCTATTTAGTGTTGCGCTTCGGGGAAAAATTTTCACTTACATTTGCGCCTTGTAATTTAACTACTATTTTTTGATGATTTTAATTGTTGTCATATTGTTTCACTAATTTTATATCCATTGTTTTATTTTCCCGATTTACATGCCAACATCCGATTTAAATATAACTGATAGAGGAATATTGGTTTTAAAATCACAATCTCAATTTTTTCTAATTTCATTAATTATGGTTTTGTGTTTATATCAAGCACTATTTGTTAGTAGATATAGTATATCGCACAATAGGTGCTAAGGTGCTTTTTTGTAAAAGTTCCTGTATATAGATTTTGAATAAATTATCCTCGTCTTTTCAAAGCAAATATTGTCACAATTAAAATCAAAAAAATTAATTAAATTTTATTTAATAGAAACAATCTATTGTTTTTAATAGAGAACCTCGAATAATACTGAATGGCAACAACAAACATTTTTATTTATTTATACTGCTGTTTCGAGTATTGCTAAATATCCATCATCAGTGGTCTTGGAATTATTTCTTGTATTTATTTATTCGTAAAAAATTTTTTGAAACTGCAAGTACCAAGGGTTGAACTCGTATCCTCTCTAAATTGAAGTTCAGAGTCAGTGTTCCTGACCCAACTGATTTAAAACCGTACTTGACTTATATAGTCGAACTAGCAGTTTTGTTAATTTGCTGTGAAAGTTCATTAACAAGTTCACTTGCTGTATTATAGTAAAACGATATCATAAATCAGTCTGCAAAATAATTGAATTCATTAATTATAGTTAATTTGAAAAGTTATATTACAATATTATTTTCTGTATTATTTTTATTCTTTGTTTCTTGTAAAAACTAATTCCAAAACCACCGATAATGGGTATTTGGCAATACTTAAAACAATTGTATGGTCAATGAAAAATTCAATTAATTAAAAATAAATAAAAACTTTTGTTGTTGCAATTAAATACTATTCGAAACCATTTTATATATGCTGACTTTTTTTATAAGCTTTATTATAGCTGAGTGTTGGGCTGTTCGAAACCTCTCTAAAAAATTAATGAAAATTCTAAACATCATATACCAAAATATGAATAAATTATCTTTTCTAAGCATTTTAGAAGAATCAGGTATTATCAGGTATTGAACGCATTGGCTCATTTAAAACCTCTATCAGTATTAAGATTTTAAAGTCGCTATCGTAACATTATTGGAATCTTGAATTCGTTTAATTTATTTTTACTTAAGACCAGTGTATCGATGTATAGTATTTTTTCAAGAAGTTAATATTTTTAGTATAAGATACAAAAAAAAGAATCATTAAGAGACGCATTTATTGATTAATCAACCGCTGATTGCTTTAGGAAATCGACGGATTTAAGAATAACCTTTAATATGACATTGTAGACATTTGGTGGAAATATATATAATGCTTACGAAATATTAGGACTTATTCTTATAGAGAGGTATTCATTCTTTCGCAGAAGGCAGTGTTTGAGCATACAATAGTGTGTAGTATAACTTAAAAGCATTTTAAAATCAACTCCACAGTTGCTTCTTATGAAGCTTCATATAATTAGTTTAGATAATTTTCACGTTGTGGCTGTATACAATCCTTTTTGCTGTTCAAATACTATATTAACAAAATGTATCTACATTTTCTTATTACTCTGTTATCCATTTATATAGAAAATTTAAATTAGAAAGTAACGCACAAAAGCACTTTTTAGCTTTAATTTAGCACTTTTAATTAATTTATGTTAGTTTTTAAATCGATGAGTTCAGTATGACTCTAATTGAGATTTCAATATTATTTGATTATAGGAAATCACTATAGGAAATCACTTATGTTGTTGACACAATCATAAATATGAATCCTTTAATCATGTTTCTGCAAACAATTTTTTAGACATGGCAATATTTATTGATTTCACGAAAGTTGAAGTCGTGATCCAAGTATTTTGGGTATATCAAGTTTGTAGCAAAAAGCACAATTAAGGAAAATTGAATGCCTTACATCTATTGGTTTAACCACATGCATATGAAACCGCAGGATTCCATATTGCATGCGTAGTATTTCATGGTGGGTTAGGTTATCAATTGTGTTTTATAGTAACAGATATTTATTTTTAAAATTTGTACGTATTCATATACAAATTTTAATAAATTGTAATTTAATGTCAGTGACTAATTTATTTAATAGCAACTATTGTATTTGATAGAGATGATATCGTTCTACTATAACACAGCAAGTAAATTTGTTAAAGAACTTTCACAGCCAATTAACAAAACTCCAAGTTCGATAATACAAGTCAAGTACGGCTTTGGGTCAGTTGGCTAATGAACAGGGCAGGGTACGAGTTCAACCCTTGGTACTTGTAGTCCCAAAAAATTTTTTACGAATAATTAAATACAAGATATAATTCCAATGATGGATATTTAGCAATACTCGAAACAGTTAATTAAAATTCAATTAATTAAAATATGAAAAAGAATTTTTCTTGCTGTTGTTCACTATTTTTCGAAAATGCTCTATTTAAATTTTAAAAATTATACTAAGTGAACTAACTAGTTCACAAGGCCGTCAGCCGTCAGATACACAGGGGGATAAACACGTATTTTGTGTACGTGCCGTAACTGTTGTATACTGTCGGTAGTGTGATTACATCCTCTACGCGGGGGCGGCTAGAAACAGGTCCATAGTATGGTCATGTCTCAACTATGGATGCTGGCTAATTGTAATCGGGCGGACGCAAGCAATAGCGTCTTAAATTAAAGCTCAAATCCAAGGTGGAACAGCATATGCCGAGGGATGAATGGCCATGGATAGTTGGTCTTTAATACGCGAACTCTGGATACCTGTCGACCTCCAGTTTTAATTAGACTTCTCACGATAAACGGGCTATGTCGTGGGTGACCTTCCAATCCCGAATATATAAAATTTTTATGGATAAATTAAATAATACAAATTCAAATGAGCTTGATGTCACTCTAACGGCATCACCTTCAAATGATTCCTTTACGGAATTATCTGTAGCTGAGTGTGTGCCGGCCACTGGGCTGGAAGCCTCCACCCATTTCGACAGCGCTTGTGTGTGCATCAAAATGGACCCGGATGGGCCACCGTCTACTTCTCCGCTTGTGGAAGCGGTGTACGCACCAGCAGTAACTTCGTCGCGATCCCAGGTAAGGCGACAGAAAATTATTGAGGTTTTGTCTTCAAATTCCAAAGCCGCAGAATCTGGTGATTCCAACACCGACAGTGTGGTATCACAAAAATCCGGTCTAACTGTCGTTGGCTCCAAAGTTGAGAACCTCACTTTGGAATCCCCAAAATTTACTCACCTTAAAAGAAGTGAGCGAAGAAGGTTTATCTTCAGGTCATAGCAGAGCAGAGGCTCTAAAAATCGCTATGCAGCATCCGCCTGCGAACAAGCGGGTCAGATCGGAGGAGCAATCCCCCGGTTTGATTTCCGCCAAAAAGCCTAAGGTGACTCATGTGGGGCTCACCAAGCCATCGGTCAGCCTAGCTGTCAAAGGGGTACGTTTAGGCTTCACGTCAGCAGATCCAGCTGGCACTTCGCTCTCTACAGAACAAATAACGCGTCTCCAGGAGGCGATTATTGATGTTGCTATAGAGCAACATTGCGACGATATGCAGCCGGAGTTCGAAGGGTGCTTACCTAAAACGCGGTGGCTACTTATCGTCTGCAGCGATGAAAAAACCGCGGAGTGAGTTAAGCGATTTTCTGGTCACATAGGGGCCAAATGCGGGCTCGCCATTTACGTGGTTGAGGAAAAGCATTTTCCACGAACTCATGTAGTTCGTGGCTATTTTCCCCAAAGTTTGACTTTGTCAAACGAAAAAGTTTTGGCAAATTCTCCACCAAATGGTGGAAGGTGATTCGCAGACTGACGCAGGATCAGATGCTGCACCTTGTTTTCGTCATTGATGACGAATCCATGAGGTCGTTGTCTGAACTAAATGGTAGGATTGCATACCGGTTCGGACACCTGAGATTGATGATTAAGGGAACCACCCTCGCTCTTTCTCCACGCATGGTTAAAGTTCCAAAGGTTGTTCAGGATGACAAAACCATCCAGTCATCCTCGGCTACGGAAATAACCCATACGGACAGTTGCCCAACAGTGACTATTCCTGAGGAAGAGGAACTAGACACACGCCCATCCACTAGCAGGGCTGTTAGCACTGCTAGTGGGCGTGCTGATCAGATTCCCACCTAAGAAAGTAAGTAAGTAGCAGGTAACCCAAGGACCGCTACCATTAAACCACCCTTAGGCGGTAAAATTTTACCGGTGCAATCAAAGGGTGCTAAGAACAAGGGTTCTCGACGAGACAAACGCGATGGTCTCGTCCGAAAGTCTCTTAACGAGACCTAATGAGCACTTTTAAAGTGCTCCAGGCAAATCTGCACCATGCTAAAGGAGCATCAGCCACCCTGTGCAGAATTGCCCAAACCAACCACATTGCTCTAGGACTTATCCAAGAGCCATGGGTGTTCGGTGGCCACATTCGGGGTCTAAACTCAAAATCAGGTAAGCTGGTTTATGACCGATCGATAGCAGTGCCACGTTCAGCTATCTTAATCGGTGGAGACGTAAAACATCTTCCGCTAACAAACTTTATTTCTAGAGACCTAGTTGCGGTCCTAGTTGAAGTACCTGCAATAGGAGGGGTGACGGATATTGTCATGGCCTCTGCCTACTTCCCAGGTAATGAAGAAACCATTCCACCATCGGAAGTCCAACAGCTGATCAACTTCTGCAAGTCCACTGGGCGGCAGCTAATCTTGGGCTGTGAGCTAATGCTCACCACACAGTGTGGGGGAGCAGTAACGACAACAAAAGGGGTGAGTACCTATTAGATTATATTATGTCGCTAGGATTAAGTATCGCTAACAAAGGTAGTAAACCCACTTTTATTAATGCAATTAGAGAAGAAGTACTAGATCTCACTCTTTGCACCAGAGGTATTGAGGAATCTATATGGAATTGGCATGTGTCGGACGAGGTGTACCTCTCAGACCATCAACATATTAGGTTTGAAATTCCCGGCATATCCGAATAGCAAAATAAAGCGTACCAGCCAAAGAAAACAAACTGGCTTAGGTACAGGGACTTGTTGGGTTCCGAAAATTTTTTTTTAGCTAGGCCACTAAGAACTTGTGAAAAGATAGAGTTGGCCGCAAACCATTTAGGTGAGATATTACTAACCTCCTTTCACAACAGCACGGTTGCAGGCAATGCTTCAATTAGAGGTAAGGTTCCTTGGTGGAACTCGCAACTAGCTAATAAGCGCATACTAGTAAGGAGCTTATTCAATAGAGCAAAAGGCTCTGCTAGTTGGGAAAATTACAGAGCTGCACTCACCGACTACAACAATTCAATCAGACAGTCCAAAGGGGCCAGCTGGCGTAGCCATTGTGATAGTATTGATAAGTTGCCTGAAGCTGCTAGACTACACAAGGCTTTAAATAAGGCCAAAACAAATGAAGTAGGCCTTTTAAAAAAACCCGACGGATCCTTCACAACTGGTCGTAAAGATACCCTCGAGTTTCTCTTGCAAACACACTTCCCTGGCTCCGTTACCGGACCATCAACATCACATTCATATAGGGAAGTTACTGCACCTACATGTCAGGAATACGCACTATCTGGTGTTTACTTCGACAGGGATAAGGTGAAATGGGCGATCAGCTCATTTCAACCATTTAAGGCGCCTGGAGGCGATGGTATCTATCCTGCTCTATTACAGAATTGCATAGATATCATTATAGACCCATTAATCAAACTCTTTAGGGCTTGTTTTACTATGGGTTATATCCCACATTCCTGGAGAGGAGTGAACGTGATCTTTATTCCCAAACTTGGTAATAAACCGATGGACCAACCTAAGTCCTACAGACCCATTAGTCTTGCGTCTTTCTTATTGAAAACCGTCGAAAGGCTGATTGATCTGCACATACGGAATAAATTGGAACTAACTGTCCCACTCCACTCCACCCAATATGCCTACCCAAAAGGCAAATCTACAAAGGTCGCACTGCATCATATAGTCAGCAAAATTCAAAGCACCTTTCAATCTAAAGAGATCGCATTATGTGCATTTCTGGATGTAGAGGGAGCTTTCGATAATACATCTTACGAATCCATATCTGGAGCACTGGCCCGTAAAGATATAAACTCATGTATAATAACGTTGATAGATAGAATGTTGCGTGATAGGAACATATCGTCCAAGTTAGGTAGCACTATCGTCAGCATTAATGCTGTACGAGGCTGCCCCCAGGGTGGGGTTCTCTCACCATTGTTATGGACGCTGGTAGTCGATGACTTACTAGTTAAACTGGAGCAATCTGGATATCATGCCATAGGTTACGCAAATGACCTGGCAATCATTGTCACAGGTAAATTTGACACCACAGTTACAGATGTAATGCAGGCGGCATTACACGAAGTCTCGAACTGGTGTACCAAAGAAGGCCTAAATATTAACCCAAAAAAGCGGTAATTGTACCATTTTCCAAAAGGTACAAAGTAAATATTGGGTCCCTATCTATTAAAGGTACGGCTATTGAATGCTCCGATGAAGTCAAATATTTAGGGGTCATCCTAGATAAGCGTCTTAACTGGAACACTCACCTGGATAATATAATTGGCAAAGCCACCCGGGTCATGTGGACATGTAGGACCTCATATGGTAGAACCTGGGGCATATTTCTATTATGATATAGAATTATATCATGGTTATACCGCACAATGGTCAGACCCATTGTATCCTACGCAGCTCTTGTTTGGTGGAATAAAGCGCAACAAAATGCTGCAATTGTCAAATGCAATAAACTGCAAAGACTCGTATGCATCGCTATGACGGGAACTATTCGAACATGTCCCACATCAGCACTGGAGTCCATAGTGGGTCTCACCCCTCTGCACCTCTTTATTAAAAAGACAGCAGCTATGAGTGCAGCTAGGCTACACCCTGTTATCAACATGCACGGAAGTCTCGTCAGTCAAAACTGTATCTGAAGACTAGTTCCTGGCATAGAGATCTGCGATAGGACAGATCGCATGAACATGGAACTTCGCTTCGGTAGGAAGTTCGAAGTCCTCATACCCGATCAATTGGCCTAGGTAAATGGCACTCGTGGACTCGTACCAAAAATGATATCGTGGTATACTGATGGTTCGAAACCCAAAGAAGGAGTTGGTGCTGGAATATTTGGTCCAAACACCAGAATCTCGCTCGCGCTGTATATATGGCCCACTGTCGTCAAAGAAGAGGTTCACGCCATCGAATTCTGCGCTCGTATCAACATTAACAAGGGGTTGAAAGGCGCCCGGATCTGTATTTATTCAGATAGTCAAGCAGCAATCAAAGCGTTATGCTCCTGGAAGTTTTTCTCAAAACTTCTAGCAGACTGCTATGACACACTGCAGCAGCTGGCAAGCAATAATAAAGTGACACTGTGCTGGGTGCCTGGTCACACAGGAATTAACGGTAATGAGTCTGCCGATAGTCATGCACGGGCAGGATCCGCCACTCTAATCTGTGGCCCAGAACCTTTCTGTGGATTAAGTTGATCTACAACTAGGTCTCTAATCATTATTTGGATTTGATCTGCCGAGAGAAGTCGCTACTGGCGCGACAGTCGAGGTAACCGTCAGGCTAAAGAGCTGATTCTCCCCTATAGTTATAATAAAATATCCTCCTTTAGCAAAACAGAGTTGAGGTTGCTAGTGGGATATATATCGGGTCACCATGGGCTACGTTACCACCTCAACCAAATGGGCCTATCCGAAGAGATAGATTGTAGACTCTGCTTGGAGGCAGAGGAGTCAACCAGCCACATTCTATGTGACTGCCCAGCTTTGATCTGGGCCAGGAAGAGATCACTGGGTCGGGAATTGCTAGCACCTTACGACATTAGGAGGTCCTCAGCAACCGACATTTTGGCCTTCATTCGAAAGGCGGAATGTCCTTTGTTTAGTTAGGGTCTGTTGTAGCACAAAAGATCAATCATGGTCGTGGTGCTCTGCTCAAATGGGAGCTTGTATCCTGTTCTTTCTTATTCTTTATTCTTATTATCTAATATGGTTGTTTTTTTCCTCATTGAAGTCTCCTGAATCATCTAGCTTCAGGAATTTTTCATTTGTAAGCTGATCTCTATCATTTCTTAAAAGTTGGCTGACGTCATCTACAATGTAATCAATAAAACCAGCCTCGCCATTTTAATAACGTTCTGACCATAAAGACTTGCGAAACTTGTTAAAGGATAACATTTGTATTTCTCTTCATGAGTAATCTATGTTTACTATGTCATCTTTAATGTAGTGGTTTTTTCAGAAACTTTTTTGGCATCTTCAAAAGTGTGTATAGCACCTTGACCTATTGCCTAAAGTAAAGCCGTGGTATTTTTTGGCAAAGATTCCGCTTTCATTTTTTTGAAAAATTGCAAACCACAGTAGAGCCTTATAAGATATATTGTGCTTCTCTAAATGTGTTTTACCTTTTGGATAGAAATATGTATGAAACCATTCTTCAAACAAGATTTTGCTATTTTTAATTTCATACT
Organism: Teleopsis dalmanni; assembly: GCF_002237135.1. Taxonomy (NCBI): domain Eukaryota; kingdom Metazoa; phylum Arthropoda; class Insecta; order Diptera; family Diopsidae; genus Teleopsis; species Teleopsis dalmanni. The sequence continues at coordinate 52,045,248 of NC_051847.1, forward strand.
AAGTTAATAGGGTATAAACAACTTTTAACACAGTGAGCATTAAACACACAATGCATTTCTAGATAATTGCACAAAAACACACACCTTGATTCAGTGCTACTAAAATCATCTTTCTTAATAGGCATTTTGTCTGCACACCAATAATTTACTATATATACTATATAATACTATATACTATGTATACTATAATATACTATATACATATATACTATACATAAGCAAAATAATATTATAAATAAATTATATAATTTTTTTGGCCGTTAAACGAGGTATTTTTTGGCTGCCAAGAGAAACATGGATAAATATGGTTAGACCGTTAAGCGCATTTGTTACGGCCTTACTACATTTTGCATTAACTAAATCAATTGGTTTATAATGAATCTTTCTCTTGGATCGTTTAAAGCTGGGGTAATCTCAGCGTTGTCCAAGGTCCTCATAAGAAAATTTATTTATTGAGAACCTGTCACTTCCAACAACCGAACTTCTCAGAACTGAACATAAGTATATCCGACGCGATATAACACAGACACAAGTGATTGT
>NC_051847.1:52045887-52059459 GCF_002237135.1 Teleopsis dalmanni
TCTTTATGAAATATACTAGTTTCTATTAAATATAACAGTGACTTCGGTCTGAAAAATGTGACGTTAAATTACAACTTATATTGATAAATTGTGTAAGAAATTATTTCGTTCCGGTATAAAAAAAAATTATTATTGAACTTACTTGAAATTTAACAAGCAAAAACATTTGATCTCGCAATTGGGGTTCTATTAGGTTCACATAGCGTTCTTGTTCAAGATAAAGTTCATGAGTACTTTTCAAAGAAAGAGCCAAATTTTTATTTTCAGAAACGATTTTTCCATTAGAAGTATAAAGACTTATTGTAGTCATCTTGGGGGATATTTAATACAATGTATTACAAAAAATTAAGATATCTTTTTATAATTATTTATAAATAATAACTTATAAAAAAAAGAATTTATAGAAGTTAATCTAAACTAATAGAAATTACTTTTATCTACTGATTGTATTAATAATTAAATTACCTCTACGGTATTAATTTCTCTCTCTCTTGCTTCTAATGACTGCTCAAGATCTGATTTTTGACAACGCAACTCTTTGATTTGTTCTTGATATTCTTTTATTGTTTCATCTCGTCGTGTAAGAATGTCATCCAGTGCAGATATTTGATTTTGGAAGTCATTAATCTTTTCATTAGATGCTTTCAGTAACTCTTCCAGTTCACTTATCTATTGGAAAAACAATACGTTATAAAATTAAAAAATAAGTGATAGTTTTCAAATGTTAGCAAAACTTACCTTAGAGTTCGCTGCCATATTATTTAATTTTTCTGTGTTTTCACCTGTTGCAATTTCTTCTGATGTTTGACTACAATCCTGCAATTAATTAAATTAATTTTATTTTTTTTCTTGAAAATTTTTTAAGTTTGTATAAAAAATAAATGTTATTCAAAACAAAATAAGAATAAATCTAATATATCTTATAAACAAATATATTTCTCATGGACTACTTTCATTTAATTAAAGATAAGAATAACAAAAATCAAATAACTATTTTTTAATATATATCTGAAACTAGAAATATTTAAATTAATTATTTTAAATAATTATTATAATTAACAAAATCGAGGAATTGAGTCACATATGATTGGTTAATGGTTAAATATGAAGGAACACCATATCACGAATTAATTTTAAAAATTCAAAATAATTTAGTTCTGGTATAAAAAGCTATAAAAATAATTATGATAATTCTAGTATAATGTCTTAGAACTTAATAGATCGAATTCATAATCAGGTTAAATAAAAAAAAATTAAATAAAACGAAGAATTAAAAGTTTGCAAAGGCATTTAAGTCTACGTGTCGGAACTACTAGTCTAATATGATCATAATATAACATTATAACATATAATATAACATTCGTATTGGAGTACTATTATTTACAACGCTATATAAATCAATCTTGATTTATATATTTGGTAATATTTGGTATATTTGGTAATATGAAATTAAATTATGTTAATAGTCAAAATTTTGATTATACCAGTACTTATCTCTATCACATTATTATTATTATTATTATTTTTATTGATTATTATTGTTATTGTTGTAACCGGAAGAAAGTTACTAGTATTGTACCAATATATACATTATTACTTAATTCTGAATGATATTTTTATCAAATTTTTAAAAATATAGTAAACTACTTAAATACTAGTATGAACACATTTTGTTTGATGAAAGTAATAACACGCAATAACAAAATTATGGTTCTTATATCCTCTTTAAAACTATAAAATAAAATTTATTTGCAAATGTTTGCAAAATTTAGCATTCACAAATAATATCTAACAAATGAATAAGATTACACCAATATATACTAAAAAATATATATAATGAGGAATATGAATACCTTCTTATTATCTTCACTATTTTGCATCTGTTTTTCGTTTGCTATCTCCTCCATATGTGTCAGAGCAGCCGCAGCTTCTTTAAGCAATTCTTGCTTATCTTGAACATCTTTACGTAGCATTTCTACTTCAACCTTAAATTATAATATAAACAATAAAAAAAACTATTTAAAACTTTTTATTAATAATACACACCTTATAATCAACTAATTGTTTTAAAAGTGTATCTTCAGGTATGGTTTTATCTGGTTGATTATATCCTGGCACATTTTCTTCTAAAAAATATACACGTAGTCTTAGATTGAAGTTTTCCTTTCGTAAAGATACAATTTGTTCTTCGATCTCTCGAAGAGAATTTCCTTGTCCAGACATGAACCCTTGGGAGCCCACGCAGGGAGAACGGTATCCTACACCATCTGTAATTAACATAACACATAAACATTATTGTTAATGTTTCGTATAATTATTTCTTTGTATTATTGATATTTTATAAAACTATTAAATAAGTACCCTGAAAGATCAATATAGAATATAGTTGAAATATTTGTGTAAATCATATTTTTTAAAAACTAATTTAGAATGTATATTATTTTTAAATAAAATAATGTTTCAAAAACATAATTACAAATAAAAATTTTGGTCATTAAAACAATAAATTATATTATTTTTATATAACTATAAAAAAAATTCTTTTTTATATTATTTTAATTATTTGGATTTTTGGCTGACAGCTGTTTCGAGTATTGCCAAATATGCATCATCAATGGTCTTGGAAATAATTGTTGTATTTAATTATTCGTAAATAATTTTTTGAGACTGCACGTACCAGGAATCGACTCGTGCCCTGCCAAATTTGAAGCTCAGAGTCAGCGCTCTTAATTATAAATTATTATATTACTAAAAAATATGTTGCGTCTTCAGTATATAGAATTTATACATATTTATTTTTTAAAATATAAAGCGTGAGTTGAAATGATTTAAAATACGAAATTGCTTCTGTGGAACAGCATGAAAGCACTAATAAATCTTCATTTGAACTATAAAATTGAAATTATACATAATTTTCGTCACGATTAATTGTTATCTCACTTTATTTATACTGAAATAAATTCCAGTATAATTGAAGCAAGAACATTAAAAAGAGATTACATCATTTTATAACTTTCTCAACGACACTCTACAAAGTATTAGATCAAATTCTTTTAACAAGTTTGCTGACAGCTTTGAATATTTCTATAGTTACGTAAAATATACTAGGTAGTACTGTTAAGTCGAATTTATACATAATGAAGATGATAATCAGACGTATCTTAGTTTACTTTAAATCAGTTAATATACCATATTCATTATTCCTGTTTCTACTTTTTTTTAGAATGAAGCAGAAATCTTTTGCTAAAACTGTTGCTACTTTTTTTTAGAATGAAGCAGAAATCTTTTGCTAAAACTTACACATTTGAAAGGGAGGATTGTAATTCCTCTATTATGTTAATAGACATCAAACTTTCTACTAAACCCAAGATATATATGTTTATCTCAACGTTATATTAAATAGATAATACAGTTTGTACAGTGTTTTTAACTGTTAATACATTTTCAATATAATTTAAACACACATCGTGACATTTCGATAATACATCTCCTAAGATCTACCTTAAGGATTTATATTATAACTAATAGATGACTGCATAACAAACAACTATTTTTAAAATAGTCCAGTCCATTTTGGACTCCACCTGTTATAAATATAAACTTTACACAAGGTACATATTTCATCGTTTGAATAAATCACAATTTAAAAAAAAAAATGTGTCAATATAAAGAACATTGTACATTTGTATATATTACAGATTTTATAACAATGATACTGAAAAAAAAGAGGCAGAAAGTAAATAAAACAACAAAAAAAAAAATGAAAAAATAAGAATATGCGTCATCGGTTCTACGAAGTATATACCTTTAGAGTTATCCTCTCTAAATAATGCGTTGCGTTAAGATCGTTAAATTATTAATTTACGTCTGACCTTGTAACAATAAAGAGGTGATCTTTATTTGAATTTCTGCTCTCTGAGTTTAATTTTCAGTCTTGAAGACTGACCAGATCTGGTAAATTAAAGAAGTATACAATCAATCAAAATTCAATTTATATATTTTAGCTATATTAGGAAAACCCAAAAGTTGAAATGATATGTTGTTTTGATGAAGCAAATCTTTTTTTCATATAGGGAAGTTTTTCAGTGAATATATCTTTAAATTTATAGTAATGTTGCATTATAAGCTATCTTCCTCAAGGTGATCAATTAACAAAAAACCAATTTTGTACCAAAAAATTCACTTTATTCTTTAGTCTCAGAAATGTATATTACAGATCCATGTTTCTCTAAAATTTGTTTAACTTAAACTCTTCTAAGACAGAAATGGTTTAGTTAAGATATCTCGTTAAAATCTGGTCCCAAATATGTTAGTAGTGTTATATTGTTATTACAGAAAAATAATTTAGCACAGGTAATAAAATATAATAGTAACAGTGAAATAACCTATTACAGATGGAAATGTTATTTTATTTAATTGTACAGTATAAATTAAAAATATAATTAATATTGCTTGCTTACATGAATTATCCATGGTGACGTCTTTTAAAGTACCAGGACTTACGCTGAAAAATAAAAAAGAACAATTAATTAACATATAAAATAAAGTTAATTTTACTGTAATATAATAAAAAAATATTATTTGTATTATTGAAATTTTTTAATATATATATACAATTAATAAAATAATGTAATAAATGTAATAAATAATAAATATTCTCCTTATTTATAATTTTGGAGAAAAATATCTTCCTCCGGATATTAACGAGCATTTTTATATTCGATACGAAATATTAAGGATAAGTTAAGATAACAATTATCTTCCTATCCTTTTGTGATGTTTTTATCGTATGAAGGAGAACGAGAACGACTCCTGTTTACGAACATTTCCTGACTTTCCATTACATATTTGTACTACTCGTAAACTGCTTTTTATGGGCGGCAGTTTTTATATAAAACTGATTCATCATTTAGTCGTTTCATTACCAAAACAAAATTTAATCTTTGTGTAATAACTTAAAACTAAAATGAGCTAATTCAACTAACATAGTTGCAGCTCAACAAACTACTTAAAAGATTGAGATGTGGGTCTTCTTCTCAATTAGCAATACCCGATACTTTTTTAAAACTTTTAACTTAGTTCATAATTTTTAAAGATTATATGCAAATTATTTTATAATGGATTTTTACCGCTCATTTTTTATAAACACAAGCAGTACTTTAATTAGCAGGAATAAAACAGAATTGATTGGGTAACTTTAAATAAATTTTACAATATAAATATATATATAAATTATACAAAATAAGATAAGAATTATATAGTACGAACCACCAAAAAAAAAAGTCTAATGTGTCTTCAATAAAAAGCGCAAAATTAACATGATTAACTCTTAATGTTGAATATGTTTATATGGAAAACAAGTTACAGAATTTATATATTAAGTGAACTTGGATTAAACTTTAGTGACCTTTTCACTGCAATAGCATAAGATTAAGATAGGTGAACTTAGTGAATTTTTGCGGGCAAATCAAGATTTCTTTGGGTAAAAAGAATAAGCTAGATCTGTCGGCTAAGAGGTAATTTTTTTACAGGTAGACGTGGTATAATACACATCGATTATCTTTGTTCGACAATGAATATCATTTCATTAGAACTTAAAATGAATTTGAAGAATAACGAACACTGTATCCATTAATAATTCCTTTGCTCAATAAAAATGTTAAAAAAATAAATTTATTTTTTAACCTCATTTATATAAATCAGTCTTTTCAAGTTGTTTAACATGTAGCAATTTTATTAAATTTTTTTTTTTAATTTTCACATCATAATTTTTTATGAGTTGTCTTTTTGTTTGTATCATAAAACACTTTTTATACCTAAAAACACTCGTTTACATTCGGTAGGATGCGATTACAAGCTCTATAAACAGCCCATGCCTTCCAGCCTTGTAGTTTTTTTACTGTTTGTGCACAGCGAACAGATTCCCTTATGTCATCGCTTAGTAATAATTTACAATCCACAGCGCACAAATTCAGTGATGTTCTATTTGGTGATGAAACGCACCAAAATCGATCACTTATTTGAAAAATACCGAAATCATTTGACCAATTTCCATTTAATCGCCCAATGGCAGAAGTATTGTATTTGCTTTCATAACGAGCGATGCACACCCACACTGGCAGCTCCTGTTTGAGTACTCCTAATTTATGCATTTCACGTGCCAAATCGCAACGGCTTAACACTCTTGTTTGTCCCATGTAAATATATATTAACAACAAAAAAACGATCCAATATTTACTTGAATATTTCATAATAATTATTGTTTATAGTAACGTCGAAATCAACACTGATTACAAAGTCAGCTAAGCTAAACGGTTTAAATATATTTGAACTGCAATATTAATTCAGTGGAAGCCTAATCTGAGCGTCACTCGTGGGTGCTAATATGGAACCGAAACTTGTTTTCCATGATATATTTATACGGCATTTATTATTTGATCTTGCTACCATAAAAATTGTAAATTATATATTTAGTGCATATTTTATTCTTAATTATTATTTTATACTTTAACTTTGAAACAATAAAAATCAAAATTGTGTCGTGCATTCGTTTCTTAAATAATATAATAGATTGATTAAGTGTGTTTAATAGAATACCCAAGAGCACTCCTCCCCCTCCACTTTTTTGCACATTAATAAATTAGAATAATTTTTTAATTAAGATAATATTATGAAATATAGGCAACGTTTAATACAATGAAATATATTCCAGCTTCTGACTTGACACGCTGTTATGAACAATATTTACATACTATATATACCTACGTATAAAATAGTTGCAGTGAATTTGACGTGAAAAAAATGAGTTGACATTAACATGCATTATTATTAGTGAAATTGTGAGCTCAACTAATTAGAAACGAACAATAGAGTATTATAACCAGACATATTAAAAAAACCACTCATGTTACAAGTTAATTGATAAATCCTTTACTTATCGTAATTTATGCAAGCATTTACTTAATTCTAAATTTATTCAGGTAACTCAAGATCTACAGATCTGCCTGGGAGAATAGTTAGTAAGTAATATTCAAGTGGTGGCCATGTGCTCAAAGCACACTTGAGCATAATGGCGCGTTGTGATACCACGGATCAGCGTTGTTGATAAGCAGACTAAAGATCCGCGTACGAACAATGCCGAAAGGGACTACTCCCCCATACAAGTAGAAATGAACCAACCTGAATTTGTCTATTTGTGTGTCCAAACATCCAACTATATGCTAACTGAAGCTTTGTCATTCTCATAGCTTTATAACCACTTGGATGGTTATCGATCCATACCCAAGGGTCACCGAAGAAACGCCAAAATAAAAAGATACATAATTAGCCGTACAGACCATAATCTATCTAAGTACGTTAGTATACTTTACCCCCATCCACAAACTGATAAGTATATAGATAAAAACTTAGCCGATTCAATAATTATGAAGGATAAAAGCTCTATGTCGATAAAAAAAAAAGCAACACCAAAAATTTTAAATTTTCTTCTAGCCAATGATGAACAATAATAGATGAAGTACAGATTTCATCTCATCCACCGAGAGACGCAGAGAAACATCATACCGTAGTGCCGAACAAATTACGCTTCCAGCTCAAATATTTTTGGTTGATTGTCAGTTTGGCCCTTGCAAGTGAGATACCAATATCTATAAATAAATAAATAAAGCAAGAGGAAGGAGTGAACACAACAACTGCTCATTGTAAGCTTAAGACTCAATTTAAGATTTAAGTATTCACACACTGGAAAACCATTGCATCAATTTTTATTCTTTATTTTATATACAAAACACATACAACTACTTTTACGCAAAAGTACGAGCGATATACTAACATCTAATTATTTAAATCATTATAAAATATCACCACATATCATCGAATTCTAGACATCTTAAGCTAGACATATAACATGTACGACAGTTTTTGACTGCTACGCATCTTTAAACGAGATGTTGTCGCTATTGAACATTTGTCTTCCCCCGGTATGCGATTGCAGGCATATTGCAGGCAATTGCAAAGGAGATGAGCTAGACTAACGGACTACCTTAGGAACTCATTCGGAACATTTAAACTATGCGGCATGCAGTTTAACATTTGTCTTTCCCCGGTATGCGATCACACATCGCATATTGCAGACAATGACAAAGGAAATGAGCTAGACCAGCGGGTACCTTAGGAACTCATTCAGAACATTCAAACTATGCGGCATGCTATTAGCGCTTCGTAAACAATGAATTCTTTATAAATTGAGCAATTGAATACAGGATGGAAAAATTTCACAATCTCATTGAGGTCTTATAATAAGAATGCAAAGTGATCAATGTCGAAGTGATATTCCTGCTAAAAATTGTACCTTCTCTTCAATGACTATTGTCGCTACTGTGAGGTACACAAAAAAGTTCTAGAAGCTCACTTACAAAATCTTAGTAGGTTACAACTTTTCTTAAAGAGTATCTTGATCTTTTTTAAGGGTTACAGTAGGTTTTAAATAATTCTATATTCTGAGCTTAATAATATTCATAAGATCACCGTTATAACCTAACACAACCTATATTAAAATACACTAATCTGTATCTATAAACAATCATTTAACAATCCTTAACATTTTTGTATTTTTAATTTCATTACTTCTTTTAACCCGTTTTTCAACATTTTTATTAAGAAATTATTTCACAAAACTGTTTAAACAGTCATTAAACTGTTAAATTCAAATGAATGTGTATGAATATGTATAAATACTATATTTTTATAATCTGCAGTTCGAAACATTAATAAACGATCATAATCAAGTTTTTAGGACAATTGAAAATGTTATTCAAAACAAGCATCTGCGTCTGTTAATGTTGTATTACAGAATTCTTCGTAAACGGTCCATGCTGACCAACCTTGCTGCTTAAGTATCGTACGTGCACATATAACCGCTTTAGTAATGTCATCTGTGATTAGTTCAGTACAATTGACATTGCATTCATTGAACACATAGTATTCCGTATCATTTGCTGGATTACACCAAAATTTATCGCTGATTTGAAATAAACCATAATCGCTAGATCCGTCATCATTACGTCTACCAATAACATGTGTATTGAAACGACTTTCATATTCCGCAATACAAATCCAAAGTGGTAGTTCCGCCTTAGGCACATCCAATATGTACAACTCCCCAGCTAATTCACAACGTTTCAAGCGACGCGCGTAAACATTTTGGGAAATTATTAATAATGAAATGATTATTAATATGCTCATTACTGAGGAAAATGCACAAATTTTCACTTTAAAACAAACGAAACAATGCAGATTTAGCAATTTAGTTATTTTAAGATATTTTAACATGTTTGCCTCAAACATAAAACACGATTTCACTTTTAAAATAATTCGTGCTAGTACCCAGAAGATAAAATACTGAGAATTTAAATCAAAAAGCTTTGTAAAGACATTGGTAAACTGGTTTCGTTTAAAATTGAAATGAAATATGAAAAACTATAATTAAAAATAACCATAAACTATTGATGACATATGATGATCAAACATATAGATACTTTAAAGTAGAGATTATATAAAACTAATTATGATAATTATAGTTTTAAATTTTAATTTGCATAAGAACAATAACTTTAAATTATAGAAGAGTACTAAACTAATTTTCTTCAACGCAATGTAGGTATGGTATCTATTTTAAATAAAAATATCCACTCTGTTATGTTATTATTTTTATTACTAATAGTCAGATTATAATATGATTTATGATTTATAAAACTTGACTTCAGATTAGTATTGTTCGCCCTATTAGAAGAAGAAGATATCAGCAATTACAACAGTCAATAAATACGTCTCAATAGAAATAATTATACTAGTAGCAACAAACCAGTGGATATGTTGGTAGGTAACCTGTTTTCATTAAACAAAAGTAACTGAAATTATGAAAAAAACAAACTGTAAAGTACTTTAAAATAAGATTAAAATTAAAAATATAATCGCAGTCAGAATATATCAACTAAATGAAAATCAAATAGTTGAATATAGTTGTCTTCCTCAATGGTCTTCAATATGATTTCATTTAAATCCAAATTATCTTTTGAACAAACATTGAATTTTCTAATCAACATGAGAAGAAGAAATCATCTTTACGTGATGGAAATAAATTTTTAACATCATCAACTAAAAATCCTTGTATTTGTGGTAACCATGACATAGTTTTAAGTTTTAATACTGACTTAAGTCATGCTTAAACCATCATCTTCGATGCTATAATTCATACTTAATTCAGTTTTGCGATATAATGTACAATGAATAGCATATGCTTTATAACTTCACTAAAATTATAACTAACAGCACCTACAACGCGTTAAACAAGATCAAATACGAAAGACAGAATGATATCCTAGAAAAAAGATGGACAAAAAAAATTCTACATAAAAGAAACACGTTTAAATATTTAAACACAAAAGTAAATGTCGAAGCTGTCTACCAATTCAAATATCTGGGCAGTAACAAAGCATAACGTGGATAACAAATGGACTGCATTTGAAAACAACATAAAATAAAATCTTTTATGAATAAATGTAGTCAATCTCTGGAAAACCGTGTAGCAGTTTATAACACTCGCGATGGAGCAACAGAAAAGCAGATCACATCAGAAGCAGCGCAAAGATCTGTACTCGGTCCTGAACGATAACTTCGATGGTATCTTAGAGTTAGAAATGCCAGACAATACGTACTTGGTGGCATTTGTAGACGACGTAACCGTAGTGATAGGAACACGAAACAACAGAAAAAGAAGCGCAATGAAAGCTATGGAAACTAAATATGGTAAGGATACGAACGCTGAGAAAACGGAGCTAATACTATACTATAATGTCGCAGAAAACAGTTAAATATTTAGGTCTTCAAGTGGATTCTAGACTAACATACTGAACTCAGATTAAGAAACCGGAAACTAAAGCTACAGCATTCGAAACTACAGGAGCATTGATGGGACTTGTGGTAAACATAAGAGAACCCACACAGAGCAAAAGACAGCTCCTAATGACGACGGTAAACTCCATTCTCGTGTATTGAAGTGAGATATGGGAAGATACACTAAAAGAACAATATTGCAAAAAAGATTTAGCGTTAGTGCAACACATAACAGCTTTGAGGATATCTTCAACGTACTGCACCGTTTCTAAAGCAGTGGTACGTGGATGATGGAACACAAGGCTTATTTTAGATCTAAAAAACTGACTAGCAAGGGATTACTTAATTTAGTTCCTATCTGGTCATAGTTATTTCAACAACTACTTCTACCGAATGTGCAAAGTAAAATCACCAAATTGCATATATTGCAGAGCTAAATACTCGTATGATACCGCAGAGTACACATTCTTTGAATGCAAAAAATGGATATCCAAACGAGTAGTGCTAGTAGCGCAAGTTAGTGTTCTCTTCCTTAAGGAAGAGAATGTTGACAAAAACAATGATCGAAAACAAAACAAACTGGAATCACATAGTAATGTTTGCTGAAAAGATCCGAAAGTTGGATAAAGTAAATTTCGACAGAAGGTAACTGGAGTATGTGAATGTACTACACCAGGATGAAGTGCAAGGCTAGTCAACTGAAGCAGCAGTGGAACCTGGACGCAGGTCACACCGTCACACCTACCTCGTAGTAACACTAACGTAGTTCCGGAATAGGATAAGGTCTCTAGGAATGAAGGGTTTAGTTTGTGCGAGACGGAGACTCATTTGTTGGGGCATATGTACATTCTTATATTTATTATGTCATCATAATAATAAAACTAAAAAAAAATATTGAGGCTAGAAGGTTCAGTCAAATTTAAAATCATTTATAAATAATTAAACGCAGTATTTTAACGAAATCATTAAGTAGTGAAATATGTATGTTTGATCATTGACTTCAGACTTAATTAGTTGTGTTGCCACAAAATCTCAATATAACTCCTAATTTAATTATCAGGTTTTATTGATTACTTTGTTATAGACACATTAACAATAATGGGACATTATCCAACTCGAAACAGTTTTTTGAGTATAGCAATACTCAGGACAGGAGAATGTGTTCGATGGTTTTTTATTCTAAGGAATATATTTCTAAAAAAACATTTTTGAGAAATGTTCAATCATTTCTGAGCATAAAACTTTAAATTCAAAAGATTTATCTTTTGCTATCACTAATTTACTTATAAATTACTACAGTCAAATTAGTGCAAATTCATATTGGGATGCTTTTATTAAATATGACATAATTTGATAAAAAAAATAAAGTTATTCTTATAGTGAGTGTAGACGGAATTTTATATTAAGACTTTATTAAATCAAATTTTTTTTATTATGAAATTGTGTAATTAAATTAATATTTTATTAATACACACACATCACATATCTTACGCTACTAAGTTTAAAGTAGACACACAATTCTTTAAAATATTTTCAAAATTGCTCCAAGGAGGCATTTCTAAATATAAAAATTTAAATCTTTGAACTTTTTCTCAATTTGATTGTCGTCTATATTTCATGAAGTAGGCAGTCGTATATACCGTATTTATGGAAAAGAAATTTTAATTACGGAAGTAAAATAATGACATCATAATTCTTTGCAATGAATGTAGGTAAGCTGTAGATAACCATATGATTGTACTATATATGCAAAGAATTAAATTTTTATATAGAATAAAATCAATCTTATTATTTACTATTGACAGCGAAATATACTTAGCAGTACTTAACTTTGAAAAATTTTAATAACAAACAATTTCTTCATTGAGTTATTGTACATGGAGTGGTTTTACATAGAGCAGAGTTTACTAAAAATATACTTCTATTGTGACTGTGATCTGAATGTAGATACTGGGGTTAATAATCTTTTATAAAGAAATGAATAATTTCCTGTATGCATATATAATTAGAAATTATAAGTTTTTATATATGTTTTTGTTCAAACGCACGTAAACGCAATAATTATTTGGATTTAATAAACTAATAAAAATCATTTTAGATCTTTATTAATTAAGAGTATATTTACGAAAAATAAGTTAAAAAGTATAGAAGCATATATCATAAAGTCTATTATAAGATGAAGCTAATTGCATATTAAATTCAAAGCTATCAGTGTCAATAAAATTATAATTTATCAGTAAAAAGTAAAATTATCATAATTGCAAAATAATCAAACATAATGTATTACATGCACAGTCAAATTGACATAGTGCCTACAGCACTATGAACCAGTCAAATTGATATGGTTCTACAGAGACGAACCATTTATCAGTGAAGTCAATTGCACAAATAATGTTGCCGTGGTATGATTATACCTTTATACAGACTCTGTAACAATTACATTACTTGAATGTCAACTGACTTTGCTCAACTTTGCTGTAATTACAAAACTGGCAATTACTAAGCACTTTTTATGTTAGACAAATCAACAACCGAACAAATTCTCACTATCTGATAAATTATTGAAAAATTAAACAAGCAATCAAATTTTTATCACTTCTGTATTAATTTTAACCAATTATTTGATTCAATAGATAGAGATATATTACATAGAGTTCTGAAATACTCTTGCATACCCCA
>NC_051847.1:52059559-52082158 GCF_002237135.1 Teleopsis dalmanni
GAAAAATTCGCACATTACACAATTCAAATTTCCCATTTAAACAATAAAAATTGAATTGTCAGTATTTATAATATTCGATAGATCCAAAAATGTAAAATGGCTTTAATAGAGTATGTTAATTTAACATGTTATAAAATATGCATCATATAATTTATATAGATAAATAGATTAGGTTATGTTAATATTGACTGGCCGTAAGCCATGTGGCAACCAGTTGGTCTGTAGCTATATTAGATGTAGATTAGTCGAATATAGATTAATAGACATATAGATCATATACATATTAGATGTTGTTTTTGAGTAATGGGCAGAACCATCAAGCATTTATTAAAGCGTATTTTTCGACCAGACCTAATAGAATATGAAGCAAAGCTTTCTCGTGAGTCGTATTTTTAGTTCTCGTATACTCTGCTATCAGGGTGGCTATATAGATAAATATATTGTAAATATAATATTACATAAAAAAATTATTTTTGCAGAATATATTTTTTCGTTTTTATTTCATGTGATTAGTGGAATTAATTAACATATTTTTGATTTTTTTTAAATTGGATTTTTTGGTGTTATTAGCTGGCACTTTGATATATATTTATTTTAATTTTAATAGATTTGTTTAATTTTGGTAATAACTGACATTTGGACATACTCAATACAATGTTTATATCGTAATTTTTTTTATATTATAAATTTATATTGAGAATCTTCTTTTGTTTTTTATTTTTTCTATATTATTTAATCTATTTTTAAAAGAACAAAAAGATGAAAAACTGATTTATATTTGAATTTTTGTTGAAATGAATAAACGTTTATTTGAATATTCAAAATGTTCAGTCATTGTTAAAATAAGTTGTATTTTTCCAAACTTTAAATTCATTCTTAAAATGGTTCGCTTCGAGTTCTATACAGTTGCTGCATAAATATTTTTTATCTTTAAAAAATGATTTTTCGAATTCCTCTAAACGTACAGACAAAGATTGGTCCAAATTCATTAGAATTTCTTTTAAACAAACCATATTCTTAAATTTGTATATAAATAAAATTCAAATGGAGTATAATATGGTTTATACGATCTAATCTTCTTCTTAGTTTCCGTTTCCCCTAGTGGGGTGTAGGGCCGCAACGATTAAAACCGCTTAAACCGCTCTTCTGTCATTTCTCTTTCAATTATCCCCAAAGTTAAAGCCGGTGCACGATCTAATAGCATCGTATTATATTGCCTATTGCTTGGTATTGCTTTGACGTTATCGAAGTGATTACCATGCTATATGTACTCTTAATTATAATAACTTATGTGTCGATGGGACAGTCTCAGACTTTTTAAAGCACGATAATCAGTGGGAACGTGGTGCTAATTTGCTGCTGGTAACTTTATCATATGCAAAATGGTCTTTCAACATATGATCCATTCTTATATCAAGGATATTATCCACAATATCCCAAATTGTCACCTCATTTGAGCATCCTGTTTTCTTATAATCTTAAGTACTTTACTGCGACTAGACCTAAGACTGATGGTACACAGCACTTTCATTTTTTTTAAAAAATATTTTTTTCTGCTTATGTTTGTCACTTTGTTAAAACTAAATAAATATTAGTTTTTATTAGTTATTGTATAAATTAAACAAATATCTAATAACAAAATAAGGAGGAGTAATCTTTAATTAATATTTAAAATATTGTAAGATCGTAAAAAAAATATTACAAAAATATGTTGGAACTTATTTAGTGTAGTCCTTACTGAGTTATCAAATAGATCTCGTATGACTTAATTGTCTGCCTAGAAATTTATTTGAAAAATATAATAATGAGTTTATTTATTAGATATATATTCATTCAAATTTAGATATATATCTACATCAGAAGGTAATAAGTTTACATAATATTTGAACTAAATATTTGTTATTTTTTTCTAGAGTATTGAAATGGTCACGCAAGAGATGCAGGAAATTAAATCTGAGTTAGCTGACAAAACGTGTATGCTTCTAGAAGCTGAGGACGAGATAACCAGTCTGAAGCAAAAACACGAGCACGCGTGCCGTAATGTCCAAAAGCTTATGTTAAATTTAAAATCGAAAGAAGAAGAGATAGAAAAGTTTAAACAACTTATTGCGGATGGACCATCTTCGTCGAATAAAGACGTAAATATATTTTAAATGTCTTAATATAGTATACTATAATAATGTGTTTTTCATTTAAGTGTTTAAATTCACAAGCCGGTTTAAATACTTTAGAAAGTACTAATCGAAAACTTTCTTTGAGTGATTCTGAGGTCGTTAATGATGTGTCTATTGCAAATAAAGAAAAACTTGAAATGACAATTCAGCAGCAGAAAAAAACTATACAAAATTTAAAGTTGGAGATAAAGAAAAAAACTGTAGATTTACAGGTAATTACCAACAATTGATTTTAAAAGAAAGTATGAAAATATATAATTTGATTTTATTTACATAATAGAAATTAGTCAACAAGGAACTATGGGAAAAAAATCGTGAAATTGAGCGACTAACTAAATTATTAAGTGAACATCCATCGGAATCAGTTTTGTCACCAGTTAGCAGCAAAGATACAAGTTTGGAACTTAAGCATGCATATTCAGATGAAGATTATATAAAAGCTTTAGAACGCAATAAACTCCTTCAGCGTAAGGTCGATGTTCTAATTCAACGTTTAGGAAGTGAACGAAATAATGATTCTGTTATAATTCAATTACGAAATGAATTACGCCAAGCACGTAATGAAGCTGAAAATGCTGATAGATGGCGCCAAGATTGTGCAGATGTATGTACATTATTATCAAATCGTTTAGAAGAGCTTGCTGGTTTTTTGAATTCATTATTAAATCATAAAGATGTACTTGGCTTTTTAGCTGCCGATAGACACCATGCTATGCGGAAAGCAGTAAATCGTAGCCTTGATCTATCAAAGAATTTGAACATTACATTATCTATGACAGGAAATTCTGCCGGCGATCAAAGCTTACTACAATTAAGTAATCTTTCTGGTATTTTAGGAGACCTTAATGAAGGTGAAAATATGACATATAATTCATATAAAGGTGAGACCGAAGAAGAGGCTATTAAAAATTTGAAGTTTGAAAACAAAGCTCTTAAAAAAGAACTTGAAAAACGTCGGAATGATTCTAAAAGAGATCGACGTTCATTACCTATACCACTGCCACTTTCAATTGAAAATCAAAGTGAGTCAGAAGATTGGTCGGAACCTGATCGAAAAGTTTCTTTAGCACGTATTGGACTAGACGATTATTCGTCATCAATAACTAAAGATTTGAAAAAAGCAACTGATACTGATACAGACACTAATACTTGCACTCAAAGTCGTAATTCTAAAACTAAATCACAAGACCGGATTGCACAATTGGAACAAATCATTTTAGAGCGTGATGAACGTATTTTGGAAATTCAATGTCAGTTGGTTGAAACAGATAATCGTTTAAAAAAAGAAAACCTACATGTATTGGATATGAGAGATGAACTTCAGCATTTACGTAAACGTAATGAAGAGTTGCATGCTGATTTAATAACAATTGGAGACAAAGAACCTGTGAATTCATTAAACGAGTCACTGCTTTTGAAACAAATTGATGAAAAAGAACATCAAATGAAAAAGTTAGTGGATGAACGCGATTGCTTGTCAGTGCAGATTGCTTTAAGTGAAATACAAATAAAAGATTTAAAATCAGAAATAAATGAAATAAAAAAGAAGCACGAAGTTGCAATAAAAATTGCAACGGAAGAACAAACTAAAAAACTTGAAAATCTGCAAAAAGAATTCGAGGCACGTCTAGAGGAACGTATTAATGAACAAGAGCGTAAACATAGAAATGCACTCGCAAACGATTGGACTGAACGTTCTTTATATGAAGCGAACAAAAAACAATTAATTGAGTTACAACGCCAATTTGTGGAAGCTCAGCGTACAATTGATTATTTAAATGAAAATGAGCAGGAACTTAAAGAATCACTAGTGCAAAGCGAATTTTCAGCCCGTGCGCTGAAAAAGCAATTAGATGAATCTACAATACAATCTTCGAAAACTATAACAGAACGTACAAAGGCTTTAAATGATAAATTGCAACTTGAAAAGCAAGTACAGGAATTAAAAGAAAAAATAGCAGAAAATGAAATTAATAATAATATTCTGCAAAAGCAGTTACAACAATTTAAATATGAATATGACCAACTCAAAACGAAATTTAATTCTATTACCCGAATGAGACAAAATAGCAGTGATGTTTCAAACTCTGAATATACATCAGAGGAGATACCAAAGCAAGATAGAATGCCTGCTACTAGTGATGTAAATACTATACGAGATGCTGCCACAAATACTTCACGTCAAAATAATCAATCACCAGATTTGGGCATAGAAAGTGATGCTGGTCGTGTTTCTAGTGTAGAAGTAACAAGTACACAACACTCTAAATTAAAAACTGTGGAACTGTCTATGGCTAAAGAAAATATTTCAATTAAAAATGGTAAGTTTTATAGTAGTATGTACTTGTTAATAGCTTCATATATAATTACAAAAGACAGAAAGGGTTTCGGAGTTTGTAGGTGTCTGACTTACTAAATCATGTTATTGTAGTTACTGTGATAATACGTGGAGATTAATCGAGCAGTAACCTACATGAGTTTAGGTGATGGTATTCTAGGTGATGGTGGTGTGAGAAGCGAGAGGATTGTGTAGGAGTATGTATGATGCTTATTTTTAAAGAAAAATATTTTTCGGGAATTAGTTTGTTGTTGTTGTAGCTCGCCGTTATTTGCTTGTGTGTTCTCTTTGAGGGATATTAAACAGCACTTGGTCGTTTTCGACGAGTGGCTTCTGGGCGTAGACCTGGCCGTTCTTGGAACCGAAATTAATTTGTCAAAGATGGTGTCATGGGTGAATAACGAGTTAAAAATAAATAAATTCGGTGTTCTGTCTAGTAGCGTCTGTGTTATTGTTGTTTTTTTATACCCTGTTGTTGTTATATCCCGCCATGACCTGCTTGTGAAGTCCTTTTGGGAAGTGTGGAACGGTACTTGGTCGTCGAGTGGCTCGGGACGTAGATCCGGCCATTCTTTGAACCTTTATATCCTATTCGCTATTTGTTGCTTTTTTTTCCGTAATATTAATTTTATGATCATGGACTAGTCTGAATCGACATTGTTCGTAACTGATATGTTAGGGTATGCACAAAGAAATTGAGTTTTTTTTCTTTTTATCGGGAATGAAATTTTTTCTTGTATATATTCAGTATATAAAACTCCCAGTAAGATTATATTTATTCAAGCATTCCAAGTAATTTCGTTACAGGATGGTAACTTTTTTTAATCTTATTTAATTTATATTTACGAACTGATCGATTTTTTTTCATTTTTTGTAGAAATAAATGCATCAGCAATTAATGACGAACAAAGGCAGCAACCATCTCCTAAGAGTAATATTGCGCAGGAAAATGTACATGATTGTGCCAAGGTAGATCAAGAAAATGCAGAATTACGTCGCAAATTGTTACGCACAAAACGAGCATTAGAAG
This sequence comes from Teleopsis dalmanni, assembly GCF_002237135.1. Lineage (NCBI taxonomy): Eukaryota > Metazoa > Arthropoda > Insecta > Diptera > Diopsidae > Teleopsis > Teleopsis dalmanni. The sequence goes on from NC_051847.1 coordinate 52,065,102, forward strand.
ACACGTATCAGAAACTACATATATCTAACCAAAAGAAAGCACAGGTCGAAAAAGATATTAAAAATCAAATACTAAAAACTCACAATGTGCTTAAAAATGTACGATCGAATATGGAGAATGAATTGTGATAAAGGCATTAATGGTCATTGAAATTGCACCACTCATCACATTTACAATTTATATATCATAAATTAGAAACGATATAATATTATTAAAATCATTACCATCGACTAACAATTGTAATAACTGTTGTCAATTAATAACTGTTTACTTGTGTTTATGTTGGTTTAAGTCATTTTTTTACTTACTTAAAATAAGTTCATTTTTTATATATTCGTTTATTTCGGGTATGGTGTGGTCTATAAGTGTTTTAAAAAATTGTAGAAAGTGCTAAAATATTTTAAAATATATTTTAATACAATATTACTTTGTTACAACATTAACATTGCCATAAGAAAAATTCAATAAAAAACAAAAAAAAAATCAAAATACAAATTAATTATTTAAATTATTTATAGTAGTTTAGTTGATATATAAATGCAGAAATTACCATTCATATTGAATGAAATGTTTTTAAATCATTAAAAATACGACCTTAACATTTACATATCACATACGTAATTTTTATAAACTTTTGTTTACTAATTAAATAAATTATGACAATGGATAAAAATAAAATCACACATTCAATTCACTGCATATGTACAAACTATATGGTATTTTATATAAAATAGAATTTATAAATATATATATATATATATATATATATATATATATAATATATATATATATATATATATATGCATAACATATGCAAACAGATATATAAAACTGTTTTTAACCCTTTTATTTTTATCACTTTTAGTACATAAACTTCGAAGAAGACATTGAAATTATTATTTAATATAGTTGCTGAACATCAACATTCATTAGAATATATATAAATTACATTGGAACGTGCCTTTTGTTGTTCGTATTACATATTTTTTTTTCAAATCTTATTAAAATGGTAATAAAGTTTTGAAATCAATTTAGTTGAAATGGCTTTTCAATAATGTGGATTTTTTTATGTTAAAATTTTTAATGCAAGAATTGTTTTAAATAAAGTTTAAAATTAATTAAAAAATATTTTTTTTAATATTAATTTTTTCTTGCCGAGAGTGACGTGTTTTTATGATGAAAGGAAACTACGATTTCGAATAGCAAAGAAAAGACAGGAACAAAAATTTAGTTGATATATTGAAATTTGTTTGACTCCACAACGCCACGTACTCATCATCAATGGTCTCAGGAAATACTCGAATTTTTTTTTAATTAGTTTATAGTCCGTATATAATTTGTTACAACTGCAAGTGCCAGGCGTAGAATTCGTGCCTGTCAAATTAGAAGCGATAACTAACTAATTATGTTTTTCCACAAGTAGTCAAGGCTACACAAACTTTCAATGCTCAATTTCCAAATTTTTTGTCACTTTGTAAGTGACACTAACTAAAGCACTTCCCATGTTTTTAAATTAGAACGAGCCTATAAACTACAGCTTTATTTGGAAACATAAGTTTAACAAATTGAAAGTTATTTTTGTAGTTGCCTATTTTTATTTCAAAGCTGTTATTTTGTATATATAAAGTGCCAATTTTGGGTGCAATTTTACAAAGAATGCGTAGCAATGCAATGCTTCTCAACAAGTTCGCTAATATATGAGAGTGATTCTTCTACATATACAAACGAAGTTATATTTCATACTTTATCGTTATTGTTTCAACCCATCTATCCAGTAGTATGAGCTGTCAAGTACATATTCATGCAATAATTTTTTTGTAATAAATTAAACAATACATAAAAAGTGTAATTATAAAATTTATTATAATTTTCTATTGTATATTTTAAAGCGTATTCCTAAAAATAAATAATATATAAATAAATTTGTGCAAATACAATATGTATAGTTGTAATGATAAAAAATAAACACCATTATTTTTGGTTAAGTAATTTTTAGCAAATTTTTATGAATTTATTTACAAATTTTGTGCTCTAAAGCAACTTTGCAAGTTGAACTTATTATCTGCATACAAATATATCAAGATTATATTTATTAGAAAACTAAAAAAAAATTCCACTAATTCCACTAAGGATAGCTTCATTCAGGTTGTTGTCCATATATAGTTGTCAAAAACAGTTTTGTGTGTTAACCGCTTTTTACAAATTACAGGTGCCAATTTATTAGCTACTATTTTCAAAGCGATTTGCATAAAATTGATTCATGCCTAAAGCATGTTTTACGTCATGATATCTTTGAAGTATGTTAGATATAACTGAGCTAGAATCACTATCTCCACCCCACAAACGCAACAGACTTTCATTCTCGAGTATGGATACAAATGCTATAAAGGATGAAATAGTTTTACAAACTGTACAAAAATTGCAAATTTTTTTTATATTACTTAAAAGTATTTTTGGATTTCCCAAACTCATTTGAACTTGGGGCATTTCTAAAATTGATTGAAGTAACGGAGAATCTTGCGCTAAGCCTTCCTTTAGTTCAAGTAAACTGGGACTGCGTATGCCACATAGCCACTCACAAGCAGCACCTTTGTTATTACAAGTTTTTTTTAAAGCGGCATACACTTCATTCCGTTCAAAACCCATTTCAGTGATCTCGTTCACTGTATCTGGCTTGGGTGGCATATCACGATGACTAAATATTCGAACAATTTCCAAAAGTGCAGCTATATTCTCTAAAACATCCTTTAAAGTAAGAATTTACAATTGAATAAATTACTTCATATAAAACATGTATATATAAACTTATATTATTACATTATTTGTTACTATATTTGTGGGGGACATAATTGATTGACTTTTCTGAAGACCCATGACTTCTTCTACTCTTGACAAATCATCGTTTTGAGTTTGAATCAACCATTCTAAGGCCGAAGCATAAACACCACTAAAAGTAAATAAAAGTAAGCTATTAATATTAACAAATAAAAAAATACTTACTTGTGAGTCTTTAGAGCATATTCACATCTTTCCTTTGTGAAACCCATGTCAACAAGGCACTGCAGTATATCATTTTCGTCATTTAGTTTATTTATAAGTTTTTGTTTCAGCATGGCTATAATTCGATCGGCATATGGACTTGCACCAACTATTATAGCAGAAACTTGCGCAAGTGATATTAAAACTTTTCGTACTTCAAAATGCAACTATAATAAAACATTAATTAAATATTAATAAAATAATCAACTTCTTATATGAAGTATTAAAATATTTATTGCTTTGTATTGTATTATAAAGCAGTATATATAACAAATTGAAGAAACTCTAAAGAAAAACTTAATATAAAATTTTCTATTCACTTACATTGGCCTGTTGGAATATTTCATTAACATCAATCATTGGTAGATTTGTTACACGATAGGGAAGGTTTCTCGTTGCCATATCAACCTCATACAGTCGTGGGGGAGTCATATCCTTTGCACTAGGCATATTATTTGCTAAGAAATGTCTTTTAATAACCAATACAAGTGTATCATTATTTTTTATGTTGAGTGATTTCAAAGTTCGATTTTCGTCTAATTCTACACCTTCGAATTCTGCTCGAAATAGTCTGTATCGTGGAGCAACTAAACGTAAATCAGTCGAAAACAGTTGCACTGCAGCCATGTCATCAGATAACTCCATAATAATTTCATTTTTAATCTCTAAGAGATGCTTATTAACATCAGTCTGATAAATAAGTATACGAGCACTAGGGCATATTATTCGAACTCGAACACGCTCATTTGTTAGTGATGTGTCACTTACGGTATCGTTTGAATTACTTGATGAATTGTTCGTGGAACTGGACGATGAAGATGATATACTACGTCGTGAACGTCTCCTAAAATAAAAATTATAAAATAGATAACTCAGTATATATATATTACATATCTCACTTCGAAAATAAGTTCCGCAATTTCTGCATATTTTTTAATTTGCCAAAAAAAACTTAACCAATAATACTAATAATTTTTAAAAGTTTTGTTATAAATTTTTTTTTCAATTCAACCTTTTTTGTTAAATTTAAATTACTTACAATAGAGAATTCCTTGGTAACTTGTTTAAAGTTAAATTAGATGCAATGTATGAAGTTTTAATTCTACATTGTGCAGCACAATCCTGCTCGACAATTGTATTGTTTTGTTCTGTTGTGCTAAGATTGTCTTGATTTCTTTCGATATGAGCCGCATCCGCCGGTAAAGCGTCTTCATTATCGCATCCGCTCCTTATTAAATTTTTTTCTTTTGCGGTTCTGTTGCTCCGTGCTAACCATTTTGCACGTTTTTCTGCAATTTTTTCACGCATCCAAGGTATCATTATAACCGTAATACATATATACAGATTGTGGGACCAACATAAAGTTGTCCGTTATAACCAATCAATTGTTTTTTATACATTTCAAGAAAATTTAAACATATTAAGCGATTGCGAGTTTGTTATTATTGTTGTCTTTCGTTCATTAGGCAGCAACTGTGTAAAACCTTTAGTGAGACGTTTGTAAATTGAAACAAAATGAAAGTGTTGCTCAGTGTTTAGTGAAAGGATTTAGTTAAAAGCATACATTTTTAGTTTTAATATTTTCGTACTTATTCGTATTACAATTTTGTACTATGTTCTCACTGCACCTAAATCAACTTATATTAATCAATTTAAAAATTGTTCTTTCCCATTGGCATAAGTCAGAAAGTTATAAATTAAACATAATTAATTAATTATTATACAACACATGATTAGATTTGTAATTGCAATAGATACTAGTAGAAAACAGCAAGTTGCTGGCCTATAGTTGCTTATATGCATGCAAAATAACAACATTATTTTGTCTGTCTAAGCACCTAGTTGTGAAGTGGCCAAACACTTCACATATTCCATCATATATCAAAAGATTGTAAACAAAAATTCAAGTAAAATTAAAAAGTTTCACATATTTGAAATTTTGAAAACAAAACATTTTAAAAATATGTCGAATTATGGTAAATACATATTTAAAACATATATATATATATAAATAAACAATAATTTTTAGGAGTATGTGAAGTAAGTATAATTAAAAAGCAGTTTAAAATTTTTAGCTTTTTAGTTGATAACAAATTAATACTTAATTAATGCAAGCATAAATATTCTAAACCATTATTAAATTTATTTCAAAAGGAAATTAGAAAACTTCATGCATTTTTAACATTGTCTTTAATTTATTATTCATTTTAATTTTCAGTTTTATATAAATTTTTATAAAAAATATAGTAAATTTAGCAAATTTAGCAACTTGCTGTTATTTGTCACACGTAAAAGCTGCCGAAAGCACCTAACACTAATTAAACACCAAAGCAAAAAATAAATAAAACTTAACTTTTACCTGCACCAATTCTTTCATACATTTTGTATGAGATAACAAAAATAACTACAATACAAATAAAAGCGGTTTATTTTGCCGTTTTTTAAAATAAATACCTCAACGTGCAAGTTATTTTTGGTTTTTAGAAATAAATTATGCATAAGAAGGTTTATTTGTGTGTTTAGAGATAGTAGTTATTGAGTATTTATTTACAAATAATTATTATTTTTGCTTTAAAAATAAAAAGCAGCATATAAAAAAAATATAATAATAATTGTAGCAAAATAGTTTATGATTTAATTGTTTTTAAAAACATATTTCTAAAATAATTATGACAGCTTCATTCAGCTAAAATTTTTATTTGTTATGCAAATTTCACTTCCCTACAAGAGTGATTCCGAAGTGGCATAATATATGACGATTTTTTGCTTTATTTACAAAATAATATAATTTAAAAAAGTTTCGAATACAACTCTGTAAAAACTAAATTTTAGATAGAATTGGGATGAGATAAATTTAAAGTGTCATTTGTTTACAAAACCATTTTCTGTCAAAACACTAGTAGAGACTAATTGCAAGAAAACTAAACAAAAGTTACACTTTAATATATAATTTTATTTAAAAGAGTAATAATTAAGTGATAAAAATGGGAAAAGCCGAGAAGGGCACGCCGAAATACCTTGCCAACAAGATGAAGGCAAAGGGTTTGCAAAAATTGCGTTGGTATTGTCAGATGTGTGAAAAGCAGTGTCGGGATGAGAATGGATTCAAGTGCCACACAATGAGCGAATCTCATCAACGTCAGTTATTATTATTTGCCGATTCACCTGGAAAGTTTCTATATAGCTTTTCAAAAGAATTTTCAGATGGATACATGGAATTATTAAGGCGTCGCTTCGGGACAAAACGTGTGAACGCAAATAAAGTCTATCAGGAATATATATCAGCAAAAGATCACATACACATGAATGCAACTCGTTGGTTAACACTTTCCGACTATGTTAAATGGTTGGGACGCTCGGGACAAATAATAGCTGATGAGACAGAGAAGGGTTGGTATGTTTCATACATAGACCGCAGTCCTGATGCACTTGAACGACAGTCGAAAATGGAACGTAAAGAAAAAATGGAAAAAGATGACGAAGAACGTATGTTAGCTTTTGTCGAGAAACAAATAGAAAAAGCAAAATGCACTACTAATCAAGAATCAACAGAATGTATTGAAAAGTTTACTGAACTTAAACGAGATGAGTCGCAGCCTTTGAAACTCGATATTAAAGTTGTGAAAAATGTACATATGGAAAATACTTCTCATAAAGTAGCATTAAATACAAAGCATTTTAAAATGGACACAACAATAAAAAATAATACAATCCAGAATACAAAACAAAAAAGTAAATCTGATAGTAGCACTACATCAGCGTTAGATGAAATTATGTTATTAGAAGAGCAGGCAAAAGAACGCTCTAATCGAAAGGACTACTGGTTGCATGAAGGTATTGTCGTGAAGTTTATTAGCAAATCAATGGGTGAAAAATATTACAAAGAGAAAGCTGTTGTGCAATCAGTAATAGACAAATACAGAGCGAAAATAAAGTTTCTTGAAAGTGGAGAAAAACTTAAAGTTGACCAGGCACATCTGGAGACTGTTATACCCGCACTTAATAAGAATGTACTAGTTGTAAATGGTGGTTATCGTGGTTTTGAAGGTGTACTAAGAGAATTGGACGAAGGCAATTATTGTGTATCTGTGGAAATCGCAACAGGTCCATTGCAAGGACGTATAGTTAAAAACCTTAAGTATGAAGATATATCAAAGTTGCATTCATAACAATAAGTTTTTTACATCAGAATATTGTGAAGTATAAATTAAGTTATTAATGTATGGTAATTATATTTTATAAAATAAAAATCACAAAGAAAAACAGTTTAAAGTTTTCAGATTTGATTTTTGGATTTATATTTTACAGTTGATGTTTAGCCTTTTCCGAGTTAGTGCATCTGGGCACTTTTATTCTTTGATAGCTGGAGGATTCTGCAGAGTACCACCCATCCCCCACCCATTTGTGTATTCCTCATAAGCTTCGTGATATTTCAATGACTGATCTAAGATGTGCGTAATATTAATCTTAATTTTTAAACTCGTTAAAAGCTGTGAGTTATCCTGTAGAGTTAAAAATATTTTGAAAAAAAAAAACTAATTCATCTTCGAATAAAAGGAAAACAGTCTTACTGATTTCTGAAAAGTCTAAACTAGGAAGCAGCATACGAAGAAGTACTAACAACATGAATTCATATTGAAATAGACGAAAAACATATGTAATTAAAGCATTTCTTATATCGGCAGTGTTAACTGAAAACTTATTTAATGAAAAATATGCCAAATCTGTATTATCTTTTGATCGAAGGGACGGCAGATCATTAATTGATATTTTAATACAATATATTCTGCATTATCTAGTGGTTAATGCAGGGAAAAGCGTAATTAAAACTAAATCATGTCTTTTTTCCGGTTAAAATCGACTAAAATACTGTGAAACTGCCAGTGTCGAGTGACTTGCTAATATTGAAGAAAATTCTCTCTTAAAATTACCAATTACTGCTTTTACGGAATCTTATCTGGTATTGCTGTAGATCTATAGGGTCTGTGCATGTTTTGGATCAGTTAGCTTTATCTACACTAAACTAAGCAGGTCACTGTAAACTCAAACATTATTTAAAAGTTTAAAATTTTTTTTAAATACGATTCAACGAACTGCTTTCATAAACCACAGTCTACAAATTCAACAATAAGGTCCTACCACTGCTTTAGCATTATTTCTTCTGTTTACAATTTCAACATATTTAATAATTGAAGGATTGCGTAATTATTCCACACTCAGTTACTTCACACATTTTTGAGTCGGACAAAAGAAATATTGGTTTAACAGTGGTAGTAGTTTGGAATTTATGAGAATAGTGTGGGGATTATAAAGATAGTCCTTTGTTTATGGTAATAGTTTGAGTAAGAAATATTAAAATTATGTTTCATTGCTTCCACTTACAAGTCAATATCATTATTTCTATAATATTTTTTTCTTCTTATAGCCTGTTTGAGCAGGCATTGATTTATTGTAACATATAATTGTATCGCATTTAATTAAAATACTTATTTAAGCTGGTCATTTTGATTAATTGTAAACAACTGAACGTCAATTTTGTTTACATTCGGCAAATTTTAAACATAATGCTTTAAAAATGTAAAATTTCGTTGAGGTAGTGAAAAAATAAAATAACAAGAATGCAAAAATAATTTATTTTAAAAATATTTTTATAATTTGTAATGAATTAGTCAAAAAGTATATGGATTATGAACAACCAGGCAATGATTGCTTAAAATTAAAAATAAAATAATTCGTGCGATGCAAAACGTAAACAGAATTGGTAAATGTCAAAATGAGTTGTTAGTTTTTTATTAAGTATGTTCAGTGTTTAACGCTTTCAAAATTCGAATAGAAACCTGCGCTTTAATGATGATAAATATTGTATTGCAATAAATTTGTAACAATTCTTTCTTTACGTAAAAACAAAAACAAAAAATCGAACTAACATAAGTAATGTTATAACTAACATATGCAATGCAAAATAAAATTAGAATAAAAACATCGAATAGCTTGCGCACAAAAACTTACTTTATGTTTGTAACAGCACCAGTACGTTATTTGTACTTCAGCACAAATAATTAAGTATTCCATAAGTTAAGACGACTCAACTGATTGCTTACCGCATAACTAATTCACTTTTTAAGGCTATTTAAGGTATAAAATATTTCTTAAAGTGCGTCGTAGACTATCATTTTTGAATCTCATTCAAGTTGCGCTCTAGCTCAAATTTATTCTAGCGACCGAACTTGAACATGCTCATATTCAAGAGTTGTCATTCGTAATTTATGACTGACTTCATTATTTCATTTATTTAATTCTAACATACAATATAGTAAAAAGTATAACACGTTTTTCAACTGCACCATTATATCTGCACCATTATATGTTTTTGAAAATAGCTTTGTACAATTTTGTATAAAATAGTTATTTTTAACTATAATTTTTATAAAATTACTTGCAAAACTTTAACAATTATAAGCTACAACGTTATTAGCCGTAGTATTTTCTTTTAGAGTTGTAAAAAACCCACATTAAGTCTGGTTGAAACAAATTAGCATCACTTTATAAATATGATAAATGTTTTATTTTTGTAATATGTTTTATGTTGTGTTGTGAAACATAAATATTGTAACACTAAAAATTATTTTATTTAAATCAATGGAAACAAAATGAATATTAGAAGGGCAACATTTAGTATTTTCATCTTAAGCATGATATAGACGATGAAATTTGTTTGCAAACAAGGTTTGCTGGCTATCAAATTGCATCGTCTATACTCAAGTTTGCAAACCAAAATTTGGTTTGCAAACTAGTTTGCAGTGAAATTAAAATTTTTCAATTATTTGTTAAGTTTGCAAACATGTTTACTTGTGTATATCGAAGTTTGCAAACTTCTCATAATTTAAGAATTTTGGTGAGCGTCGGACAAGCAAAGATTACAGAAAAAAATTATTAATTCTTGGTAAAAAGAAAAATAAATGAAAAATAATTAAAAAATTGCTAGACATTAGACAATTATTGAAGAAGTTTATATATTTTAAAAATTATTTTGTCTAAAAACATTTTTATAGTAAGCTTTAATATTTAAACAATTATTATATGAATAAAAATTTTAAAATGTAACATATTAAAAAATTGAAACAAAAATAATTTTAGTTTAAAAAATGAAATAAATAACAGGTTGCTATGATCATCACCTCAATTTCTTCAGTTTCAATTATTGTTTTGCACTCTGTACTTACTCCGCTGTTGATATGAACGCTGTAGAAAATAAATAAAAATGAAGTTTGCCAACCTTGTTTCAAAGTGTATAGCAAAGCGCATATTCGGTTTGCAAATTTGGTTTGCAAACAAATTTCATCGTCTATATCATGCTTTATATGTTTATATTTGAATTTATTAGGAAATGAAGTGTTCATATGATTTAAACGAATGACTGGAATTTTGCAACATATTTCTACTGAATATTCATAAATGACTAAATTCACAATTTTTGAATTTGGCTGCACTAAAACTTAAGATATTTGCGAGTCCAAACCCAACTCTGAATATTTTAAGAGCATTGTTGTTGCTTCACATGTTTTCTTTCGTAAGTTGTGAATATATTTTTGCTACCTTGAATAAAACATTTACGGATATTATTGTTTCTTGTTTGTCAAAAACACTAATATTTCCGTTTTCCAACACTTTTAAGTTAACGAAAGTGTTGAGGCAAATGTGGTTGGTTTTTTAGATGGATAGGTACTTCTTTTCGTTGTTATCAAGCGTTGGGATTGCGTATATGTGTACAAAAATGTATTTAAATATATATTATTCTGTTTAGTGTCTAAATTAATAAAGTTTTTAAATGATATTCGCTTAAATATAAATGTAAAAACCAAAAGAGTATACTACACTAAATTCCTAATTTTATGTGTACATGACTAAGAAGATCTGCTTGTAACAACAAATTTTAGTGAGAAAGTCAGTGAAAAGAAAATTGACAAACAAGTAAAACATACATTAAAGGAGATGACAAAGAAGCAAATTTAATGTTATGTTCTTGGAGTACAGTAAATTGTGGACAACATTTTCCGGTTAAGATTTAGCATATAACTGAGCTTATATTATTTAGGTAGGTAGATAATATTCCTTTAAATAATATTTTTCGTTTAATTTTTGTTTGCTATTTCTGCATATATATATATACTAGCTCCGTAATTTGTACGATTGCTTAAAGTGCATACATGCATTCAATCAAATTTATTTATTTACCAATGCAAAGTCAGTACCAAGTGGCAAATTCGGGAAAGTTAGAATCGTCATCGTCTTCAAGAATTTGTTATTTTTGGACCTAATTTAAGATTACTTGGGTGCGTATGAAGCAGCAATATAGTATTGGTCTAAAAATTAATGACAAATATGTTACTAGATAATAGAATTAATCATCATAAGTCCAGTAAATATATATGTATACAATTCTTATAAGAATACAATTTGCAATTGTCATGTATTTGAAATATTACAAATAAATGTATTAAGTATATATATATATATATATATATATATATATATATATAGTCAACAGATAAACACTACAATAATAGATAAGCGAAATTATAGCAGCTATATATATGTATATAATTTTTGTAAGGTATAAAAATATGTCTGAAATATTATTTTATTAATAAACAATAGTTTTACATGTTCAAATTATATTAATATAAACAAGAAATCTTTCTTTGTGTAGTTTATAATAATTAGAGCTTTTTGAATTTTATACTTATACTGTTTATTGTAACTAATGACTATTATAGATTTCATAGCTCTATTAGAGACAGCGACGATAATTGAGTTTAGCTTCGAGTTTGAGAGAAATCAATTTTAATAAAATGTGGAACTCTGATCCCAGTCAAACTAGTGGTACTCAGTCACAAAACGTGCAAAATGGTCGCTCTACAACAACTTCACCACAACAGCCAGTTAAGCAGTTAGGAATGACCTCGGCTATAAGTTTGGCAGATCCACGACCAGAAGATTTACAAAAAACTGACGATTTGAAAAAATGTTTGGAACCGTATCAAGTTTTTGAAACACAAGATGAACTGAATCATCGCATGGAAATTTTAGCTAAATTAAACACGCTTGTCAAACAGTGGGTTAAAGATGTATCTGTTTCTAAAAATATGCCAGAAGTAGCAGCAGAAAAGTTGGGTGGAAAAATTTATACATTTGGCTCCTATAGACTTGGAGTACACCATAAAGGCGCCGATATTGATGCGTTATGTGTTGCCCCACGTAATATTGAACGCACTGATTATTTTACTTCCTTTTTTGATTTACTTAAAAGGCAGTCAGAAGTAACTGAATGCAGAGCAGTAGAAGAGGCGTTTGTACCGGTTATAAAAATGAATTTTGATGGTATTGAAATCGATTTACTATTCGCAAGACTTTCACTTAAAGAGATACCCGATGACTTTGATTTACGAGATGATAACTTACTTAAAAATTTAGATCCACGCTCTGTCCGTAGTTTAAACGGTTGTCGTGTTACAGATGAAATCTTGGCACTTGTGCCTAATATTGAAAATTTCCGTTTAGCACTACGCACCATTAAACTATGGGCAAAAAGTAAGTAATGCATAAACGTACTCATGATGAAAATAATGAAATTAATACTTATAAAATATTCTAGAACATGGAATATATTCAAATTCACTAGGATACTTTGGAGGAGTTACATGGGCTATGCTTGTTGCACGTACTTGTCAACTTTATCCAAATGCTGTTGCTGCAACACTAGTTCACAAATTCTTCTTGGTGTTTTCACGTTGGAAGTGGCCTAATCCTGTTTTACTTAAACATCCAGATAATGTAAATTTACGTTTTCCGGTAAATATTGCACTTAACTGAAAATATCAGTATATAGTTAAACTTAATAATGTAATTTATGCATAGGTCTGGGATCCTCGTGTTAATGTATCAGATCGTTATCATTTAATGCCAATAATTACACCAGCATATCCACAACAGAATTCTACATTTAATGTTTCCGAATCAACAAAGAAAGTAATTCTTAATGAATTTAATCGTGGTATGACAACAACCGATGAAATTATGCTAGGACGTGCTTCTTGGGACCGGTTGTTTGAAGCGCCAAGTTTTTTCTACAGGTATGTGTTAATGAAATTGGAATATTTTTCATAAATGTACAAATATATATTTAATTATTTTTGTTGTAGTTATCGTCATTTTATTGTACTTTTGGTTAGTTCAATAACTGCTGAAGATCATCTTGAATGGTGTGGTCTTGTCGAATCAAAAATTCGTTTACTAATTGGATATTTAGAAAGGAATGAACATATTTCTTTAGCACATGTTAATCCTAAATGTTTCGAGTACAAGAAGGGGGAAAAAAGCTTGCAAAATAGTAGCGGCAATGAAGATGATAAGTCTCAAAATTCGCAAGTTGTATCTTCCTCTCCATATTGTTCAATGTGGTTTATTGGTTTGGAGTTTAAGCGCACCGAAAATTTAAACGTTGACTTAACAGAAAATATACAAAATTTTACTGAACATGTTATACACCATGGTGTAAGAAAAAAATTTTTTTTATTGCCTTATTTATATATATCTATAATCTATTATTTATATACAATTTCAATTAAAGGTAAATATAAAAATGTTGAAGGAGGGTATGTTAATTGAAGCGCGTCATGTAAAACGTAAACAACTTTCCTTATACTTGGATGCAGATTTTTTAAAACGTGAAAGGAAATCTATGGAAACGCATACTTCATTTAATAACATGGTTATGGCAAATAGACAGCGTTATTCTACGGAACTAGCACAAACATCGCAAAAGGATAATGGCAGTACTAAGCGTATGCGATTAAGTGAATCAGTAAGAAAACAATTTTTTTTTTAATTATTTAAACATAATAATATTAACGTATATCAAAATGTTTGTTATAATTTAATAGCGCAATGACGATAATTCAAATGCTTCAAGTGACACTGGTGGCACTACACCGACTATGCAGAAGCCTGCTCCTACATTTATAAATGCATCAAATACTTCAATTAATGACAGAAGTTGTTCTGAAGATAATGCAATTAATAGCCAGTCCTTACAGCTTAGTGGCAGCAGCAGCAGTGGAAACACTAATACAAACAATTCCACAACAACTGAAGTAGCATGCTCGTGACCGTCATCAATTCCATATAATTCACATAAAACAATATCCCCCATTCCACCACATATACAAAAATTTCGTAAAAATAACAATGCTGCTGCTGCTGCTAATTCGAATAGTATATTTAGTCAAAGATCGTCACTAAATCATAACTGCACAGGCATTTATAAACAAAATCTTAATTTAAATACACAATACCACAGAAATAAAAGAGCTTTACCAACTAATCTTACCTCTAAAATAGAACCAATTTCTGCGAAGCTTGCAAAGAACAACAGCAGAATAAATGTTTCTGATACATCTTCAAATAATCCTAATCAATCTTATCCATCAAACCATGGAAATAATGACACGGATGAAATGATTACTACATCTACAACATCAATTGCAGACACTACTATTACTTGTAAGTTTTTATGAAACAAGGGTTTCACAAACATTTAATTAATTTTTTTTTTAAATACCATATTATTATATATGTTCGTATTCTTTTTATACTATAAGTATATATATAAATATATATATAGAATAAAAGTTTTTTAAATTTAAAAAAACAAAAAACAATCATTTATTTTTTTTTAATTTACGCGTTTTTAGTTTAAAATAATTGTATGTACTTTACATTGTATATATGCAAAATGTATTTATATATAAATTGTATAATATATGTATGTATGTTTATATGAACTATATGTTATATGTACATGTAAACGCATAAATTGTATAATTTATATACAGTGATGGAAAAAATTATAGAAACAGTTTAAATTTCTTTCTTTATCTTATATATCTTTTGCTAAAATATTTATTTTCTAAAGTTTTAAAATTTAAAAAATAAGTGTATAGAATAAAGAAAAAAAAAAACAATTTTTCCGCAATTCATAATAATAAAAATGGGCCGTTTCGTTTTTGTCCCTTGGAAAAGAAACGTAGAAACAAAATATTTAAAATTAACAAAATAAATTTTTTTTATTTAAATCTGTTTATTTTAAAAGCTTTGCATAACTTATACTAATATTTAGTTGTGGCACCATTATTTTTTATAACTTCGGCGCACCAATTGACTGATATAATCCACTAGATTTGGGCAAATCCATGAATCATTCGATTCACGTACTTTGTTTCACAATTCTTCCCTATTTTTGAGCTTATAGTTGAAAATTTGCTTCTTAACAATTTTCCAAAGATGTTCTATTGAATTTAAGTCCGGCAACTGCGAAGGCTATACTAATAACGTATAGCCTATATAGATATTTTTGTCCCTGAACCAGGTCTTTGCTATTCGAGAGGAGTGTTTAGGATCGTTATCCTGCATAAACTCCCACTTAAATGGCATTTCTTGCTCAGCATATGTTAGCACATCTTATCTTTTATCCAGTATATTGGACCAACACCTGATGAGGAGAAACAACCCTACAATATAATATTGCCATCGCGTGCACAATTTTTAGAACGTTTAACATGTGGTTTCTTATCAGATCCAAATAAATTAACTTCGGTTTCGTCGGACCAAAGCACATTTTTCTGATTACTTCATAACAAATGTGTTCTTGCAAAAACTATTGTACGGGATATGTTTGTTTCGCTCAGAAAAAAAACACTTTTCTTGGGGAGTGATCTCTCAAATTCATTGCTATCAGTTTTTTTCGTATTTTTCTATTTGTTAATGCTGCATTTAACTGTTTTGTTCAAACTTTTTAGAGGTAGCTCGCTTTCTGCATAGGTTATCTTTTTTTTTTTCGAAATGAATTGCAGAGTACACTTTTTTTGGAGCATTTTTTTAAATTTTCAATTTCATTCATAGATTTACGTTTTTTTTTATATTAAGGATGAATTCTTGTTCCATCTCTGTGCAATGACTGTTACAACCCATTTTGACGAAATACGAAGAACAAAAATAGTGAAGATCACAAGAGTGTTAGTCATTATCACTACTGTTTATAAATTTCTAAATGCCAACGACATCAAATAAATTAACTCTGTCAGAAATGTTTTTATAATAAAAAAATATAACTGTTTCTATTTTTTTCTTCAACCCAAAACTCAATATTGTTGCTGTAAGTGTGCATATGACAAATATTTTTGCCTAAAAAAGTATAAAAACGAAAGTAAATTAAAGTATCTTTATCAAATAATAAATTCAGTAGGCTATATGCATATAATGTTTCAAAAAAATAAAATATACTCCTCGAGATGGTATAAAACTTCTCGTTTATTATTTTCTCCATCATTGTATATGAGTATATCTAGATTTTAATATGTGTCTATGCATATATAGGTTTCAATAAATATCTGTATATATATATCAATTGTAATATATATGTATTAGATTGTTCAGAGAGTAATTTCGTTTTTTCCCGACAGAGGATGTAATTGTATTTTTTTGCATCCAACTTCACACTTAAGTCGTATAATTTTTATATGCTTCGACAGCTCATATAGCAAGGCTTGTGTCTGAAAAATTCCAATTAATTCTACGCAGTAGTTTTTTGTTGGTCTCCTTTTAAATATGGAGAGCGATAAGCAGCATTTTCGACATATCTTACTGTTTTACTACAGAAAGGGTAAAAATGCTGTTCAAGCCAGAAAGAAATTGACCGATGTGTATGGGGAAGGTGTGTTGACATTACGCCAGTGCCACCATATTCTCCAGATCTGGTACCATCGGATTATTATTTGTTCCGGTCACTCCAAAATTTTTTAGACAGTAAATCCTTCACCTCAAATGAATAGATCAAAAAACACCTCGATCACTTTTTTGCCAGCAAAGGTCAAGAATTTTACGAGAGTTTAATTATGCTACTACCAGAAAGATGGCAAAAGGTGTTGGACCAGAACGGCCAATATATAATTTAATAAAGT
>NC_051847.1:52082258-52096909 GCF_002237135.1 Teleopsis dalmanni
TGATGACATGTAGACATGTCATTTGACAAATTAAAATGTGTCACACTAAGATAATTCAAACAATTTGAAAAGAAGTTCAAGACTCCCAGACTTCTTTCATATTCAATTTTGATGAGAAATTTTGAAATTTACAATGGAACACTCTGTCATAATAAAGGCGGCGGAAACATTGTTCCAAGCATTGTTGGAAAAAGTAGTGTTTGTATGTATACAACTTCAGCAAAAGATGAGCATGCATTCATATCACATGATAAGTATGTATTGTAATGTGTGCAATGAATAGCAAATACAAAAATAGTATGCCAACTGATATGGGAACTATTGATAACTTTGATTATGACTATGATGATGATGAGGCGTTTGAGGTTGAATTATACAAGTACTATCTATGGTTCTATGATTGCTCATCTACTTGTGCTTTATGTTCGCATAAATGTTCGATTGAGTTGCCCCAAGGCGTGTAATAAAAAGAGTGCTTCACACCAGCACATAAATTCTTTTTTAGTATAGTATAGTATGTATTTCAATTTTTTGCATTGTACAATGCAGTCGTTTGGTACTGCCAGAAGACATGAGTGAAGAAAACACATAAAACGAAAAGTTGAGTATTTTTATCTTAAGCCTTATTCAATGTTGGCAAACTCTGTTTTTGAAGTCTTTTGGCAGTATTTGTGGTATATTTACTATGTATATAGTTTCATTTGTACTATTCCTTTTTCTATTATACAATATGGGTTATATTCAATATTTACATATTTTTGTGTAATATACAGTTCATGAAAGATTAGAAAATCTCATCCTTTGGCTATTTACTTAAACACAAATACATTAAAATTGTTATTTAATAGTTCTTACATAAAATCGTGCTTACTTTAATACATATATTTGTAATATATATTATCAATAAATAAATGTTGTATACAAAAACGGTCTGACAAAAATTTGCTATGACGTATGAATATTGTCTACTAAATTTGTGTAATTTTGTCAAAAAAAAGAAACAGTAAATTAATCCTTTTTATTAATAATCAAACAAATGGTGTATGATAGAAAGAAAACTCTTCTACCAAAAATATTCGTAAGATAATAATATATGCACATCCAAGAAATACACAAAAAAATTATGGAACATTTTCAGAAAAATTATATTTTCTGCAAACGATCGAACATTTTCTAAAATGCAACAATTGTGAACTATTATTATAGAATATTAAATTAACTGAAATACTATATAATGGTATAAAAATATAATATAATCAGTTAATTAGTTATTTATGAGATGAGTTCTTCTTTGGTCTGTTCTGTAACCATTAAACAACTTACCATTCCGTTTTCATTGGAGCGGTGTTCTATAGAGACGTGACCTCTTCTTGGGTATGTCCTGTAGCCTTTAAAAGAGGCTTTTTTTCCGTTTTCATTGGAGCGGTGTTTTATATGTTGGGTTCCAAATCCTAAGTATAACCTCATGTGAAGTGAAGTTGTGAAGTTTTTGTGTCAACTTCTAGAAAATTGAATCATGCTGGCATTTACCAGGTCGAATGCAATCGACAAGTTTGTTTTAGATTCATTCCCTATCCCAGATTTTAGTTTACAGTGTCCTGTTAAAATTCCTGTGCCGATTTAAAATTTTTCTTTTGATAAGTTCATACAATCAGTGATTTGGATTGTTTTAATCCTGTTGGATCATTCTAGTAATCCTTTTTGTTCTAGTTCTCCTTCATTTTTATCAAAGAAAGGAGAGTACTGTGTCATAACCCACAGAAAGGATACCGCCGCACCATCGGCGTGACTGCTCAATTCCTGGCTAGTTTATCAGCGTTTCGTTTTCGCCAGTATATTCCAGTATTTAGAGATTTGATTTGATTCGCTAAGCAGGTTTAGCTTTTCCAGGTATTCTTGCACCAGTCTTGAAGTCATCTAATGCGAGGTTTGTGCGTTCAATAATCGAATAAAATAGCGTATTTTCATTTTTAAATTACTAAATAATCTCATCTACCACAGGACTTAATAAGTATTTATCCGAGATAACCGTTTTTAAAGTGTACAAAGGTTTTAATTAACTTCATAAACTTTTTTAATGTTATTTAATATATTTTTAGTAACTTATTTCATTTTAAAATATTTTGATTCCATGAATTCAATGATTGCAATTTTGCTTTTTATTAGTTATAATTACTGAGAAAACATTGGTTTAATGCTTCAAATATATATATGCCAATATTCATATTTTTTTTTTGTACTGCCATTATAATTATTTATTGACTGAAAATATTATGTAGATATTATTGAAACCATATCGTTTATTGAGTTCTTAATTATGCAAAACTAACAAAATAAATATTTTCAACTATGTATACAGCAGGTATCCGCACTCCACTTGGCTCATTTTAAATATGACACCGTTGAGTGATATTTAACTATTAAAATTTTTAATAATTATGAAATGCAGTGCGTACTTGTAATTACAATTTTAAATAAAATCTGAATAATTTTTCGCTTCGTTGCTTCTGTTAAGTTCGTTTTCATCAAATTTGGGATCTGACACGTTGCCATGATGACGATGTGGTACTTAAATTTCTCAAGTATGCGACGTGTCAAATTGTGGTAAAACGGTTCCTTATCACTGACTATACGAGTATAATAATATTTAAATGAAAGTATTTATTTAAAAATGAAGTGAGCTCTAATTTAAATATTGTTAGATATTTAATGAAAATAGTTCTATTGTTAAAATTGAATTCATACTTTTTTAAAAAAAACTGTTTTGTGGGTGTCCACTGTTGAAAGGAGAAATATAATTTTGTTATATACATTATAGTTAAAATGTATGAACATTTCTTTGTTTGTTGAATTTAGTTAAATAAAAAGTTTTGTATACCAAAAAAAAACTCTAAAATTACATTCTTACTATTAAAATTAAAAAACTCTTAGTTCTCGTTTACCAGTTAGGTACAATTTGCAGTTAGGTACGCTCTCTAATGTATTTTCAAACTACAATTTTCTGTAAGCTCAATACTTTATCTTTATATTATAATTGTATTCACGGAAATATTTCTACTCATCCCACGAGATAACAAGAAGTGCTTATTGCATTTATATGTCATTCGGTTTAGTTTGTATTTGTTATGCAAATTCTCTTGCCAACAATGTTGCATTTGTAACTCTTTTCAAATTTCTGTTCATTATTATTTCTGTTCAAAACCAATGTTTTGAAAAATGTATTTTCTTTAATTTTAAATTCTGGACTTATTTTGAAGAGGTCACGACACATAATTGAATTTACATGAGCAACTGTTCTCAAGATAGCAGAACTTCTATACCTAAAAATGGAGTTAGCTTATTATCAGTGAATGGCACTTTATTTACTATTTAGTTAGTTATCGATTGAATTATTTTTATTTATAAACGTCACACAATTAATGTTTATATTAAATAATATGCACAGCTTTATAGTGAATGTGATGTTATCAGTTTGAAAACCCTTCAAAGCATTCAATTTGTGTTGAGCTCTTACTAGACTGAACTATATTATCAATCAATTAGCTAAAATTGAACAATCAAAAAAGTATAATAATGCGAGAGCTGATATAAGCTACCATACTGAAAGCTTATATATTTAGGTTGGGATATTTACATTCACTCATCATCGATCTTTTTGCGAATTTAAGCAATGCTTGGAAATCTATCCCTAAATCAGACCCATCACATATATTTTAAGTACTTTTTTTTAAAACATGGTTTGTGACCAGATCTTACTGTAGTTCTAGTATAAATGCAAGAAAATATAGTCGATTTGTAAATTTATAAGCTGTAGATGTTGAAACAGTTATGATACAACGATAAGTGTTTAAAAGTATTATTCGAAATGCTGTGCCAAGACGGTTAAATAAAGATGTTGTCGGTTAATATCTTACTAGGGTGAGACTAAAAAGCATACTTGCCATTCAATTTCAGGAAGACCAATCAAACTAACGTACCACACTAAAGATGTTGTCGGTTACTTTCTTACTAGGGTGAGACTAAAAAGCATACTTGCCATCCAATTTCAGGAAGACCAATCAAACTAAAATGCCTTTTACACCTTACCAAATTCAAATCAAATTCTTATATGGATTTTTTTTGAAGATCTCATCCGACTTCACCATTCATAATAGCTCAAGGCATGCTTCGTTATGTTGATGTGTTTACACAGGCAATGTTGACAATTCAGCATGCCCTACAGTTACCATAAGTACAATTGTATTTTCAACGCCTATAGGGTTTTTCAGTGTCTATAGTTGCAAAAATACACTCCTCAACAGGGGTTAAAGACATTACGTAAGTGTAATTGCTTAAAATATTTCAACAATTGTTTTCAAAAAATTAATAATAAATTTGGAGAAAAGTTTTTATTAAATGAAATTATACGCTCCGTTGCGTATGAATTAAAAATTAATATTTTGATTTTTTTAAAGAATATGCCAGATGGGTGGTGTCAGTTGTTTTACGGTGAAATGTCTATATATCAATATATATGTACTAATATTTATATTTGAGTTCATATTTTTTATGTGCCATGAATGCGAAGACAAACTTTTAAAGAAAATAACATTCATATTCAGGATTCAAGGTGCGTAAAGGAAAGAAATAAAATTACAAATGATATAAGGTTAAAGTTTATTATTTTTATAATGTGGGTAGACCACCCACATCTGTACAGCATCTTTAATGAATATTGAAAGAATCTTTTTTGAATAAATATAATTTAATTGTATTTGTATTAACAATAAATATTATTAAAATAATGTGACAATAAATATTGTGTTTTCTGCACTAATAATATTAATTTTGCAAAAATAAACTTAAAAATTATAAAATAAATATCAGTTTAGTTAAAATAACTTTCAGCACTATTTATTAAATCTTACTCCATATATGCTTGAAATTTTATACATGTTTTCATATTTTGTAATGTACGGAACTAAAGTATTATAGATAAATTTAATAATATTTGTAGATAGTTTACTTTAAAATGCACTTAAGACCTTCAGAAAAGTTTAAAAGTTGATCAACTTCAATTCTCTTTACTGTGGTAATAGGAATTTTGAAACTTATATTGCACATATTATTATAGCAAAAGCTGAAGAATTTTTTAAAATAGTTTTACTTGAATTGCTTTGCGCCTAAAACTTTTCTCATAAAATTTAAACCATGCAGCTGTGTCATGAGGTTTTATTAAGAAATAATGCAATTTATTTTTACTAAGCAAAGAAAGAATTCATGTATTGAATATTATATATGAAATGCATTAAATAGTAAAATAAATAGTAAAAGAGGATAGATATCTAGCATTTACTTGGATATGCAATTTAATTTATTTAAATTTTATATTCATTGTGATCAAATTCAAAGGCACTTACCTATTACTAAAAAGCAACCAGCAAAATTATTTGCTCAATCAATTCTATAAATGATTCACGATTTAATATATTTGTCAAGTGCAAGCCAATCCACAACCGACAAATTTGCATGTCATAAAAGCAATGACGTAAAGAAATTATAGTGGCTAAATTGGCGTAAAATATTGTTGAGAGCTAACGAAAAGCGATAAAATTAGAACAGAACTACTCTAAAACTGTTCAGTAAATTGGTTTGCTTTTAAAATGTCAAATATTTTAAACGATTATTAAATAACGGTGGAAGTATGCATTTATTCACTACAAAATTTGAGCAAATAAATCATACTGCACACTATAAGCATTTAAGTTTCATTTTATTGCATTAAAATGTTAATAAATAGATAATTAACAAAAACGCAAACTTTTATTTAAAACAATTTTTTTCAATCAAAATACTAAATGAAATTTGTAAGCTGACAAATTCTTATTTAATGTATGATTTAGAAGAATTACTGATATTATTTTTGACATTATTAGTTGTATTGATATAAACATTATATAAACATGTGGTAACAACACTTTTTATGTAATTGGATGCTAAACCCACCTGATTCTATAGAGAACTTAGTTATGTTATATAGCAGCTTTGTTATAAAAAAGGAATATTTTTATCATCTATTAATACCAAATAAACAGTTACGCGATGACTTAGTAGAGTGTTTCATGGTTTTAATCGAAATACTGGATAATGACCTCTAAGTTAAGCTAAACACAAGCTTCAGATTGAACCTTATAGTATCCAGTTTAAGTTCTTGTAATCTCTCAGTTCAACTAAAGCTAGATTGAGAACATGAAAATCACAGAATACGAGCAAATTAGATGTATTACACAATATCTGCAAATATCGAATTCCTACAATCCTTTTTTTTAAATATTAAATAACAAAAGGATATTAATTCAGGAAACTGGATATTCATCTGTTTACGAAATCAATATAAATCAAGAATCTAGTCAGTAAATGTGTTATTGACCCGAATAAACTATTTGATTTGCTTTGGTTGCGTCATTAGCATCGCTTCATAACTTTTCAAAAAATTTAAATTTTAATGTATCTAAGTACTAACACAATCAAAGAAGTGTTTAATTCACAGAGAGTCTAGTAGAGGGAGTTAAGGCATTTTAGATCATATTTTTGACTTGTTGTTTTGTTATCATTAAATCTCTTGTGGCCTGAGATACAGATAACTGTTACTTTGTTTATGCTAATGTGTTATCTAGCATAAACAAAGTACAATATAAGATGATAGTACGTTCGGAACAACTTTAGTTTAAACCGTCCAAAATTTGTCTGATTTTATAGCTTCCTGACTACTATAACTAAAATCAAACCTTAATCAAAAATTAAACCGAATAATAAAAATATACTCATTAGTAAGTGGGTTTATTTGTAGATAATTTTATTTTTCAATAACATACAATTGGATACAAAATGCACTTTTACTATTAAGTTTTGTTCAGTGAACATTATTCAGGAACTTAATTCCCTGAGTGCCTTATTTCACTTTACCATATATAATATACGGAATAAATAATAGCTGAAGTTCGAACTAACAGCAGCAAAAGAAGAAAGAAAACAAGAAAAAATATTGAAAGATTAGAAAATGAAAATAAAAAAAATAATATTTATAAATATTGCTCACTACCAGCACTAAAAAATTAAAAAGTAACTTCTGTGAAAAACCATGATATAAGTATTATAAAATTAAAAGTATTGAAAATAAGAAAAACTAAAACTATATTCGTTTTCTTTTTAAATTTGATATTTATAATTATAAAAAAATAAATCTGTTTTTGAACCAAGTAAAAAAGTAAAGTTTGTGCTCTTATCAAAATTAACTAAAAGAAATTCTCAGACTTGAATTGTTCTTCGTAATTAAGAAACTTTATTTTTCCTCATTATTTCGTTTATAATGTAATTAGCTACATGTAACTGACATTCAGAAAACTTTTCTTCAGTTTGTGAAAAATTTTTTCTGTAAGGGTGAAATTTACTTAACTTCGTTGTTCTTACACATTTTATGTCCTATCTACAATTATTCTTTTTTACTTGCAACACACGTTCGTAATTACATGATTCTTTCATACCTACCTGATTTATTTGTATTGTAGCTAACAAATTTATTTTATTTTCTTTTGTTTTTTTGTACTATATTGTGGAATGTTGTAAAAGTATCTGCACGATTGAGTATGTATAGTATATGCATGTGTCCTGGTACGATTGTTGCCATTTTGCTTTTGAATTGTTTAGCAAATACTCGTATTCTTATTCTTATTCTTGGCCTGTTCCCTTTCTTTTACTACGTGTTGTTCAAATTGTTGCTTTACTGGAACTGTTGAATTTTATATAATTCTTTCTTGCCCACTAACTGTATCTCACCCTTAGAAAAATATAATTTTTCCTTACTTTTTATTATTCCACTTTTTTCAAAGTGCACGATTCCACTTTATGGCAACATTATTTCTGTTTATGTCTCTTGGGTTGTTGTCAAATTTGTATTAACCCAATTTCTGTTTTTTTTTTCGTTGTTGTTTCAAGCGCATTTAAAATTCAATTTGCCTCTTTTTGATGGCGAAAAAAAGTAATAATCCTGTTTTGAAATGTTATTTGATCATTTACATTCCCACGTTATGGTTCCTAAA
This sequence comes from Teleopsis dalmanni, assembly GCF_002237135.1. Lineage (NCBI taxonomy): Eukaryota > Metazoa > Arthropoda > Insecta > Diptera > Diopsidae > Teleopsis > Teleopsis dalmanni. Next base: position 52,090,337 of record NC_051847.1, read on the forward strand.
AGATAGCCGAATGTCAATATTATATAAAATATGCAAAAATACATGTTTTAGGTAAAAATATTTTGAAAGTCTTATACTATAATAAAAAAATATGTTGTTTGAGCTTTATTTATATTTAATATGTTTACTTAATCATATATAATATTGTTTAACATCCGCATACGTCAGCAGATAGATATATATATATCAGAGATAACTAAAACATGTAGATATTCAAAGTAAACATTAAATTTATTCACAATTTTTTAGGATCTCAGTTTTATATTAAAGAATGTTATGGCTATAATAACATACTTCAAATCGGATTGTAAGTGAGATTGATTATTGATTTTTTTTTTAATTTTGAAAACTAAGCACAAAACAAGAGAGGAACTGTTTTTAATGTTAGAATACAAAAACAACACGACATTATTTTTACAAAATCTGTTCTATAAAATTCTCTTTAAAAAACTATTTAGAGATTTAGCAGTAACAGATAAAAAAAATCGAAAGTTTATTGCCTCGATTTAAGTTCTATATGATTTATTTGCCTCTGTAGATACTATGCGAACCAAAAATTTTTTAAATTTAGAAAATTTTCAAAATAGCAATAATACTGTTCCTATTACAAACTGGACTTTGTGGATTTTTTATGTATTGATAAAATACTATAAAAAAATCAGCAGTTTTTTAGTTGTAATTTAACGACAATCATGATGGAAGGAAATATTTTACTAAATAAAAACTATTACATTTGGTAGAGAGGTTTCAAAAAGTAGTAAATCCCAACAACAAAAATGATGACCATGCAGCTGTTTCGAATATTGACAAATACCCATTATCAGTTGTTTTGGAATTATTTCTTGTATTTAATTATTTGTAAGTAATATTTTAAGATTACACATATTGAAGGCTGAATTCATGCCCTGTCAAATTTGAAGCTCAAAGTCAGCGTTCATTAGCCATATGACCAAAAGCTGTACTTAACTTGTATATTCGCACTTGGAGTTTTATTAATTTGCTTTGAAAGTACATTATCAAATTTAATTGCTGTACTATATTAGAAGGAAATCATAAACCAGCTATAGAATAATTGAATAAATTATTTATATTTTTATTTGAGAAACTTCTCTTTAAATATAAAAAGCTGCAATTTAAAATATTTATGCAATTAACTGGGATTTATACAAAAATCGCTATAAAATCTGTTTTTTTTTTAAATATGTTATAATATATAAAAATATATAAATATATAAAAATATATAAATATATAAGAAATATTTTAAAATATGGGAAAAAATTGTCTCCTTTTTATTCTTTACTTTTACATTTGAAATTAATTGATCATAGAGTACTTAGTATAAAAGCGGAAGGTTCGGTTTGTTTATACTTAGCTGTAGTGCATATCATTGTCAATTGATTGTTTGTGCAGCTCTCTGGTAATAGACCGTAATCTAACGATTTAAATTATTTTATATTGATCTTATTTAGGTATGAAGAATTATAAATTGAAGCCAACAATGAAGTAAATGTATATACGTATTGTAAAATGTTAATAGTTGAAAAAAATATTAATGAAATATAAATTAGATTCTGGAATCTTTACTTAGTTTAATAGAATAGTGTAGCTAATATTTAAAAAAAGTTTGTATCAAAAACTATGCTATCTATTGCAGCATGTAGATACTTTTTCAATTCTTACTAGGTGTCGAAATTTTCCATATTTTACCTTCATCTTCTAGTCGTTCCAACTTCGACACCTTCACTTACATTGTTATTTCTTAAACTGCAATTGTTTGAAAATAAATTTATCCAAATTTTTTCTCAATATTTTTTTTTCAAACTTTTATCTTTGCAAAGATACTTTGTTGTTGCTCTTTTGTTGTTGTACAAAGTACGTAATGCGAATACATACGAATATTTGCACAATTTTTTTCCTTTTAAGTTGCATTTAAAAGATATTTTCACGTTGTTATTTCTAGCCAAATTTATATTCTTGGCTAAAACAGTTGCTGGTTTTTTATTTTTGGTTTGTTGCGACATTTTTCTTTTCAGAAGTAGTTTATTGTCGTTGTAGACGTCGTTGACGTTGATGTTGCCGCCGCTATATTGTTGTTGTTATTATTATTGTTGTTATTATTGCAGTTGCTATTACTGTTTTAGTCATGTTTTGTTGCACCATTTTTGCAGTTGTTGTTACTACTGGAGTTTTCCTTTTTTGCAACTGTTTTGCATTTTTATGTTTATAAATTGCTTCCATTAGAGTTTGCGGTCTGAAATTATTACGTAAGCATGACGGTAAAAATTCGCTTAGATTATCTAAACTACGTTAGTCTTCTTATTCTGCAATGAAACACTTGTCTTCCACTCTGTTGTGGTATTTTTATATACTCATACTCCTTATTGCGGTGTACAATACGTGAGAGTTGTCTGTTGTAACATATTGCGTTAAGGAATATACATATTCCCATTATAGCATATCGTTCGGAGTAGCTTTTATAAATGTGAACATTTTAACAAAATTTTTCCTAAGACAATAAAATTGCTTAAGATAAGCGAGCACTGACAAAATTAAATTGCAAAGAAATTGGCTAAATTGGCCAAATTCAAATTTTACAAAAATAATTTGAAAACTGCGAAAACTAAAAGAAAAACTAACAAACGAAAATTATTTTAGTTTTCAAATAATCTCTGTTATCATTCATATTTTTATATGTAATTGTTATATCCATATTATTATTACCAGTTGTTGTCTCTGTCATTTATATATTTTTAGCACATCATAAGTCAAATATATCTACCTTAATTGGTTTTAAACGAGGGGCTTAATTCTTTTTAGTAACTTCAATGACAGTATTCTAGTTTTTGATACTTCTGCTTGATATCTTTCATAGTTTATGGGCCTGATACTAATAACTACTTCTTCACATTTTCAGTTTAATTCTTGGCAATAATGTAGTCAATTGAAATTCCATTCAAAATGTTTTTGTAGTTATAGTTATTGAAATTATTAAAAAGCATTGTTATTCTTGTTACCCAGAAGGTTCTTCTGTTCTTCTGTAAAAAGTAAGGAAAAACAACTTCCTTGTTGTATAAACGAAAAATAATGAAACATTTAGTTAAAATATATACTTTTTTTTAGGGTGTATTGTTTAAGAACCATAATTTTAAAGTATTTAAAACTGTTAAATTATTTTCTTTTAGCTCTTAATAATCTGTTCCCAATTTTTTTTTATTTTGTTCACAATAAATTGCCGCTACACATAAAACTATTACAAAAATAAATCACAACTTATTGAAGTTTTGCTTAACTGTATTTGAAAAGTATAGCAGATATAGCAGTATTCATGTTAGGTGTTGCGGTTGCTTATCTTGGCCAAAAACTAGATACCTTAAACATTAATAGGTTCTTACTAAAATAGCTAAAGCAAACGAATATGGACTTTTTGCATAAATACATAGTTGAGTATGAAAGGTGAACCCAACAATGCACTTTGGAAACAAAAAAAATTTATAACCATGGATTAGAAGGTTTTAATCCCTTTAAGCCTTTTTAAAAATTTTAATGCTCTTCAAAAATGATGAAGACTGTACTATTAGTCGGAAAAATCATGGCTACTGTTATATATTCATCATGTACACGTTTTTAATTGGTTGCCTTTAGAAGAGTCGTTAAATAACTTGAGCATTCTACACAATATTGGTGAAGACTGTGCTGATAGGCTACTGTAGCTTTGGTAATTCTTGTTTTTGGGGATACCTGAGTATTCAATATCAGAGCGTCTAGTGTCGTGTACTGACGCTGTTGTCCAACTCTTGATGAATAAAAGGTTTATCATGTTAATTTAGATTTCGCGTAGCTCATTGTAATGAAGTAAAGTTAATAAAATATTTAAGTAAGATATTGAAAATGTCCTTATCATGAAAATAATTTAATTGTAAATATTTTATATTTCAAACCTCTTATTACTAATAAGTCATTTACTGATTAACCATACCTAATTCATCATTTTTTATATATAAAAACATTTTTCAAAATATTTACGTAAATAGGCTTGAAATCCTTTATTCAGCTTCGAATTTCTATTATATTTTTTTATAATTCCAATCCGTGTTTTTTATTGAATAATAATCAATCTTACACACGGTGTCAATGAGTACGTATTTTTTTCCATAGCCATTAATTTGAAAAGGTGCTTTTCGTTTTCTTCCTGTTCCTGGTGTTAATGATTTATAAATGTACTTCTGATGGAAATTACAAATAAAACAAAGACTTTAATTCTGTATTTCATTCGCTTCGTAATACTACTTTATACTCTGCTGAATCATTTCCTAAATGACGTAACAGAATCGACCATTAAATATTACCGCTCAGTTAGGTTATTTACAATCAACTTCCATATTCAATATTTGCAACATATAAACTTTAAGTTTATTGTAGCGTTACATTATATAAATTATGAAAAAATATGGCAAAAAAAAAAATGCAGTCTGAAATCGCACTTGCCTGCCACTTGGCTGATTTAATATTTTTCCGTAATGCCACAAATGAAACTGTGAAACATGTGGAATTAAACTCCAATTATAAGGTTACCTATAAAATCGTTAAAATGGTAAATATTTCTATTCATTCCCATTGCAGTGGCACATATGCACTGCACTTTACGCCAGAAATGTAAAATGCAGTCGAAGGCGAATCTTGCAGTAAAAATACGTTGCACGTATCCGTTCAACACATAAGTTGTGAGTTAGTTGGTAATTGGAGAAAATGACTTTCCGCATCAGCGGAAGAAAAATAATATTTTTTCTTTTGGCACAGATAAAATGTTTTTTGCTATCATAAAAAAGAATTAAAATTTTATATGTGTGTGCAACACCAGCGGAAATCTTAATAGCTGTGCATTATGAGTTTTGTGTAGCGATCAGAAACGTTTTGGGTAGTGAAAAAGTTTTAATTATCATTTGCCTACAATAGTCAATAAATAAAAACACATAGCTTGTCAAAAGATAGATAGATAAAAGATTTAGAAATATAAAAAGCAACGGAATTTAATTTCAGACAATATATGACATATTTCTGGATATTATTATTGCAAAAATAATGTCAATATGAAAATGGAAAGATCTTAATTCCAGTAAAGTATGGAATATAATATAATAGAGAATAAAACAATATAAAGAAAAATAAAAGATAAAAATATAGAATATATAGAATAAACAACTAAAAACGAGAATGCAACTAAGGCGAAAGACAAAGAAATACAATTAAAAAGCAACAATTAGTAGGACACTTTTTTTGTAATAAAAGACTAAAGAGTTTTTCATGAAATCTGTGTCTAATATATAACATATATATATTTTATTTACTTTCCTTGTTGGAGACTGCATTGAATGACTTTGTTATTAATTTCAGGCATTATACAGCATTTTTAATTAAAATCACTATTAAGTTACTAACTCTTGTTTTTTTATATTAATTTGTATTTAATTTCCAAATTTCAATAATTTCTCAATATTAATTTTGTTTCTTTTAAATTAATCACAATCAACCTTTAACCACGGTTGCTACTTGAAAATTTTTTTCTGCACCAGAATTGATTTAAAAAGGAAATACAATATATATATATCCATAAAAATTTTATTATTTTAATAATCAGACCATTTTTTGCTGATGATACATGGTGCATATATCTTTTTATCAAATACTTCTTTGCATAACATTACATTATATATGGTCTTAAAATCTATTCCGATCCAAGTTTTCTTTTACTTTTTGTAGCTTTAATCTTTTGATTAAATCAATATATAAAATTATATTAATTTCAAAGTGCACAGTTGCATCTATAAATAAATTTAATTGGATAATATAATAATGTATATAATAAAGTTCGCGTTTCAAAACAGTACCATTTTCTAAAAATGAGTACCAGAGTACCATACGGAAAAAAGTACCAATTTTGATACTAAAGTACCACATGTGACAACCGTGCCTTGAACTAAGTAAGAGGGAGAAAGGGTGCGACCGGGTCTCTCTCTCTTTCTGTTTCTGTCTCTTTCTTTATTCTTGCTTTTAGAATGATGTTTTCATAAAAAAAGTAATAATTTTTGGTAAAGAAAACTGAAATTAACATAGTTAAATTTGTAGAATGTAGTTTAGAACAACTGACTTACTCAGTAGATGACAGACTATAGAAACATAGCGATGATTCTGATCTACCACTAGTGTGAAGCACTGCTGTCATCTTTTCTACAGAGTTATTAGTGTTGTGTTTCCAAAGTAAAACATAAATAAAATGCATTTATAGTTAAGATTTGGACTAAATTTTCATTTGAATATATTGTTTGGATCTTGGCCTAAAGTATAAAATACAATATCATCAAAATTACTTCTTGAGGAAGTTTTTTAATTTTATTTTAAAAAAATTGGTAATCATGTGTCAGTAGTTAAACGACAGTTCTGTGTAATGGATAACTCTTAATTAACAACTTACACATAGTAAACAAGAGAAATGGAGGCAATATAGATAAATATAGAGATATAGAGAAATGGAAGAAAAAAAATTTGGAAGACTTGGCCCTTATATGACTTATATA
>NC_051847.1:52097009-52107798 GCF_002237135.1 Teleopsis dalmanni
ATTTGACTGAGAAATATGTACGTTTTTATTTTAAAAATATATTTAATTCATGTTTATTCATATATATATATACATAACATTAAAAACATTAATTGTATATTGGTAAGCCTATAATTTTAGTTTGTTTAAACATTTTTACTTTTTCCTTATTAAGGAATTCTTTCAAAACTTCTAACAAGTTAATAGCTTGCATACAAAGAAGTTTCTCATAAGTTACAACGTATTAGTTGGCTGTTTAACTTGCATTTGAATAAATTCGTTATATGTAGAGCAGTTTTTTTGTATGTAAAAATTTGTTTGCGTACCTGAAAAAACTTCGTTATAGAGAGGAATTCGCTATATAGAGATTCATTGTAGAGAGATTCGCTATAGAGAGGTTCAAATATATCAAAATCGCTGTGTCTTCAACAAAACTTAGTTATAGAGAGGAATGTGTTATAGGGAGGTTCGCTATAGAGATGCTTGACTGTATATCTATTCTTCGCATTGCTGTGATTATTGCAACATATTTAATATTTATAAGTTTCTATTCTATTCTATATTTATTCTTGTCGTTGCTACGATTCTTGCAATAACTTTAATATATATAAGATGTGGCTTTCAAATTTATTTTATTGGATTTGACACACAAATATCAATCATAAGATTTTTGTCATTTTATGAATCATTGTTAGTTTCCTCAAGAAAAATTTGTTAGATTTGTGAACTATAACATAAAATTATAAAATATAAAAGTAGAAGAAGCACTATACAAAATTAGAAAAAATGTGTAATACTTTAGTAAAATAAATATTTAGTTTATATACGTATTATATGTATTTTTAAGTATTTTTAAAAAAATTTATTTGCAAATATTCCGAACAAATTTGGAGGCATTGTAGTTGTTGTTTTTACTATGATAAGTAAAGTTAGTATATCAGAACTCTTTATATAACAAAATATATGAGTTTTTGTGTGATAGATGTACCAAAAGAAAATGATAACCATTGCAACAACTAATTTAATTTATTTATGCTTTTTAAAACTATTTAATCGTTTCGGTTAAGCAACCTAACATTTATTGCAATAATTTGTTTATAATTATTTTAAAAAAATGTGAAAAGCTAAAAGATTTCTGAATAACTCATTTTGAACGGCAATAACTCCGACAAATTGAGGAAATAATTGGCCGCAATAAGCATTAAGCTTTCTTTCTGAGCAATTGTATCTTTTTTCATTCAATTTTTCATATAAACAATTTTTAAGTGTAACTTTGATAATTTTTCAGTAAGTGAGTGAGAGTTCAATAACCTGGATGGATAACATTGCATATGAGTACCGACATACGAAAATGCTTACATAACAGTAAAATTCATAAATTAGTATGTGTACGAGCACTTGTATTTGAAATGAAGTACAAACGTAAAACAAAATAATCACATCAAATAATAAAACCACAAACGCAAACGTAAGCTAAAAGAAAATTAAAAATCCAAAAATTCAAAACTCGGAACCATAAGAAATTTTATAAAAACTTATGAAAAATAATGGAAATAAAAATTAAAATTAAATTCAGTAAGAATATTTGCTAAGTAAAAGGCTTTGATAAATAAAAATTTTTAACCAAAAGTTTTTAGCGAACGGAATAGCGAAATATATATTATGATCTATATAGATATTTAACAGATACTTTTCATGATGGTTTGTAAAGAAAAAATATTCTAAATAAAAATATGCAGGGAATATATTTTTTAAAATATGTAAAATTATTAACATTTAATATGATTTGCTGCAAAAATTTAATTTATAAACATATTGTAACAATAATAGTGTAAGCCCTTTTACTTCAGACATACAGGGAGTCAATATTCAACTTTGTGTCATAGTAAACAAAGAATCATAGTAACGTTAAATTTCAAATTATTGTAGCTTTCAATATAAGTTAAAAAATGAGAATGAGAGTAAGGGAGAAATGGACAAATTCGATTTGAAATTTGGTCACGGTGAAGAGACCATCTGTACCTCATCACAACAGTGTATGTATGTGCTTCTATATCCACACAAAAATAAATATCTTTCAAAACATGAAAAAAACGTACTAAAAAAGTAGTATAGACAGAAAATTGAAAAGTGCGATACGACTCTCTATATAATAGGCCTTTTGATCATTACCAAAATGAGCGTAAAATTGCCTTGACCATTCGTCATAATTGTTCATAAGTGAAGCCTGTCTGTATAATTTTTTGACGACCTCAGCTGACTCTTAGTTAAAATGTACACAATAAAATAAACACAAGTCAAGTTGTCAGTTAACAGTAGCAAAAAAGTAATTAAAAAGTGCTAGCGAACTGCACTAAAAATAAAAATACTAATAGAAAATATAGACGTAAAAAAACATCTATATAATATTTTCCATGATAAAATAATAATCAAAAGTTACAGCCAATAAATTTGATCTATTTTAGAATTTAGATATGAATATTTCAAACTAGTAATTTCTGAAAAATGCATAACATATTTACAAAAAAAGTACTTAAATAGTAATATATTAGCAATTTACTACAAAACGATAAGTAATGTATACAATTTTTAGTAAAATTAAAATTATTAGCAAATACATTGGATCTGATCATCAGTATAGACTAACAAAGTGCTACTCTAACGAAGTTATCAGGAAACAGAAGCTAAATAAAATTATAGGCCACGGATTTAGTATTATAGATCAGTGATGGTCAACCTCAAAACGCATTTTAAGGCATGGTAAAATTTTTCTAATAGTACATATTTATTAGTGAGTTCCCCGATGGCATGTGTGCTATAAAAAAATATAAATCGATTGTCAAAAGTAATAAACTTTATTTATACCAATATCTGGCAAACCAAAACAAGCACCAATAAAGTAGAATATAAGAATTAACACTTGCTTATATAAAGATTTTGTTGACATCACTGTTGTAGGCCCATTACAATCAAAACAGTTTCAAGTAGTTCAAATAAGTAACTCTCGCTAAACAGGATTCAACATAGCCATTTTACCTGCTAACTTTATAAGTCACTGCAACATAAGGCTATTTCCGACACTGATGTATGTCGAATTTGTGAAATGGACATAAAAGTCGCAAAGCAGTATAGACATACCTTCTAAAAAACGTAGGATTTAAATTTGCTAAAATATATTGTAAGCCCAATTATTCAAGGTTAAAAAAAGCATGACTAAACACAATAAATCTGTTTTGGATGCGGTGCATCATGTCTTCTAATAATAATAATTACTCAGAGAAATCATTAAGTTCTAATTCCAAACGTCAAAATTTTTGTATGTTATATATTAAATCGTATTGCTTTAAATATATAGAATTTTGTTAATTCTTTTTCTCATAGTACTGCGAGAAACTATTTTTATGAATTCTAAATTGCACATAACATTTTTTTTAATTTTCATTTTATAAAAAATATTTTTCTTTTTACACAATGTTTACTATATATTATATACATATAATTAGTCACAAATTTAAATAAAATTTTATGTCTGTTTTATTGAGGCCAATGTTAACTGGTAATTTTTGATCTCTAAATTCGTTATTTAAAAAGTTAGTAAGATGTTTTTGTCACATTATATTTTCTCTTGTCATTAGATTTAAAAGCAAAACAAAAAATAAAATATATAAGCTTCAACAACTCACTTTTAAATAAAATACATTCAAATTTAATTAAATAATTTTTCCTATGCAAAAATGTTTATCACGAGCTAGAAATGCATAAAAGGTATTCAATAAATATGTTTCGTTCAGAATATTACACCTGTGCATACGTACACATCATTGTCCCGATAATGGGATGTCATCGGTCTTATTATACAAAAATATTTTAAAAACATATTAAGAAAACCTAGCTCATTAAACCACTCATCTACTATATATGGTATATCCTGAAATGTTTTTGTTGAGACTTCCTATTAAATGTCTTTCATTGAAGACGTTTTATATTATAACGACCCAGTTTAGTCTTTCTGATTTTCAAGACGTATAATCGCATAGGATATGTTTAGAAGTCCCACTTGATTCCTATCAGCACCAACATTATTGCTCTACAGATAGATTCATCTCGTTAAGATGCTAATACGGACCGTGTGTACCTCATAATAGAATTTGCTAACAACTTAAGCTGTGTCATACTAAGAGAGAACGACTTACTATACCTTAAAACAGGTACCTAGCTTTATAATTAGTCGGAGTGCCAATAGTAACTGCTGTCAGTTGAAATTCACTTTTCTATCAGAAATTTAGTTGTTAATCAACTTTATTGGGAAATAAGTTTCAGTATAAAGAATTGAATAATTGATTCAGTCTTTGTATATTTTTATTTAGTTAAATTTACTTTAAAAATATTCCGAAATCGATTAATTATTTACCGCCCTTATTCAAAACTAACATCTGAGTTGTTCTGGAGATAGATATATGTAGTTAAGGATATTTGCATAATGAGTGAAATGAAGACACTTCAATTAATAACTTTATGAAATGTTGTCACATTCAGCATAACTACCAGGTTTGTATTCTATTTAATTTTTATTTATTTCCAAATTTGAAGGAGTAAGTTGCTAGAAATGAATTCTATCGAATTCCGTCATAATCTCTTCAACTTGAATATTTATAAGACCTCGGTTTATTTTTTTTTTTTTGTTTGAAGTATATAAAAAGAAATCTGTTTACTATTGCAACAAATATTAATGCTGAACTATGAAAAACAACAAATTGTAACTTGTGCATTATGAGGAGAAAATACCTATTTGAGGCGATGTCCAGCACTTCAAGAAATAAAATTATACTACTGGGTAAAAAAGCATCATCTTCAAATGAATATTATGCTTTGGTGAATGGCAAAAACTGACATTATTTTATAGTCTTTTCCTATAGAGATCTGACAATTCAGAATTTGAAATCTATTATCTTCTAAGGAGAAATGGACAATATATGAACAATGGTAACTGCTGATAATTCTCTCTTTATATTAAATGTTTGTATTTTATAAAGCCGCGATCAGACGAGACGAAGTTATGGTTATAACGTATTTTGACACTCTATTTTATGCTGTATACTTTTAAGTAATAATTCTAAATGTATATAATTTCAAAAGACAATAAAGAAGTACTACTACTACTACTACCATTATACAACAAGTGTATAGAGTTCAAAGGAGAATGTATCCAAAAATAAAATTAAAATTAAGTAAAATTTAGCTCTCGTGCATTATATTTAAAAAAATACACATATAATTTTCTATAGCTAACTAAATTAAATTTATTAAAATATAAAGATAAATGTTATGAAAGTAAAAGCTTATACTCATGTATACTCATACATTAATACTTTTCTTACTGTTTTTCAATTTATATTATATATTTCGACATACATATATTTATGTATAATTTCAACGTTGAATATTATACATTTTTAGAAGCCAAAAATCATAACAATAAACAACATTAATTTTCAATATAATTATTAACTAAATTTTAGGCAAAAAAAAAACTCAAGAACTTCCTAAATGTAATAAAGAAGAAACCGTAGAACTTTATATATTGGCCCGGGCGTTTTGTCACGCAAAGTCGTGATTGAAATAAAATTTTTTCTTTATTTATTAAATTTTTATTTTTTTTTATGCTCTGTTACGCAAAATATTATCATTTATTTTTTTTTAATTTTCATTATTTTTGTTTATGCATTAAAATTTTTTAACCAAAATAAATTATTTAGTTTGTGTTTTCTTAGGTACATATTTTTTCGGTAATCGCAAAGATACGCTCGCACTGCGTACTGCGGTGCGTGTGCGATACTGTTAAACTGTTAAAGCTAATATTTTCAAAGCGCTGTTCGTGAGTGAAATACATTTTTGTCTTTAGCATTGAAAAAAGTACGTAAAAGCCAAGGTTTTGTCGTATAAAATTTTCTCTTAGGAAACAATTACCGTTAAACTTGTACATGTCCAACTCACATTCTTAAACGCTTACATGTTTGTTTTTTTTTTTTTGAAGAACGTTAACTCAACAATTTCTTAGCACAGATCTATCTGTATTCTTCACATGTCTTCAAAAAAATGAAAAAAAGTGGAAATAATTCTAATATCCCACTCTCGTACTCGTACAACTTTATTTTTTTGGGTTTATGTCAGTTAAACTTTGTAATGGCTTCTTTATTGTTACTAAGCTTCCGTTTATTGTTCTCGATTAAAGTTTAAAAATATGTTAATTATATATATATAAATCTATTTGTTTTATGTACATGAAGTTATGGAATATATTAATACCTCTTATATATAGTAATAGTTTATAAAAATAGTCGAAATATTTTCAACACAATGAAAGATATATCGAATACGCAAACTATATAATATACACCCATTCTTAATCAAATCAACGAAAAGAATCGATACAGACATAACCGATTGTTGCTACATAGGTATATCTATTTTCAACACAACAGATCTCTTAATGAATTTGCACATAAACTTTTTAAACATTTATAGGATTAACTAAAATTGTTCATGTAATAAAAAATGAAAATACAATTAAAATTAAGAGAATATATGTAGAGTGATACATATTCCTAAAGGACGTAGATCCCATAGGTCTGCTTTCTGCGTCTTTACCGATGGCCCCTTGATGGATGACAGAGCTGGATCTTGAATTTACTTGAAAGACTAGCTTTAGTTGCTACCGTACACTCTACATCTACAAAAATATGTTTTCGTCTATTAGGCAGAACTTATGGCGATCTCACATGCTCTGGATCATCTATTGAATTGTCAGGTCCATGCAAAAGACGTGCGTAGTCAACAGCTTAGTACAAGAATATGTACTCATGGAATGTGCTAATGAAAATAAAGTAACAGTCATGTGGCTTAAAGAACATATAGGTGGTATTGAGCAAAACGAAAAGGCAGATGAACTTACAAAGCAAAGATCAAGCCATAAGTTCTCCGACCCAGAGCTCAGAATATCACTAGGCTACAACATGATTGCAGCCTATGTCGATAAGTGGATAACTTCACTTCATTTCAACAGGTGAAGAAAGATGAGTACTTGTAGACAGACGAAACTCATGATGCCAAAACCGATAGTCAGTGAAGCAATAAAAGTGCTAAGCTATCCGCGGAGCACCCAAAGTTGGCTGACCGCATTGATTACTGGACATGGAAACCTCAAGTACCAGCTCAAGAAGATAGCTCTTGTTGAGGAAGACACTTACAGACTCTGTCTAGAAAAAAAAAACAACTGTGCATATATTATGCAAATGCCCAGTACTGACAAACAGGAATATGACTGTTCTGGGACACCATTGGGTTGGTGACGACAAGACAACAAACCTCAAACTAAATGAGCTGCTTGCAATAACAAGAGATGTTGTCATGCGAACGAAAGCCTCTTTAGCTTTAACTAACTTATGACATTCGAGAATCGAAGAACGAAAAAGGACCCAAGTCATTTCGTGGCCTATTTCGGCTAATCCTTCACTTCAGTGGGACTACTTGATGGACGGTTCACTGTACCAACGTCCCATAATATATATAGATCTGCTTTTTCGTTATGTTGCAGTAATATATATGTAAGAAGGGGTGAATTTTCTTTGTAAAGCCAATAAGTTTAAATGAAATTATATTGTACTTAAGATATATTTTTAAATAGATTAGTTCGGAAAAGATTTTTATAAAAAAATTAACTGAAGATTGAAGTAATTGAATTCAAATTCATTTTAATTTCATCCTAATCAATATTTGTTATATAATATATACGTTTTATTTTTATTTCACAATTTTTCCAATAATTAAAGACACAATCTAAGAATCCTATCAAAACCAAAATTCATTATAAATATAAAATAATTGCGTACTTTATATTGAGAATAAGAAATTCTTTCGAAACTGAGACAATAGCATGAAATGTAAGTACAATCCATTGTATGAGAAAAAAAAAATAATAACAACATGACAATTTCCACTTTTCAGAATGGAATATTGCTTTTCATTCCAATTGAATGCAATTGTGCTTAGTTTTCATAATTTAAAAAACCATATTTATTTTTTATATTTTTTTTAAGACTTTAGTGTCAATGTCATAGTTCTGTCTATGACATTTCTTTCGAATTGAAGTTGCTTGTTTATTACACTTCATCATAAAATAAAATTGCTTTTCTATGTAAATGAGAGCATGTTAACCTTTCGTCTATGACATGCTTTAATCAACTATAACATAAGATACCCTTATTATAAAATATTATTTATTCAACATGAAAATCATGTTAAAATCCATAAAATTAATTCTGTTCCAATTTTCCAGATGATTTTTAAAACTATTTTTCGCGATTTTTTTTAATTACAATGGCTCTAGAAATAGTTTTTTTATTATAAGTTAAGATATTCAAATGTTCCTATAAAAATCTAATTTATTTCAACTACCGATACCAAATTATATTCATTAAAATAATTAAGGCTAATTAATTTTTAATTTACAAACATATTAAAGTTTCATAAAATGTTTTTTTTTTGTAACTCGTTTTAAGCTTTACATTATGTAGCATATTATATACAAACTATGTTATATAGATACACACAAAATGAAAAATTTGTTATAACAAATAACATCCGCACTTGGTTTTATTAGAATTAAAAGCCCTGAGGTTAATTTTCATAATATATTGATTGAACTCCTTCTTTTTAATTTAAACGGTTTGTGTAGATTTTAAGCAAACAAGCCAGTTACATATACATGGTGACATAGCTAATAGGTTTAATGCAACATCATATGAGCATATTATACCATATACACATAATATTAAAAGATATTCTCATATTTTCAGAAATAACTTAAATTTGAAAATGAATAAAGCTGAAACAATCATAAATCCTTAGAAAATCATAATAAATTGAACAATTCTATGAAGTTAATTTGCACTACCAAAAATGAAAAATTTTTGCTGCACTTTCAATAATTGAATTCAAAAATTTTTGATTGCAGACCCCACAGATATGACTGCATGTACCTAATAATGGGGATGAAAAAACAATGCAGTCTGCAGATACTCATGCAAGCTATTGCAAATGCAAAAGTGAAATTATTCTGTTGAATTTAAAATTGATTCCATTACAATATCAGGTGGACAGAGTAAAAGTATATTGTAAATGCAAAATAGTCAGACACAACTTGCAGCGAGGGTTGATGCAATGAAGTTTTACTTCTATAATGGTCGGAATGTTATCCACTGATATGTCCAATACCATGGACAACAAAGCACTCATGAACACCGTATCGAAACGGTCATGTTCAGAAAATATCCTTGGTATGAGTTCAGTTGTGTATAAATGATAAAGATTTCAGACTGACGTTGTTGCAGGCATTATGTAGTTTTTTTTTCATCATTGCAAAAAAGGGGGAGAATTGTTAGAGTTAGAACTTTATGGATAAAGCTTTGGATGCAGTTTTATAAAAGATATCTACAAAATAATGAATAATGTTTTGAAGAGCTTTTATAAAATACAAATCCATAGTATATGAACAACAGTATTTATGCCGTCTATCACCCCAAATAAATGCATTTATTTTCACAAAAAAAAAAATACAAATAAAAAGGAAGCATCTCTTGCTGCTATTTCCAAACAGTATTTTTTAAATTTATTTACTTTTAACTTGACGATGATATATTTTCAAATATGTACCCACTCTTAATTTTTTAGAAAATTTATGATTTATAAACGAAAAATACTGCCAATGTGAATAATCAATCAAATGAATATTGATACCCTATCGGATTATATAAAGAAGAAGTAATGATAATGAAAGAAAGAAATAGTATAATCAAGAGCTACATGACCTCTATACTCCAGATGTGGAAACTCCGACTTGATTTATAGAAAGAAATCAAAATTATCAAAATTAATATCTATCCTAACGAGATATTGAAATATATGACGGCATGGAGCCAGACTCGGCTGTTCTATCGAATCTCCGATAATATAATTCTCAAGAGACATGTTAAAAGTACTGCGAAATAATTAAAAAACCATAAAAAAGGAAAAATAGGTGTCTAAAAACCACTTTCAGTAAATTGGTTTGAAACAAACAGTTTAGCAGCAGCAATTTTATCCAAATCAACCGTTAACAGAGACCAACTTGTGCCGAATGAATAGACTATCAAAAATAAAAGAAGGAAAGGTTAAGGATTACACAGAATGATTGACTAGAACGCAAGCTAGCTTGCAACCTTGATGTTATAGAGCCACAGATAGCACAGAAAGATTGAATATAACACGTGTCAATCTTTCAACTCCACAGATCAAATGGAAGTGGACCCATTCTAAGTAGCAAGTTTTGGAGCGTGTTTATTGTTTTTATTAACAATATTTAATACCTTTATTTGGTAAATATATCGCTATTTCAGACTGACAGACCACTGTATCATATCAATAAAATAGACAGTATATTTGATGGCTACACTGATAATATCGGCAAAACATTTGAAGACGGAAATCTTCAAAGATGTCTATGCAATCTTGCTAGTAACATGTAGTGACAGATTAAGTGTATAACACCTTCATCTTTGTCATCTTATAACAGTGGAAACTATTAAAAATAGTACCCAATCGATGTACTTGCGATGTACTTAACACACTGTTCTATTAGTACCGCAATTACGTTGGGCAGAGACTGGTAAACAAGATTGCTCTATCATATTCTGATAATAGGCGGACGCATTCCACTGTAAGTAAACGAGTGCTCTCATCTAATTAAATTTATATTTTTTGGAAGTTGTATACC
>NC_051847.1:52107898-52204024 GCF_002237135.1 Teleopsis dalmanni
CATTGCAGAATAAGAAGACTAACGTAGTTTAGATAATCTAAGCGAATTTTTACCGTCATGCTTACGTAATAATTTCAGACCGCAAACTCTAATGGAAGCAATTTATAAACATAAAAATGCAAAACAGTTGCAAAAAAGGAAAACTCCAGTAGTAACAACAACTGCAAAAATGGTGCAACAAAACATGACTAAAACAGTAATAGCAACTGCAATAATAACAACAATAATAATAACAACAACAATATAGCGGCGGCAACATCAACGTCAACGACGTCTACAACGACAATAAACTACTTCTGAAAAGAAAAATGTCGCAACAAACCAAAAATAAAAAACCAGCAACTGTTTTAGCCAAGAATATAAATTTGGCTAGAAATAACAACGTGAAAATATCTTTTAAATGCAACTTAAAAGGAAAAAAATTGTGCAAATATTCGTATGTATTCGCATTACGTACTTTGTACAACAACAAAAGAGCAACAACAAAATATCTTTGCAAAGATAAAAGTTTGAAAAAAAAATATTAAGAAAAAATTTGGATAAATTTATTTTCAAACAATTGCAGTTTAAGAAATAACAATGTAAGTGAAGGTGTCGAAGTTGGAACGACTAGAAGTTGAAGGTAAAATATGGAAAATTTCGACACCTAGTAAGAATTGAAAAAGTATCTACATGCTGCAATAGATAGCATAGTTTTTGATACAAACTTTTTTTTAAATATTACCTACACTATTCTATTGAACTAAGTAAAGATTCCAGAATCTAATTTATATTTCATTAATATTTTTTTCAACTATTTACATTATACAATACGTATATACATTTATTTCATTGTTGGCTTCAATTTATAATTCTTCATACCTAAATAAGATCAATATGAAATAATTCAAATCGTTAGATTACAGTCTATTACCAGAAAGATGCACAAACAATCAATTGACAATGATATGCACTACAGCTAAGTATAAACTCTATGATCAATTAATTTCAAATATAAAAGTAAAGAATAAAAAGGAGACAATTTTTTCCCATATTTTAAAATATTTTTTATATATTTATATATTTTTATATATTATAACATATTTAAAAAAAAAACAGATTTTATAGCGATTTTTGTATAAATCCCAGTTAATTGCATAAATATTTTAAATTGCTGCTTTTCATATTTAAAGAGAAGTTTCTCGAATAAAAATATAATTAATTTATTCAATTATTCTATAGCTGGTTTATGATTTCCTTCTAATATAGCACAACAATTAAATTTGATAATGTACTTTCAAAGCAAATTAATAAAACTCTAAGTGCGAATATACAAGTTAAGTACAGCTTTTGGTCATATGGCTAATGAACGCTGACTTTGAGCTTCAAATTTGACAGGGCATGAATTCAGTCTTCAATATGTGTAATCTCAAAATATTACTTACAAATAATTAAATACAAGAAATAATTCCAAAACAACTGATAATGGGTATTTGTCAATATTCGAAACAGTTGCATGGTCATCATTTTTGTTGTTGTGGTTTACTATTTTTTGAAACCTCTCTACCAAACATAATAGTTTTTATTAAGTAAAATATTGCCTTCCGTCATGATTGTCGTTAAATTACAACTAAAAAACTGCTGATTTTTTTATAGTATTTTATCAATACATAAAAAAATCCACAAAATCCAGTTTGTAATAGGAACAGTATTATTGCTATTTTGAAAATTTTCTAAATTTAAAAAATTTTTGGTTCGCATAGTATCTACAGAGGCAAATAAATCATATAGAACTTAAATCGAGGCAATAAACTTTCGATTTTTTTTCTCTGTTCTTGCTAAATCTCTAAATAGTTTTTTAAAGAGAATTTTATAGAACAGATTTTGTAAAAATAATGTCGTTTTGTTTTTGTATTCTAACATTAAAAACAGTTCCTCTCTTGTTTTGTGCTTAGTTTTCAAAATTCAATAATCAATCTCACTTACAATCCGATTTGAAGTATGTTATTATAGCCATAACATTCTTTAATATAAAACTGAGATCCTAAAAAATTGTGAATAAATTAAATGTTTACTTTGAATATCTACATGTTTTAGTTATCTCTGATATATATATCTATCTGCTGACGTATGCGGATGTTAAACAATATTATATATGATTAAGTAAACATATTAAATATAAATAAAGCTCAAACAACATATTTTTTTATTATAGTATAAGACTTTCAAAATATTTTTACCTAAAACATGTATTTTTGCATATTTTATATAATATTGACATTCGGCTATCTTTTAGGAACCATAACGTGGGAATGTAAATGATCAAATAACATTTCAAAACAGGATTATTACTTTTTTTCGCCATCAAAAAGAGGCAAATTGAATTTTAAATGCGCTTGAAACAACAACGAAAAAAAAACAGAAATTGGGTTAATACAAATTTGACAACAACCCAAGAGACATAAACAGAAATAATGTTGCCATAAAGTGGAATCGTGCACTTTGAAAAAAGTGGAATAATAAAAAGTAAGGAAAAAATATATTTTTCTAAGGGTGAGATACAGTTAGTGGGCAAGAAAGAATTATATAAAATTCAACAGTTCCAGTAAAGCAACAATTTGAACAACACGTAGTAAAAGAAAGGGAACAGGCCAAGAATAAGAATAAGAATACGAGTATTTGCTAAACAATTCAAAAGCAAAATGGCAACAATCGTACCAGGACACATGCATATACTATACATACTCAATCGTGCAGATACTTTTACAACATTCCACAATATAGTACAAAAAAACAAAAGAAAACAAAATAAATTTGTTAGCTACAATACAAATAAATCAGGTAGGTATGAAAGAATCATGTAATTACGAACGTGTGTTGCAAGTAAAAAAGAATAATTGTGGATAGGACATAAAATGTGTAAGAACAACGAAGTTAAGTAAATTTCACCCTTACAGAAAAAATTTTTCACAAACTGAAGAAAAGTTTTCTGAATGTCAGTTACATGTAGCTAATTACATTATAAACGAAATAATGAGGAAAAATAAAGTTTCTTAATTACGAAGAACAATTCAAGTCTGAGAATTTCTTTTAGTTAATTTTGATAAGAGCACAAACTTTACTTTTTTACTTGGTTCAAAAACAGATTTATTTTTTTATAATTATAAATATCAAATTTAAAAAGAAAACGAATATAGTTTAAGTATTTCTTATTTTCAATACTTTTAATTTTATAATACTTATACCATGGTTTTTTACAGAAGTTACTTTTCAATTTTTTAGTGCTGGTAGTGAGCAATATTTATAAATATTATTTTTTTTCATTCTCATTTTCTAATCTTTCAATATTTTCTCTTGTTTTCTTTCTTCTTTTGCTGCTGTTAGTTCGAACTTCAGCTATTATTTATTTAGATATATTATATATGGTAAAGTAAAATGAGCCACTCAGGGAATTAAGTTCCTGATTAATGTAAATTGAACAAAACTTAATAGTAGAAATGCATTTTCTATCCAATTGTATGTTATTGAAACTTAACATTATCTACAAATAAGCCCACTTACTAATGAGTGCATTTTTATTATTTGGTTTAATTTTTTGATTAAGGTTTGATTTTAGTTATAGTAGTCAGGAAGCTATAAAATCAGACAAATTTTGGACGGTTTAAACTAAAGTTGGTCCGAACGTACTGGCATCTCATATTGTATTAAAGTAAATAGTTGTAGTAACTAACTTTGATAAATAAGTGTTACTTTGTTTATGCTAAATAACACATTAGCATAAACAAAGTAAACTTATCTGTATCCCAGGCCACAAGACATTTAATGATAACAAAACAACAACTCAAAAATATGATGTGAAATGCCTTAACTCCCTCTACTAGACTCTCTGTGAATTAAACATTTCTTTGACTGCGTTTGTACTTAGAAATTTAAATTGTTTGAAAAGTTATGAAGCGATGCTAATAACGCAACCAAAGCAATTCAAATAGTTTATTCGGATCAATAACATAAATACTGACCAGATTCTTGACTTATCTATTGATTTCGTAAACAGATGAATATCCAGTTTCCTGAATTAATATCCTGTTATTATTTATTATTTAAAAAAAATGGATTGTAGGAATTCGATATTTGCAGATATTGTGAAACACATCTAATTTGATCGTGTTCTGTGATTTTCATGTTCTCAATCTAGCTTTACTTGAATTGAGAGATCACAAGAACTTAAACTGGATAGTATAAGGTTCAAGCTGAAGCTTGTGTTTAGCTTAACTTAGAGGTCATTATCCCGTATTTCGATTAAAATCATGAAACACTCTTCTAAGTCATCGCGTAACTGTTTATTTGGTATTAATAGATGATAAAAATATTGCTTTTTTATAACAAAGCTGCTATATAACATAACTAAGTTCTCTATAGAATCAGGTGGGTTTAGCATCCAATTACATAAAAAGTGTTGTTACCACATATTTATATAATGTTTATATCAATACAACTAATAATGTCAAAAATAATATAAGTAATTCTTCTAAATCATACATTAAATAAGAATTTGTCAGCTTACAAATTTCATTTAGTATTTTGATTGAATAAAATTGTTTTAAATAAAAGTTTGCGTTTTTGTTAATTATCTATTTATTAACATTTTAATGCAATAAAATGAAACTTAAATGCTTATAGTGTGCAGTATGATTTATTTACTCAAATTTTGTAGTGAATAAATGCATACTTCCACCGTTATTTAATAATCGTTTAAAATATTTGACATTTTAAAAGCAAACCAATTTACTGAACAGCTTTAGAGTAGTTCTGTTCTAATTTTATCGCTTTTCGTTAGCTCTCAACAATATTTTACGCCAATTTAGCCACTATAATTTCTTTACGTCATTGCTTTTATGACATGCAAATTTGTCGGTTGTGGATTGGCTTGCACTTGACAAATATATTAAATCGTGAATCATTTATAGAATTGATTGAGCAAATAATTTTGCTGGTTGCTTTTTAGTAATAGGTAAGTGCCTTTGAATTTGATCACAATGAATATAAAATTTAAATAAATTAAATTCCATATTCAAGTAAATGCTAGATATCTATCCTCTTTTACTATTTATTTTACTATTTAATGCATTTCATATATAATATTCAATACATGAATTCTTTCTTTGCTTAGTAAAAATAAATTGCATTATTTCTTAATAAAACCTCATGACACAGCTGCATGGTTTAAATTTTATGAGAAAAGTTTTAGGCGCAAAGCAATTCAAGTAAAACTATTTTAAAAAATTCTTCAGCTTTTGCTATAATAATATGTGCAATATAAGTTTCAAAATTCCTATTACCACAGTAAAGAGAATTGAAGTTGATCAACTTTTAAACTTTTCTGAAGGTCTTAAGTGCATTTTAAAGTAAACTATCTACAAATATTATTAAATTTATCTATAATACTTTAGTTCCGTACATTACAAAATATGAAAACATGTATAAAATTTCAAGCATATATGGAGTAAGATTTAATAAATAGTGCTGAAAGTTATTTTAACTAAACTGATATTTATTTTATAATTTTTAAGTTTATTTTTGCAAAATTAATATTATTAGTGCAGAAAACACAATATTTATTGTCACATTATTTTAATAATATTTATTGTTAATACAAATACAATTAAATTATATTTATTCAAAAAAGATTCTTTCAATATTCATTAAAGATGCTGTACAGCCACCAAAAGGTGGTCTACCCACATTAAAAATAATAAACTTTAACCTTATATCATTTGTAATTTTATTTCTTTCCTTTACGCACCTTGAATCCTGAATATGTATGTTATTTTCTTTAAAAGTTTGTCTTCGCATTCATGGCACATAAAAAATATGAACTCAAATGTAAATATTAGTACATATATATTGATATATAGACATTTCACCGTAAAACAAACTGACACCACCCATATGGCATATTCTTTAAAAAAATCAAAATATTAATTTTTAATTCATACGCAATGGAGCGTATAATTTCATTTAATAAAAACTTTTCTCCAAATTTATTATTAATTTTTTGAAAACAATTGTTGAAATATTTTAAGCAATTACACTTACGTAATGTCTTTAACCCCTGTTGAGGAGTGTATTTTTGCAACTATAGACACTGAAAAACCCTATAGGCGTTGAAAATACAATTGTACTTATGGTAACTGTAGGGCATTGCTGAATTGTCAACATTGCCTGTGTAAACACATCAACATAACGAAGCATGCCTTGAGCTATTATGAATGGTGAAGTCGGATGAGATCTTCAAAAAAAATCCATATAAGAATTTGATTTGAATTTGGTAAGGTGTAAAAGGCATTTTAGTTTGATTGGTCTTCCTGAAATTGGATGGCAAGTATGCTTTTTAGTCTCACCCTAGTAAGAAAGTAACCGACAACATCTTTAGTTTGGTACTTTAGTTTGATTGGTCTTCCTGAAATTGAATGGCAAGTATGCTTTTTAGTCTCACCCTAGTAAAAAAGTAACCGACAACATCTTTATTTAACCGTCTTGGCACAGCATTTCGAACAATATTTTTAAACACTTATCGTTGTATTATAACTGTTTCAACATCTACAACTTATAAATTTACAAATCGGCTATATTTTCTTGCATTTATACTAGAACTACAGTAAGATCTGGTCAAAAACCATGTTTTAAAAAAAAGTACTTAAAATATTTGTGATGGGTCTGTTTTAGAGATAGATTTTCAAGCATTGCTTAAATTCGCAAAAAGATCGATGATGAGTGTATGTAAATATCCCAACCAAAATATATAAGCCACCAAGCTTATATCAGCTCTCGCATTATTATACTTTTTTGATTATTCAATTTTAGCTAATTGATTGATAATATAGTTCAGTCTAGTAAGAGCTCAATACAAATTGAATGCTTTGAAGGGTTTTCAAACTGATAATATCACATTCACTATAAAGCTATGCATATTATTTAATATAAACATTAATTGTGTAACGTTTATAAAAATATTTAAATCGATAACTAACTAAATAGTAAATAAAGCGCCATTTACTGATAATAAACTACGAGTAACTCCATTTTTGGGTATAGTAGTTTTGCTAGCTTGAGGACTGTTGCTCATGTAAATTCAATTATGTACCGTGACCTCTTCAAAATAAGTTCAGAATTTAGAATTAAAGAAAATACACTTTTGAAAACTATACAAATAGGTGAAGCTAAACCAAACTCAAAACATTGGTTAATAATAATGAACAGAAATTTGAAAAGAGTTACAAATGCAACATTGTTGGCAAGAGAATTTGCATAACAAATACAAACTAAACCGAATGACATATAAATGTAATAAGCACTTTTTGTTATCTCTTGGGATGAGTAGAAATATTTTCGTGAAAACAATTATAATAAAAAGATAAAGTATTGAGCTTACAGAATATTGTAGAGCGTACCTAACTGCAAATTGTACCTAACTGGTGAACGAGAACTAAGAGTTTTTTAATTTTAATAGTAAGAATGTAATTTTAGAGTTTTTTTTTTGGTATACAAAACTTTTTATTTAACTAAATTTAACAAACAAAGAAATGTTCATACATTTTAACTATAATGTATATAACAAAATTATATTTCTCCTTTCAACAGTGGACACCCACAAAACAGTTTTTTTTAAAAAAGTATGAATTCAATTTTAACAATAGAACTATTTTCATTAAATGTCTAACAATATTTAAATTAGAGCTCACTTCATTTTTAAATAAATACTTTCATTTAAATATTATTATACTCGTATAGTCAGTGATAAGGAACCGTTTTACCACAATTTGACACGTCGCATACTTGAGAAATTTAAGTACCACATCGTCATCATGGCAACGTGTCAGATCCAAAATTTGATGAAAACGAACTTAACAGAAGCAACGAAGCGAAAAATTATTCAGATTTTATTTAAAATTGTAATTACAAGTACGCACTGCATTTCATAATTATTAAAAATTTTAATAGTTAAATATCACTCAACGGTGTCATATTTAAAATGAGCCAAGTGGAGTGCGGATACCTGCTGTATACATAGTTGAAAATATTTATTTCGTTAGTTTTGCATAATTAAGAACTCAATAAACGATATGGCTTCAATAATATCTACATAGTATTTTCAGTCAATAAATAATTATAATGGCATTACACAAAAAAAAAATATGAATATTGGCATATAACATATATATTTGAAGCAGTAAACCAATGTTTTTTCAGTAATTACAACTAATAAAAAGCCAAATTGCAATCATTGAATTCATGGAATCAAAATATTTTAAAATGAAATAAGTTACTAAAAATATATTAAATAACATTAAAAAAGTTTATGAAGTTAATTAAAAACTTTGTACACTTTAAAAATGGTTATCTCGGATAAATACTTATTAAGTCCTGTGGTAGATGAGGTTATTTAGTAACTTAAAAACGAAAATACATTATTTTATTCGATTATTGAACGCACAAACCTCGCATCAGATGACTTCAAGACTGGTGCAAGAATACCTGGAAAAGCTAAACCTGCTTAGCGAATCAAATCAAATCTCTAAATACTGGAATATACTGGCGAAAACGAAACGCTGATAAACTAGCCAGGAATTGAGCAGTCACGCCGATGGTGTGGCGGTATCCTTTCTGTGGGTTATGACACAGTACTCTCCTTTCTTTGATAAAAATGAAGGAGAACTAGAACAAAAAGGATTACTGGAATGATCCAACAGGATTAAAACAATCCAAATCACTGATTGTATAAACTTATCAAAAGAAAAATTTTAAATCGGCACAGGAATTTTAACAGGACACTGTAAACTAAAATCTGGGATAGGGAATGAATCTAAAACAAACTTGTCGATTGCATTCGACCTGGCAAATGATTCAATTTTCTAGAAGTTGACACAAAAACTTCACATGGCCTCACATGACGTTATACTTAGGATTTGGAACCCAACATATAAAACACCGCTCCAATGAAAACGGAAAAAAAGCCTCTTTTAAAGGCTACAGTCCTGTACCCAAGAAGAGGTCACGTCTCTATAGAACACCGCTCCAATGAAAACGGAATGGTAACTTGTTTAATGGTTACAGAACAGACCAAAGAGGAACTCATCTCATAAATAACTAATTAACTAATTGTATTATATTTTTATACCATTATATAGTATTTCAGTTAATTTAATATTCTATAATAATGGTTCAAAATTGTTGCATTTTAGAAAATGTTCGATCGTTTGCAGAAAATATAATTTTTCTGAAAATGTTCCATAATTTTTTTGTGTATTTCTTGGATGTGCATATATTATTATGTTACGAATATTTTTGGTAGAAGAGTTTTCTTTCTAACATACACCATTTGTTTGATTATTAATAAAAAGGATTAATTTACTGTTTCTTTTTTTTGACAAAATTACACAAATTTAGTAGACAATATTCATACGTCATAGCAAATTTTTGTCAGACCGTTTTTGTATACAACATTTATTTATTGATAATATATATTACAAATATATGTATTAAAGTAAGCACGATTTTATGTAAGAACTATTAAATAACAATTTTAATGTATTTGTGTTTAAGTAAATAGCCAAAGGATGAGATTTTCTAATCTTTCATGAACTGTATATTACACAAAAATATGTAAATATTGAATATAACCCATATTGTATAATAGAAAAAGGAATAGTACAAATGAAACTATATACATAGTAAATATACCACAAATACTGCCAAAAGACTTCAAAAACAGAGTTTGCCAACATTGAATAAGGCTTAAGATAAAAATACTCAACTTTTCGTTTTATGTGTTTTCTTCACTCATGTCTTCTGGCAGTACCAAACGACTGCATTGTACAATGCAAAAAATTGAAATACATACTATACTACACTAAAAAAGAATTTATGTGCTGGTGTGAAGCACTCTTTTTATTACACGCCTTGGGGCAACTCAATCGAACATTTATGCGAACATAAAGCACAAGTAGATGAGCAATCATAGAACCATAGATAGTACTTGTATAATTCAACCTCAAACGCCTCATCATCATCATAGTCATAATCAAAGTTATCAATAGTTCCCATATCAGTTGGCATACTACTTTTTGTATTTACTATTCATTGCACACATTACAATACATACTTATCATGTGATATGAATGCATGCTCATCTTTTGCTGAAGTTGTATACATACTAGCATCAAACACTACTTTTTCCAACAATAGTTGGAACAATGTTTCCGCCGCCTTTATTATGACAGACTGTTCCATTGTAAATTTCAAAATTTCTCATCAAAATTGAATATGAAAGAAGTCTGGGAGTCTTGAACTTCTTTTCAAATTGTTTGAATTATCTTAGTGTGACACATTTTAATTTGTCAAATGACATGTCTACATGTCATCATCAATATTTACAATAAATTGTCATATGCAATTATTATTTATGACAAGTAAATTAAAAATGTATCATTGGAAAAGTTTTGCTTGAAAGTGAAATAAAACACTTCAGCACTCGTACGTGTAGTTGATTCTCAAACTGCCTAACTAATTCCTAACTAAAACTGAACTTATTATTAATATTTATTAAAATGAAGTGTGCATATTTTAACACTTTTCGAAAGTCATTTCGGCCAACTCTTGAATTTTAATACGCCTTGCAAATTTGTAGAATAAGTAATAGGAAACTTAGAGAGCTGAGAAGATATTAAAATATATTACTTGTGCTATGATTAAAAATAGTGGAGCAAAAGTTATGGAATGCAACATCTTTCTATACATACAATTTCCAGTTAACAGATTTGGCAAGGGCTTTATGTGAAATTTACGTAAGGGTAAAGTTTGCATAAAATTTTCAAAATTTACCAAAATTACAAACGCAATCTCAATCTGTTTTAAGCCCATAAAAATATATTATATTTACTTTGCTCTCGGATGATGTTATTAGAATATGGTTTCATGTTTCTTAAATGTTTTCTTATTATGTTAGAATAAGAAAAGTTTTTGTTTTGTTTGCATTTTCGTGCGAATATAAAACATCTGCAAAATAGAATAGAGCAAGAACTTCTTCCCAAATTACGTATTTAAAGCAGAATACGAATATTTGCTTTGAACTCATTATTGTAATAAAAATTCTTATATTTTAGATGCCATAAACAAAAATATTTTTACAAGTACAAGTTACACTCTATTAAAGTTTAAAAGGAATATAATTCTTTAATATTCTTCGAATATTTATACGGGCACGATTTATTTTTACACAATATTTTTATTAGTCAGCCATATTATATGAAGTATTATTAGTAGTATTAATATATTAATAAGAAAATCTAAATGCATATATTAGATAAGAAATTTAACATAGTATAAAACTATTTTAGAGAAAACTTAGAGCATAATAAAATTAAAATAAGTACTCGCAAATAAGTATCTTTATGTATATGAAAAAGATATATAAGAGACAGTAACGAATTGTTAAAAATGTAATGTCCTTTAATATTTAAAATTTTAAAAAATATATAAAATGACATTAAAACATTATTTTATACAATCTCAATTGAAAAATACTTAGGAATAAATTAAATCATGATCCAGTGTATATGATTTCACTATTGTTTGTAAACAAAGTTGTGCAGTATTGATTACTTTTGTAATTGAATTACTTTCAATTACTAATTGCAGTAATTATAATGGATATTTGTAATGCATTTGATTTTGCATAGCTTCGGTCATGAAGATATCCACAGTGTATGTATACTATGTGACAAAGATTTTAATATATTTTTTAACTTTAACTTTAACTTTAATATGTAATTTATAATTTGCAGATATATTGCAAATTAATGTTTTGCCTAACAAAATAAATTCTGTTCATGGAGTCATAGATCATTGACAATAGAAAATTAACTAAATTTTAAAGTTTCTAGCTATAAAAAGTTTCTTGCATTATATAAAAAACACATATCTATAGAAAAATGTAATTTTATTTCCATAATATTCGTATTTCAGCCGACTCTTTTAACATTTTGCATATCATTAAATTTTAAGTTCTGAATTTTAAAATAAAACTAACATAAAAAATTACAATAAATTTTGCAATTTTAATAAATCATAGTTTAAAATTTTTTAAAATAATAAATGCAATAAAGTATAAAATATTAATAGTGCTAGCAAATATACTCGTACTCTCTTCATGCCAAAATGAAAGGCAATGCTTATATAAGCCGTATATATACACATACAAAAGTATAAAAATATAATGTTTTACTCTATATGCAACGATATGTAAACACAAAAAGTATATATATTAAATAACACATAGTGTGCATTATTTCAAAAGAAAATTTTTGTTGTATAAAAAGCATTGCATTTCCCTACATTTTTTAAAATTCCTCAAGGCAAACATTGCGAACTTAATTCGTTCACTGGAGTTTGCATACAACCGCCACAAGCAGAGCATTGAGCTCGAGCAGCAGCAAAACCTTTTCAAAAGGCTTATCAGAAATAAGCCAAGACTACAAATTTTAATATAAATCACTATATCCGCACACATGAACACACATGAAGTCAGAGAGTCTTGCAAAGCATCATGACATACGGGACAGGATAAGAGTGTTCGATGGCTCGTACTTACAGAACACTGAAAAGTTGGAAGTCAAGCGCAACAAAATGTCAGAGAAAATGCTAATAAAACTTGCAAAAAAAAAAAAAAACAAGAAAGGGAATTCAATGCACATCACCGCTGTTTGCATAATAGAATCCTAACAAACAGAAAAAACTCTCATACGCCTAGTGACCCCCTAACGTAATGATACGCCATATTGTTTGTTATTACATTTAGTATTGAATTGAAATTTTATTGCTTCAGCTATTTAAAAAATGCAAAGAGTGCATATATTGCAGATTAAATATTTATTTTAACAATAAGACATATTTTTATAATAATTTCTTTTTACTATATATAAACCAAGCAGTTCAACTTACTTGCACGTATGAGTATAAACGCATATATAAACGCAACCGTCAGACAAAATAATTATAGATTTATACCACATTGGAATAGTAATTTATTATTATTCTAGAATGTGGATCCTAATAGATATGTGTTAATTTAATTTACATGATATTAATGTATTTAAATCAAACAATTTGTGTTGGCGCTTACATATTTAAATTTTATTTTGAATGAGTCATTTTTAAGAATTTATGAGAATAAAAAATTTTTTGACTAAAGGTATTTGTTAATAATTTTTTTTTTAATACTATGCAACTTGATTTATTATACAGAAAATTCACATCTCTCCTATACAATTTTTTCGTTTTTTTTTTTTCACACGTAGTCCTTTCCTGCGTTAATGTCAAATACAATATTTAAAAAAAAAAACAGTATCCATATCATTATTAACTCACAGAACACTTTTACTATATAAGTATGTAAAATTTCAATTTATATTAATATTAACATTATTACTATATATAAAATTATTTTATATAAAACACTGCTCATATTACCTATCAGTTATAAATTAAAATCCCAACAAACCACACCACAATAACTCAAATGACAATAATCGTTTTAATAATTGTTTAACATTGTTTTAAATTTCAAAAACTAACATAAAAAAAAACAAAAATAAAATTGGTTTTAAATAAAATGCCAATCGAAGGAAAATAGGCGCTATTTACACCTTGCAATGCAACTCTTGAACCACCACACTAGCCACAAAGTCGTTCGTGTTTTCGCGGTTATTAGTTTGAAGCATGTCAATGTCAAACGTATGTTCTTTCATATATAACCGCACATACTTTATGAATTTGCATAGATATATTTGTTATCATTTGTATACTACTTTGTTTAACAACAGTTGTAGCGTTAACAAGACTGCATAATAGTAACAAATATAATAAATATAAAAATTAAAAAAAAAATGAATTACGAATAAAATGTAAAATGGATGACATAACAGAATCGAAACTGCAATTAAACATATTGACATTTTAACGATATAAAGTTGGTACCTTTCTAAAAGCTCAATATAGATACTAATGACTTTTTAACAAATACCACACAACTACCCATCCACCTACTCATTATGCAGAAACTACAATTCCATTTTCTGAGTAGTACATTTACAAACAGATGTGGAATATAGAATTTGGGTTGCATGGTCAATAGAAACCTTTACTTTGGCAGTAAAATTAATGCTAAGAAAGGCTGCCTAAATCGTTTGCTTTTATTAACATAGTATTTGTATCAACAAAATGAAAAACACAATTGAACCACTTATTTTTTTTTTTTGAAAATCTGAATATCTATAAAACTGAATTTATAATAAATGGGATAAGAAATATATATGTTATATAAAGGGTTAAGCGATTGAAGTGTTACCTATTCAAGCGACCATATCTTTTTTGTATGAAATTATTTTTTATTAATTCAAATTACATCTTATTGTGGAAATAATCAAAATTTCAGAATCCATTCACTCTAACAGGATGTGACCCCCTTTCGCCTTGACTATGGTCTTCACATGATTAAAAAAATGAGTTGCATGATTCACGAATGTGATCTTTCGGTATTTTGGCCCATTCCTGAACAATGACTATTTTCAACGCAACCATACTGGCATATTTTTTAGTCCTCATCTTGCTCTCCAAAATAGTTAAGATAAAATAGTCCATCGGTTTTGATTATGGCGAATGGTTCACATGAGCTTTATGAGACGGTGCTGAGTCTTGTTGGAACGTCCATGGTCTACGAGCGAAAAGTTTGCCTGTCCACAGCTCTAAATCAACTCCCAAAACATTTTCCCGATAATAAGTCGAATTGACTTTGACACCAGGCTTGATGAAAACAATTAGAGAGCATCCATCGGCGGACACAGCTGCCCATACCATTACATAAGATGGAAAAGACGGGTGGTCTTTCATAGTCTCAAATTTTCAATTAGGTAAATACGATCATTTTGAGAGTTTATGAACTATTGAATGGGAAAATTTTTATCATAGAACATAATGTTTGGAAATTCGCCACGTTTGTGCAGCGTAACAACTCTTTGCTTTTTTGAGTCCAACTTTTTGTTTCTTTCGTGTAAAACTTATGCCTTTGGAAGTCTTAAGACTTTACTTAGAGCTCATTTTTGAAAATGCGTTGGATGCTTCGCTGAGATATTTTCAGTTATTTGGCCACTACGACGACCAAAAAGTGACGGTCACTTTCCGAACCATTTAGGTGATGTGGCTGTCGACCAATGGCGACGCTGAATGTACTATTATAGTGATATATACAATACACAAACATTTTATTCGCTTTGATGTTTTTCAACTCACGAATAATAGCTGGTTGTAATTATCCAGCCAAATACAACACAATCACACTATAATGTTTGAATTCCATTTCGAATAACTTTTATTCTATAAAACTTAGACGCAAATGGTTGTGATAGTTTGTAAACAATATAAAAAGCTCTCATTCGTATGAATTTTATGTAGTTGGCAATATTAGTTTGACAGATATATCTATGTGTGGTTGGTAATACTTCAATTGTCTAAACCTGTACTCATTTTCCCAAAGGACAAAGAAAAAGATGTTAATAACAGCATCTATTAATTTTATATTACTATATATATATATAATCATAATTTTATATGATATATTACTTTTAGGTAATGTGGACAGAAGCTGAACGCTAGAAATGTATAATCCATAATTATGTATAAGACATAATATTTTCTTAAAATGTTATTACACAATAAATAGTTAAAAAGAAGTTACTTATAGTTAAAAAAATAATCTGCCTTTTGCATTAATTTCAGTATAAAAAAAATAATTAATAAAATAATTTCAATGCTGTGATACCTTACTTCAAAATTAATATCAATATTGATTATTGAGTTTCTGATTGGGGCTAACTAACATTAAAGATGATCGTTTAATGATTATTACTCGTCAGTCAAAGGTTAACTAATAATATCAAAGATAATTACATACAAGTATCATAATTAAGATGTTTGAAAAAATTTAATTAATTCATGAAAAAGTCTTCACATAGATTCAATTTACAAGTCATTCTATATTTATAATATGAAAAGGCTGTCTTTGAGAAGCAGATATTCTGTAGGATTTTTCTGTTTTCTCATCCCAAAGCTACAACTATTACTGATTGTGGCTTTAAAAGAAAAAAATACAAGAAGTCAGGTTGCGAATAATGTACTGAGGTATGAGTGAAATACAGTGATAGTTTTATATCACTTCATAAAACCAACATTAAAAGCAACTAACTAAATTTTAATGAAATAATTATTTTCTG
Source organism: Teleopsis dalmanni (assembly GCF_002237135.1). Lineage (NCBI taxonomy): Eukaryota > Metazoa > Arthropoda > Insecta > Diptera > Diopsidae > Teleopsis > Teleopsis dalmanni. The sequence continues at coordinate 52,124,203 of NC_051847.1, forward strand.
TACATTTTAATTAATAATTGGGCATATTTCTTACACTGAATGCATTGAGAGTGTAATATTAAAAACAAAATTAAGAGTTTTATTAATAAAAATATATTTCAAATCGTATCATTTTAATTTTTTTGATTCTTTTTAATGGTTTATTTCTTTAATTTTCTTTAGCAATTTTAATATATTATTTAAATTGTGTCAGTTTGTTCTTTATACTTCCTTAAGTCATTACTGTTTTTATAAGATACTCTACAAATCTGTGTTTGCATGTAAACTTAAGTTTCTTTGAGCTGCACTATATGATTCATTGTTGTAAATGTTTACGTTCTCTATGTAATGTTATACATATTGGTTACATATACTAAGTACTAAGGTTGTTACACGTCTAAGAACGCACTTAAAAAGGACTCGTTCTCCGTAACAGTAATCATGATAATGTAATTGTTTTTTAAACGGTATGTGTTTTAATCACATTTTAATATATATTTATGTAAATGTTTCATTTTATGTTGTATATGCAATAATTTGTGTTTTAATACTTACAACTGTGATGGGATAAAATGGATTTATAATGGTGAAAAGCAAGATATGATTTGGGCGTGTACTCTCTGGGCGCTTTCTACGCAAATCATCATTAGTCTTAACCAACAGAGCCTGCTGTTGACTTTGTTGCTGAACCACCTATAAGAAGTGAAATTTTATATTTAATATTCAATTCAATCTTAAAATTTAAAACTATTCTATATAATATAACATATTTAATAAAATATTTTAATCATATAAAAATAGATTTATTTTCCTATATGTTGCTAAGTGTACGAGTAAATAAAAAAGTATTTAGTTGTACGTTTTATGTGTTATTCATTTGTCAATCAAAATATTATTTGACAAAAATAATATAGAATTGAAAACAATGCGTAGGCAAATATTTATGAAAAACTTTACTTATTTTTCACCTGACTTTTTTAATTTAATATTACCAAGTATATCCACTTTTAAAAATTTTGTGAATTTAAAAAAATTTATACCATTACTCAAATAGTTGAAATTTTTGTGTGTAGCTTATCAAGTAAGAAAAACATTTGGATAACAATACTTTAAACTATGTAGGAAGTCGAGCGTACTTTTTGACATTGACATAAAAGCAAGTGGAAAGTATTAATTAACAGAAAAAGAAACAATAGTTTCCCTTGAAGATTGTTCTTTACAAAATAAAGAAAAATTTAATAACAAAACATTATGAGATTCTTAGTTCTATGATGTGCTCTTTCACTAAAATTTTATAAAAAATCCACTGTTTTTAGATACTTTGATTAATGTTATTAAAGTTAATTTAGAAGGATAAAATAGAATAATCTGTATATAAAAAAACTGTTTAGATTCAATATTAATTACATATTTTTGAATAACAATGGTATATAATAATGCCAAGTAACATTTAAAAAATTCAAAATTGGTAATATTTTCTATAATATAATACACCCAAAAATCAAGAAAAATAAATTTGAAATTGTTAAAAACTTACAACAATGTTATTAACAGTAGTAGAATTCAATAACACAAATTGTATCAGTACAATATAATTAAATATATAGACATTTCTATGTTTTTGGTATAATAATTGGTAAATGAACTAAATTATTTAAAAAATTTATCATACATAAATAAATAAAATTAAAGTTAATAAAGCATATAGCGCAATTGAGATCAGTACTTTAATGTTAGTAACAGGAGTACACTTCGCTATTATTAAGAGCAATACAATTTAATTGTTTATATGTAATCAATGGACTAATACAACTACGTTCAATAAATTTAATTTAAAACGCGATCTACATTTTAGTATTTCTGTTTGGTTTTTTTAACCTTTCTAGCAAATTTTCCAATTTTGAATCCAATGTAATTTTTTTGAACGTTATTTACCAATAAAATGAGAAAAAGTGAATAAAAGTTAAATGATATTAAAGCAACTTTTTTGAAAGTCTTTTAGTTTTTTAACCATTTTTATAAATAAACTTTCTCCTTGCTATTATTTAGTTTTGTTTACTCATATACTTTTACTCTGGTGGAACAAAGGTGAGACAGTCTGCATCGTTTTTGCAAAAAGGACTTTTTTACGTATTTTAGGACTTTTTACGTTTAACGCAAAGTATCAACTATATCTTGTCTGTTAACTGATATTTGATTAAATAATTAATAAAATTAAATTTAACAATAAATTGATTAAGCAAATACCGTTTTTGATAGTGCTGACATTTAACAATTATCAACTCGCGAAGGAAATGTTTACAGTTGGAATACTAGAACCAAAAACATAGAAATATTTCTACGTTTTTGTTAGACATTTTATTTTTTTTTATTTAACATTTTATTTTTATAAAACAAATAAAAAATAATTTTATTCTTAGTCTATGTTGTTTTATAATAGAAAGGATACTTCATTTAATATATTGTAGACTTACGAGGTGATCAAAAATTAAATAGAACATGTAAAATACACCCTCTACATCGTGTTTGTGGTGTCAAATTTTTTTGTGTATTGGTTGTGCAACGTGATGCGATGTTTAGTTTGTGCTTACTTAGCAAATGAAGAACAAGCATATAAGTGTTTGAAAATATTTTAACATTACTGTATTTAGCGATTTTTTGTAAAATGAAATATCGAAATATCGAATCAGAAAGTTCGTCTGAAATTTTATGCTAAAACCGAAAGAAATGAAATGAAATATATAATATATTAAAAAAGACTGTCACAACCACGAGTTTATGTCAAAAATACATTTAATGTGTCGCCAGATCAGGGTGTTTTAACATTTCCATCCTTGCAGATTGCTTTAGTTTTTATACTAGTTTTGGTGATCTAGCGTATAAGCTATGTTTTTAGCCATGCTATTCCAATGATTCATTTTTTGAGGCTTGGAGTACAAGCTCTGCAACCAACCAACATCTTCATCAATAATGAAAATGTGAAATTTTATGAAGCACCATTAGAGAAGTTGCTTTAGAAATAGAAAAATTATAATCTGAACATAAAAAGAAAGAAAGCAAAAATTGTCAATTATCCATTAATTAATGGTGAAACATAACATCATTGTAATGCAGCAACCACTTTATTCTTCTGACATCTATAAAAAATTTTTCTCCTTCTAAAATTTAGTAGACACTAAAAGCACAACAGTTTTTCACGATAAAGAAAGGAAATAGGCTCATCGCTATCCGTACCTAAAAAACTTTTACTCCTTCATACAAGAAATTATGGTGGCAAACTTATAATCTTCAAAATAAGAATATTTTTATATTAGTGAAAATGAAATCATTACTTTTCGAAAACGATCTTGACCACACCTTGTTTATGTAATATTTTAAAAGCCTCATAATTAGAATAAAAATAGATCGATTTTCGTTTTCATGAAATATATACCGATCGTGGTGATAAATTTTCTGAATATCATATATGTATATCATTAAATTTAACGTACTAAAAAAATTTGATTATTTTAAATTGGAAAAAATTGGCATAAAACTCCAGAACGCTATCCGCTGTCAGAAGCGTCCAACGCCATTCAACGCAATTTAATGCCTTGTAGCAAACATCAAACTTAACATAAACGACGAAATTACAAGTCAACAACAGAAATACTATTACTAGGCAATCTATGAGATGATTCTGTCTGCAATTCTCTGGTAGATTGAAATGAGCAGAAATGGCAGACGCGAATTCACGCCTACCACCACCCACCTGAAATCAGTAAAATATTAAGCAAGAAAATACTTCATTTGGTATTCATATTTAATTCAATATAAAACTATTTAAGATTTATTTTCTAAATGATAGATTCTCATTTGCACTTAACCCAAAAAACTATGCTAACACCATGCACCAAATGTTTCCGGGAACTGTTTGACTAGAAAATTATACCGAAAAGTAGAATAAATTTATCATTTGTCTAACTGTCTATTTGGCCATTTGTGTTTCTGTCTGGTGTTTTGTTTTTATTTATTTAACATAAAAAGATTAAAACTGATTTAAAATTCAAACGCATTTTAACATTTCAGCATTCTGCGCAATTTTAAGGACTTCGTACATTTCGCGTTTCTAAAAGAAATTAGTTTTCTGTTTGTATGCCTTTGTTGATCCAAATTGTAGATGTTTTATCTGTTTAAAGTAAATGCACCAATATACATTTAATTTTAATGCATTGCAAATTCATATAGTATCTGGCAAATCGAGTAAGGCACGCAATTCATAGTGACTTGCGAAGGCATTATACCTAGTACGACTGTCCATGTGTCGGTATTCGCTTGGTTTTTCCTCATTTTTATCGCTGATTTGATGTTTTGCTGCCACTTGGCTTGATTTCTTGATGTTTTTCTTCATAATTTATTTGAAAATCTTTTTGATAATATTTTAAGAATTTGGCCGTTTGTCTATTCTTAATAAAATTATAATGAACTCTTGTAAGTTATTTTATTGTCAGTGTACACAAGAACTAATTCAAAATTCACATTTAAAATTTTAATAAATATGCATTCAGCATCATGTTTGTTTTTAATAAAACAAACAAATTAGTATATGAAAGTGAAAATTTGTTAATTTCTTTTCAAAATGTAAAGCACTTATTGTTTTAATAATAATCAATATGCAGTTTTCCTAATGAAATTAAAATATATGTTCAAATAATATTTAAAAGTTTAACAGCAAATAATAATTTTAGTATTATTATCAAAATTATAATATGTAATATATTAACAGAGGTATAGCATTATTAATGTGTCTACTCACAAATATATAAAGAAGAGCTTATTATCGATTTTGAGATATACCTACATTAAAAAAACTAAAAGGTCTTGTGCTTGTACGGAATTTAAACTGATGTGTAACCTCTAAGAAATTTAGGTTAGTAAATCTAAACTCTATACATTTAAACATATATACATATAAAGCGAAATTTTCTCTTGAAAATACATAGTGAAATCTATAGAGCTGGTAAAAAATTTATGTTATTCAAATCATATATTTTTCAAAACCAAAATAAAATCTCTGGAACTTTAACTTTATTTAACCTAAAAACAATGTCCTATATTTCCTCCTTCACACATAGTGGTTCCTATCCAACTACAGAAACCATAAATGGAATGCGATTAATATAAAGCACATATATTAATTTTGACGGCTATTTATTGATGTACAATTATGTAAATAAAATAATTGGCTCTTAATATAAAATATCTTTGTTGAACTTAAAAATATTTTATCTGTTATAGATGATGACCAGGTTGAGCATTGAGATCAGGTGGAGAGCATGTAAATAGTGTCCAATGTAAAATATTTACTATGAATATGAAAGTGAATAGATTAATCATATAAATGAATAAATGAGTATCCAAGATCACCACAAATATAATATACTGTTCACGAAGCACGAACTTGTTGAACACTACATCAGATTATAGATTTTAGATTCTAGGAATTCTTCTGATGAAGTCAAAAGCGAAATTGCCGAAATACGTATAGGTATATCCAAAAAAATACGACCGAAATAAAATTTAACAACTAACATTGTTAGAAACTACAACCCAAATTTATTCAGAAAATGAGCTCATTTGTATTATTTTAGCGATCTATAAATTCAGTCACAAATATGTTAGTAAAGGCTCTAGCCAAAGTTAACAAAGGTTTTTGCATCACCTGAAGAGACTACTCTGTTTATACGTCAACACGATTTAAGAATAGATATTACAGCATATTGAATGCGTATTGATTGAATATGTTTTATTAAAAAAGATCAATACCCTGAAGTTATCTCATATTTTTCCCAACGTGACTCTAATAAGAATACTACAATTTGTAGCCACAACAAAATGCTTTAAGATTTACTGAAGCCGTTTGATACCTACTCCATAAGACTCCATATATAACATTCCTATTTTTAGGAGTTATAGCAGTAGTACCGAAGTAAATGCATTGGAATCGAAATTTATTGAAAACAACTTTCATAAGTTTTTATTTGAGTAAATAACGAGATTAACTCTATCATTATATATGCTGTTATAATACAATTTATAAATAATTGAATTTAATTGCTTAAACCTCTTAAATAATTTAAAGTAATTGACCTCTGTCACTATGATAATTAAAGTTTTGATCAATTAATTTTAATTAAAATAATTATAATTTTTTATAATTTACTCGTACCTGGGTGAGAGTGAGCAGTTGTTTAAAAAAAACTGCATACGCACATATTAAAAAAAATATTAACCTTACATAAAAACATTGCAATTAATTACGTGCAACGATATTAAAAGTATCAAGTAGGAAAATGGTACTTGATGATGCAAGGAACCAACAACGAAATTGCAATTAATATTACCACACTTTGCTGCGCCGAAAAGAGATGGTAGGTACATTTTAGACTTTTACGATACATTTTATATTTAAATATGGGGTAAGCAGCGGAGTCTTTCTGGTACTATTGCTTGACGCCCCTCAGCGGCGTGTAACCGCATTGAAATGACTTTCAGTTTCGCATGTCAACATTTCTGTGCGAAGATTTTTTGGCACCGAATTTATTGTTTTCTGATTTGTCCCTCTGTGCTTCAATTGGCTTCGGCAATATTCCAAAGTCAAACAAAAATTTCATATTTTGATGTGTGCAAATTGCATCTACTATCTGCTTTGTAATTTAAAGGCATTCTATTGGTGCAGAACTAGAGAATAATACATTTACTTATTTAAATGTGTAGTACATTTCTTTATTTTTTTTTTTTTTTTGCAATTAAAATAACATGAACTCAACATATAAATATTATAATATTCATAATACAAATTAATTAAATCAAAATAAGTAATAAAAAATACTGATCTAAATTATATTTAAATATTATAATATTGGTTAAGTCTTTTTAAAATATTATGTCAGTATTTATTTATCAGTCAAATTCTAAAAGAATCATCAAAATACGCTGACATAGAAATATATATGTAACATATTATGTATATAAAACATGAAATTTCAAGTGCTCACACTTAACCAGAAACTACTTCAACAGCTTGGGTGGTTCAAAGTTTCTTCTATGAAACATTTTCTTTTAAGAGATAAAACAAATGTTTCTTAGTTTTCTTAAAATTTGTAAAAACTTCACATTCAATTTTAATTACAGGGCAAAATTTTCAATAAAATTTCATGTTTTATTTTTGTAACAAATATTAAATTTCAAAGAAAATATTCTTGCTCTATTAAAATGCAGGCGAACTGGTGACTTATTGAAAATTTCAAGCAACATGAAGTATTATTTAAGCAAATCATTTTCGAAATAACATATTGAATTTCATTATTCCAAAGTTAATGAGTCTTTAAACAACGCATTACGAACACACGTGTTTATAATTGCAGTAATATATGATATAATTGAATTTACTATAAAAACTCCTGGATTCTCTAAAATTATTTAAAAAAAAAAAATTTTTTTAAAAAATACTTAAAAGAAACAATTTTAAAGTCCACATTTTAGTATTTTGATATCATTCACTATCAATGGATAATATCATTCTTATTAGTAATTCGCTGTTTTTATCTAATTTGAATTTTAGTGACTTCATGGTACTTCCCTTATCAAAATTGACAATAAAAAGAATTCATTTCAATATCACCCGGATCATCCAAAACTCAAAAAACTGAGTATAAAACATATTTCGAAAAATGTATTAAAAATATCCAGTGCTGCGTTGACTCGGTAGGAAACTATTTTGAATAAACGAGAATAAAAAATAAAAATAATATTTATATGTTTGAAAGAAGTGTCTCATCAGATCTGCTATAGACTATCTCTTAGAATTTGAAGTCAGGTGACTACAAAAACGACAAATACTTTTTGCGCAAACTGATTTTTCTCTTGTTTATAACACAATTAATAATCTTGATTTTCATAGCAATTAATAATAAAAGAACAAAGTTTTTATATCAATAAATAATAAGTTTTCAAGAAAACTGGTCTCTGCAACAAATACACTTGTCAAAACTATATGCTGCTTATTGCTCATATCATGTTCTTTAGCTCTCAAGCTAAAGAGACAAAGATTTATGAAACACATTGCCATTACATCTAACAATTGTACTAAAATTGTACTGAAACTGCAAATAAACCGATAATTCGTAAATAACATGAAGTGTATATTTCAAATTAAAAGATTGCAATGAGTTCCCATACCCATACCAGAACCGGGATTATAAATATTTCAAAATTCTTACGAACTATATGAGCCAGTAACAGTTCAAAAAAATTCATAAATTTAATTCCAAAGAGGTCATGGAAGCATTACTTTTAAGATTACTAAGTACTTTATACTTGAATTCAAAATAAGTATACATTAAATTCGTATTAACAATATATTATTATTTATTAATAAATCAACATAATTTTAGAAAGTTGAATTTAGATTTTAACCATTGTTTTTACTTTCAAGAATGATAGTTTTAGTTCTCTAATATACATTGAAGTCTTAACATCTAGCAAATTAGTTTAGAAGAGATTTAGTACTAAAAATAGATACCTGTAGAATTTATATTACATTTTTAAGTGCTGCTTACAGGCACTTTTTTTTCGTTTTCTATTAATTTTCACGAAATAACTTTCGTTTTTGCTTTTTTGAAGCTTTTTGCAGATGCTAAAGTATATATTTATTTTAATATATAAGTATGTGTTTTAGCTAAATTAATTGAAATTGAGCTAGTATGAATGGTATTAAACGCATTTACTTTGTAATTGAAGCAATTAAGATATAGTGGGAAATCATTTCTATGTATAGTTTAATTAGATTAGTTAATAGTGTTAAGATTTTTGGTTTATAAAATTAATGTAATTGCAATTTTAACACCAATAGAGAACTTATAACTCGTTTAAAAATACTCCAAATTTTCTAATACTATATGTTTCAGCGCTTCAAGATAACACTAAAATACGATGTCCAAAAACATTAAAATAACTGTATTTACAATATGTTGTGTTCAGCTGCTTTGCGAATAAAAATAAATGCCGATAACAATAGAAAGAAACTCTTATTATATATTCAAAGCATATTATTTTTCAAAATATAAAAAATAACAAAAAATAACAAAAAATACACAAACATAACAAAAATAAAAATCACATCAAATTGTGCAATAAACATAATTTGCAGTAGAAGAAAATGTAAATAAATTTGACCGACTCACACCAATTAAAATTTCTAGAGAAAACAACGTGTTTTATTGCAACTTAAAAAAAAACTTGTACTTATAGTAAAAACAGAAATTTATAAGTGCATCAAACATTACTCAGTGGTGAAATAATAAAATATATCTAGATACTTTTTCCAAAAGAAACAAAAAATGACTTAATTTTGTTGTTCAGACACATGTCATTTGTCAAAATATTTTCTGACATTTTTGTTTTTGTATTTTGTGGTTGGTTGGCTCTTGTTGTTGCTATTTTATAGTGACGTTTGCCAAAAGACAATTTTCCTTTTGGTATTCTATTTTCGTAAGGCAAAGTGATAACCAGCAACTAAGAAAATATTGTATAATTAATTTTCAAAATAAAAATGAAATATGTATTAACATGAGAAATTCTTGAGTTGTAAAATAGTGAAAATGTAATGTAACGTAAGTAAAAATGAATACCAAGCAAGCTAGTAAGATAGATAACAGATATTTTTATCAAATTTTATATTGACTAATACTAAAATAATTTATTTACCCTTCAAACTATTTGAATTTAGTTTTGGATAAATTAAGCTTATAAACGTGTTCGTAACACAATTCACAATTTAGCACTATAATCGAAAAAGAATAAAGTAAGCAATAGTGAAAGTGACAGCTAATAACACCAAAGCAAAAAAGTAGCAAATAGATGGAGCATACAGTATCATTTCACATTGTTTATTTAAATTCATCTGCTCACTGGTACATTTTGAATGGAATTTATTAAGTGATCTTCATCAGAATGTATGGTGCATATACGCATTATAAACTGTAAGCCCGAATCTTGGGCATCAACACAAAATTTAGAGTTAATTCCATGTAATTCTGCTAAATTGTTGTGTCGAGTATTTAAAGTCATGATAAGTAACCCTAAATAAAGTCATTGGACAAGAAAATCTGTGATAGCTATGGTACTTTGCAGTAATTTTTTTTAACAATTAAATTTCGTCAAAACAAGAGATTTTATTTAAGCTTCCAAAAAATATTTTAAAGAAAAATTATTCCCACATGGAAAAGGCACGGATGTGCATCCACGTTACTAACATGAAACCTGTTCCCTTGTTCTTAGTAAAATGTTTAAAGAATATTATTTAACTTGATATATTATAATTTCTGTTTTAAGAAAGACTTCTGTGAAAATAGCAATAATAATAAAAAAATTAACTTGTAACTATTCTAATTAAAATTATTATTATAATTTTTTTTATATAAATAAACATAACATTAAGAGCATTTATAATAAAAAAGTGCCAACAAGAGAGACATACAATTAGTACTACTGAATTGCTACTAATTTGCTAAGAAAATTAACAATAACCTATAACAACCCTGAATCATTGCAACGCATTGCAATTTCTACATATTTGTTTTTGTAATTTCATTTACTATTCGACTGAGACAAGCTCCCTGTCTTGATACGCTTAATATGAACAAACATACCAAGCATTTTCATCAAAAATTTTTATGCGTAGAGATGTAGTGTGATATGCAACGCAGCAATGCTTGTCGACAAGCACTTAGAAATTACAAACACCACTTTTTGAAATTTACGCCCTTAAATGTAATTATAAGGAGCCTCAATAGCAAAATATCCATTTTATGGTGGTGATGCTGATATGTTTTAATAAATTTCTCTAATTTGGAGCATAGATATACTAGGTCACAATCTATTGTTATATTTTATAAAGACTAAAATCTAAAAAAAATTTTAGAAAAAAATTTTCTTAATATATTGAAATGGTCTAACTGCGAAAAACAATAGAAGTGTATATGTATTTAAAAATAACTTTTTTTTTTTGACCAAGTTGTGTAAGAAAAAATATGTCAGCACGAATGAAATAAAAACCCATAACTCAATTTATGAGATTTTCAGAATTTTGACCTAAAACAATTGAAAAAGCCGAAAGTATTATCAAGAATAACATTTCAATTTATATGTTTCTTTTTGACGTCACCAAAAATTTTCAATAATTTTTAAAGCCCATACATATAATAGCATATATATATACATATATATATTTCTTCTTTTTTGTTTTTGTTGAAAATATGAAAGAACAAGGCCAAAACAACGCCATCTGGTGATTAATAAAATAAAAAATAAGAAATAAAAAATATTGTTAGTAGTTATACTAGCCAATACACGTGAACACGAGCGAAGGTATATATGTGGGTGTGGAGGGAGGATCGCTTATGTGGTATGTGGCGCACATTTCTTTTTATAAACATCACAAAATATTGTGCGCCGCCATAATTAATTAACAAATAACAAAAACAAAAACTAAAAAAAAATAATGCATCTTTGTACAACAAACAAATTACGGTTGAGCGTCATCGGAACCGACCGCAAGCATTACTAATGCTGCCCAAAAGTGGTCCACAAAGTCATGCTAAGCGGATAGCGGCTCATTCGAATGTTATTCAAAATATTTGCTATTGCTATTGCTATAGTTGTTGTTGTTGTTGCTTTTGTTGCTTTTGTTGCTCGTTCTTTGTTTCATTTTCATTTTGCCAATGTGTTAATGTTTAAATACATTTTAAAAGAAAATAATGAAACTAATGAGCAAAATACAAAGCGAAAACCGCTCAAATTAATTTTTGGGTGGTATTCAAACTTTCTCGTTTTATTTACATTTGAAAATAGACTGAGATTTTTTACTTTCCATGCCGGTAGGAAAATTGTATTGTATTGTAGAAATTAACATTACATCTCATTGTTGATCGGTCTGGTCGGGTCGCGTCTGGTCCCCTGTATACATTAGGAGCTGTCTTGTACAACCACAACAACAAAAAATATTTAATTTGAACCTGTATTTGCGTATGTCACCGCAGCAAAGCAGAACACAGCTGTGACATTTCTGTGCATTGACACCTATTTTGCGTAGGCTGGGGGCGGTATTTATTAAAAAAAATTCAACATATGATTTTTTTATTCTATTTTCATTTTTATTTTTAATATTATTTTTTTTTTTTAATTTTTTTAAACATACATATTTCAACAGCTTTTATTTAGTCATGGTTTTGTATCTGTTTATATATGAATGGGGTAAAGTAAGACACTTCTGTTGTTATTATTTGATTGTCTTATCGAAAAAGTGTGAACGAACTGACATCTCACTTTAAGCAAGGTGTTTTATCTTATTTATTAGCATTTATTTGTATTTACTTCATTGAATTCATTTTTATTGTTTTAAATAAAGTAAACTTCATAAAGTTTTGTAATATTTTTTCAAAACAAACCATAAAAATTGCATAATATCTAGAAATTAGTGATAAATTTATATTCAAGTAGCAACAACATTTCCTCATCAACCAGAGATAATTTCAAATTTTATACATTAATTGATCAACTATGAAGTAGAACAAATATTTTCGAAGTACATATTTTAAACAGCTGCAAAATACATAAAGAGCAAATATCTAAGTAATACATATATACAGATAGGTATATTTATATGTATGTACGAGACCGTAAATAATGCAAAAGAAATTGCATTGTTTGCAAATGTCACAGAATTGTTTCTTTATTGGCATACAATATTTATTTATTTTGCACTCTTTCATTTTATTTAATTACTTAATGTACAATAAATGTAAACATATGCCACGCAGCTCTCCACCATTCAAACGTAGCTTGTAAATTAACAAATTGCGGACGAACTCACAGATATACTCAAACGGGGTGGAATCGGTGACATCTGATTTTGCTGACATTTGCATAAATTTAAATTATTTTTAATTTTAATTTTAGTTGTGTTTACATTTTACAAAAATAGCATTGACACTCAAAACCATATAAACCAGTAATGCACAATTCATCTTATCATGTAAGATAGATACTACATGCACATTTGTGCATAAAGAAAATAAAAATTCAAGTAAAAATTAATTCAATAAAGTGTTAAAATCTCCACTAGTTGCATTGATGCTTATTTAGAAGATAACAGGAAATCTCACTGGTCCATTAAACCGAATTAACAAGTTCTTATTTCATTAACCCTAATGTGTATGACATTTGAAAAGGTGAAAAGTTGAAAGGTGAAATAATACGTGCATGCACTTTGAAGTCACAAAAGGAATCTTAAAATAGATATACCGCTTTTTTACAATTAATTAAAAAACTTTTTGATCTGGCTTGATGATTTTGTAAAAACTATATAGTTATTTAACTACAAATTAAATGTTTAAAACATGTAAAAATATAATCAACATATTCAGGAAGTTTAAACATTACCTGTAAATAAATGATTTTTTATATATCATAATGACGTTGGCAATTAAATTGCTATCATTAGTGCAAATCATTTTTAAACCATGGTAACTGATTTTTTCAACATAAACTCAATAATTATTTAAAGCACAATAATAACATTATATTACATTCGATAAAATAAGGATACCAATCATATCGTTTTTAAAACTATTTAATAATTAAAATCGAAATTCCATCAGCAAATAACATTTTTATAGCGTTGGACTACCGTAAAATTTAAACGTATTATTTTGTTACAAAATGAAAAAATTTTTCACATCAAGTTTTCTTTACAAAATAAAAGTTGTCCAGAAAGTTAAGGCTCGGAGAACTAAAACCTGCACTTTCAACTTGGTATCCACAATTGCAACATGAATGATGAAAAGAAAGAGAAGCTTTAGGCCTAACAGTAAATGATAGTACTATTTGATAGCTTATAAATTCAATCAACATTAAGTGAAAATTTAGATTCAACGCAATAAATGATGTGGTGCGCAATGTACTACTAATACATAGTTCCGCCCTGCGTTGAATACTGTTGAGTACTAACATATATGGTATGAAGATTTGTGTAAAGCCGTCGACCATACTGTGATACCATAGAACAGTATAGGTCTTATGGCAGTCGAATAAAGTCACTAAATTATGTGCGGCTGTAAACCGCACTTCATGCTATCGAAAGCAGACGTTTTGCTCCCTGACATTTATTTATTGAAAATTAATATCCTCCTTGCAATGGCCAAGCTGGCAATCACAGAAAAATATCTAAAATAAAACTTGAGCATATGAAAACTTACAGATCTTAAGATCGACCTGGTTCAAGCTGAACAACAAGCGTACTAGTCAGCTGCTACAACTAAGACGTGATCTGCAAGCACTATAGTACCGGTGCTGACGGCTTACTCCATACAAGGAAGACATACTGTACGACTGGATCTACCTTATAATGACTTCTAAAAATACATTCTAAAAATTTGTTGATAAACGTCTGTTGTAATTTTAATTATAATTTTAAAAACCATTTTAATGTACATATTTTATATTTGTGCCACGGCTTCCAATACCCAGCAGTCCTTTATTCTTCACAGATACTAATTACTTTTAAAATAATAAAAGTTGGAACATTCCAAAAATGTTAAAAAAAAATATACTTTAATTATATTTTAGCTTAAAAAATATATATTACCAAATAAAAGTCTCTTTAAAATCGAACAGTTATGTTTGCATTTGCAAAACGAATACGAAGTGGAAATAATAAAAATAAATAAATAAAAATAAAGTAAAACAGAATATATCCTTGGGATGCAGCAGCACGTTTTTTAAGCACAAAAGAAAATAAAAACTTTAAAATATCTTTCGGGCTTTGTTGTCGTCAAAGTCAAAAAATTGGGTCAGTCTCCAAAAAAAAAAAATAAGAATAAGGCGATCATGAATACTAAAACGAAACGGAGAGAACCAACACAAACAAAAGATCAATAATTCTACCGCATAGCGAGGCCTCTTCATTGCTTTAAGATCAGAAGCTCTTCACACATAACCTTTGTGAGTCAATCGGCCAACAACCAGCAACTAAAATAATAATAACAACAACAACAATACAATATAACTGTTTTGGTTTCATACATTTTGCTCTTCACATTTAATTACATTTTCTTTTTTACTTTCTTCACTTTTGTTATTAAAATGATTTGTTACAGTTTCTTTTTTATGTAAGATTTATATTTCATTTGCACGAACACAAAGCTTAACAAAGACCCAGAACTCAGAATATATTATATATTTGTTGTAAATACGAGTACGTACGGAACAGTAATATAAACAGTAAAATAATATATGTACAATATACATACATACATACATGCATACAGCATAAGCTCATGAAATAAATGTTTACATGCGCAAGCGTAACTTCAATACCAACAAAGAGCAACAGTAAACAATAATGACGTTGTTGTCATTCAATTTTTTTTTTTTGCTCAGAACTTAGGCTCTTTTTCTCTTTCACAACAGTCAACTGCAATTCGTTTCATGTTCAAGTTTTGTTTTCAGTTGATCATTAAAATTATTGTTTTGTGGTCATTGCAACTTTTTGGTTTTTTTTTGTTTTCCATTTTTTTTTTACTTTGTAGTTTATTTTCAATTGTGTTTGCCTTTTATTTGCAACGTATTGTTGCTGTTGTTGTTTTCGTCAGCCAAGTTAGTAGGTCAGCGAAATTCGCTTTGCACATAGAAACATATAAAAATGCAAAGCAATAAAGTGAATGCAGTTTTTTACATGTATGTATGTATATAAAGACTGACTTAAGCTGTGTTTTATTTGTGTATGTGTTTATTAAAATTATTTTTTGTATGAACGTGTTTGCTTAATATTTTTATTGCTATTGTGTTATTGTTGTGTTAAAATGTATGTAATAATATGCTTATGTGTGCATTTTTTTATTTTACAACACGATCGTGTCTTAGGCTTGAAAACTACTTGTTGAAAATGAATAAAAAATTTTTTAAATAAAAATGGTCAGTCAAAATTATAACAATAAGAATTTATCAAAAAAAAAAAAATTCGCGATAATTTTACAAATCGTATGCATTTAGACGTTGCTATTGAAGGTTAACCAGAACATAAAATTTTATAATTTAATGTTCGGTTTTTTTCCCACACATGTGTGAGTTGGATGCATTTAGTTGCATTGTGCGTTACTTTGGCACAAAAATTAATTCATGGATATATATTCTATGTTACGTCTTGGATATACAAGTTATTTGTAAGCTTGAATATTTCTATATAATTATAAAAATAAATAGTTTTTAAAATATACCACTGCCAAATTATTCTAAATAATTTCTTTTCATTGGAAGACTTTAATAATTTCAATATTTAAACTACCAGTATTACTACAAAAATTTATTCTTTTTAATTTTTTTTTTAGCGGCCAACTTCGACTATTTGCGAAGATGGAAAACAACAAGTAATCCAGTTTTGAATTTATAAGTTAACACTTTTTTGCAAATTTAATCTGAATTAGAAAAGTTTATGGGGACTCTACAGAATATTTAGCTCTCAGAAAAAAGTTTGTGTGCGAACAGATTACAGGGAAGATACAAGTGTATAAAAACAAATTAACTAGCCTAAAAAATAAACAATCAAAAGCTTCGATAGAATTGGGTAGTGCTGTCCAAAACCGAATACGGTAGAAACATCACGTTTCGTACAAATTTTTTGACAACATCAGTTAGATTATTTTTAAAACCAAAATGTAGTTTAATTGCAGAATGAGCTGAATACTAGAAACTAGTCAAAAAAGTGAATATATTACAATAAAGAGACATTATTAAGAAATCGAATTGGATAAAGTATTAAACGGCATTGTTTCGGTTTAAAAAAATTATATCAATGCCAACAACAATTTATAGTCGACCACAGCATTTGGCTATCAACACATATCAATAACAATTATTGCAATAACGTCACACACTATTTAAAAAAAAAATTGCAAAGATATAAAAATAAATAGAAATAAAAATAATGAATATGAGACAAACCAGATATATTGATATTGAGATACTTATCAACAGCGATCATTCATACATACATACATACATAGATACTAAAATGGTAAACGATATGTAAGGCACAGTCACTCCAATAATTATACACATACTATAACTTTGTATTTGTATATGTACACATCTGTATCTATTTTATAGATAAATTTATATTGTTTCTGTTGTAATAAATGTAACTAATTAAGTTTATTTACTTATTTATTATTATAAAATCTTGTTTTATTTGCAACTTTTTCACATTTTTTTTATTTTCTTTAGCAGAAATATTTTTAGCTCTGTTGCTATTGAAAATAGAGCAGCGTGTAAAGTATCTCGCAACCAAAGTGAACTAAGCCGGCGCACGTTTATACCCGCAATAACAGGTACCGCTTTTAACCCAGAAATCGATTTACTTTAAAGAACTAGTACGACAGCAAGAATGAAAGAGAAACTTGCTTTGCCATTTTATTCTAGATACCAATAATAATTTACGTTGGAAGAGAGAATTACTTAAACGCTTTAAAAAGTAAAGCGGCTAAACTCAAATAGTTTATTTTTGTTCAAACTATATTTATTTTCTCGCTTAAACATTTCTCTTTTATAAATTTGTATTACTTTTTGGTAGAATATCTAAATATTTTTATTAAACAAAAAATATTTTGTTAGCATAAATATATTAAGTTGAAGTTTTATATTTTTATGTATGAAACATTTGAATATGAACATACTAAATTAATAATTTGCAACATTAAATCTATACATACTAAAACTTAACTGTCTATCCATCTACCTATCTGTATTAATATTTCACATTAATTTTTGAAACAGACTTTCAATACATATTATAACTGTATTTTGAAGTCCAATGTAAGGAGGAGGAGGATATAAGAAGAAAAGAAGGAAATTTATCAACGTTACTAATGTAATGAAATTTTATAGTTGATAATTTACTACTATTTTAAATATTCTAAATATTTAATTATATTTATTTTGACGATACTGAAAAGACTTTCAGCATCGACGTTTGCATCACAAATTTTCAAATACAATTGTAAAGCATTATTGCAAGGTTTATGTGCAGTCCTGTCTGACAGTGTCTATGACATGTGGCAGATAATAGGTTTATATAGTTTTGTGATATTAGGTGAAAACTTTTTAATATATCACACAGTATAAATTTAATACGATATAGAAAGACGCAAAACAACATCACTTAATTATATAGCGTTGTTAACATTAAAGATGTGTATACAAAGTTTTTTTCAGAAATTTTCAAGCTTATTAGTACTTTTTTTCGTCAATTTGTATTATACTGCATTATTATGTAGTGATTGCCACTGTTAAGTTGTATTCTTATTATTATTTTAGAATTTCAAATCACTTAGTAATTTTATGTTGAGTTGAGGGCAAGTTAAGCTAAGAAACATCGATACAAATATAAGAACTAAATACGTAAAACAAAACAACAACTATTTTATCTTGTCTATAACAAAATTTGCTTTTTATCTACAACACTCACGTAAAATAGTAAACTATCCACAGCAAATTAATTATTTAAAATTCTAATTTTATTAGTTAAATATTTATTTACAGTTATTTTAATAAAAGTTGGAGGATATCGATACTATTTAAAGAAAATAGCTTTATTTAATTTAAAGTAGTTGGTTTATTTTACATAACTTGTTCGTAGAGAATGTAGCCTTTTGAGTTTACCAATCATTGTCCTATATGTAGTTAATCAAGATGGTTACGGTATTAGTGCTCCAGTTTCATGGATATTAAGGTACACTTAAGCGTCGGCTACGTCTTGATGTCAGATACATTTATACAATATGTCTAAAATCCTATTTTTTAGAGGCTTTGCTAACTTATTAGCTTCTTTAAAAAAAAAATAAATAGCTTTGTTTAATGCTAAAAATAATATACCAATCTACTGTAAATTTGTAGATAGTTTTAAGTAGTTACAGAATGTACCGCTCAAGTTCTTGCAGTTGCTGATCTAACTTATTAGAACACATAAATATCTAATACAGCGTGTATAAACGAGTTTAATATGTTGTAGATTATGGAACTCCTATACATTAAGAAATTCAAAACATACATGAGATATGGTATATAAAAGTTTCACAATAGTAAAAATACGGGAATTGGAACATTTATTTTATTATTCAGGGCGCTGCTACGAGTATTGGAACATTTTAATATAGATTCAATAAGTCGTTGGTGCCTACAAAAAACTTCGTTATAAAGACGTCTTCGTTATAGAGAGGTTGAACAAAATTTTTTTTTTGTATTTGACTGCACGTTTTTATTTTAAAAATATATTTAATTCATGTTTATTCATATATATATATATACATAACATTAAAAACATTAATGTTAATTTTTCCTTATTAAGGAATTCTTCCAAAACTTCTAACAAGTTAATTGCTTGCATATAAAGAAGTTTCTCATAAGTTACAACGTATTAGTTGGCTGTTTAATTTGAATTTGACTAAATTCGTTATAGAGAAGTTTTTTTGTATGTAAAAATTTGTTTGCGTACCTGAAAGAACTTCGTTATAGAGAGGAATTCGCTATATAGAGGTTCATTGTAGAGAGATTCGCTATAGAGAGGTTCAAATATATCAAAATCGCTGTGTCTTCAACAAAACTTAGTTATAAGGAGGAATGTCTTATAGGGAGGTTAGCTATAGAGATGCTTGACTGTATATCTATTCTTCGCATTGCTGTGATTATTGCAACATATTTAATATTTATAAGTTTCTATTCTATTCTACACTTATTCTTGCCGTTGCTACGATTCTTGCAATAACTTTAATATATATAAGATGTGGCTTTTAAATTTATTTTATTGGATTTGACACACAAATATCAATCATAAGATTTTTGTCATTTTATGAATCATTGTTAGTTTCCTCAAGAAAAATTTGTTAGATTTGTGAACTATAACATAAAATTATAAAATATAAAAGTAGAAGAAGCACTATACAAAATTAGAAAAAATGTGTAATACTTTAGTAAAATAAATATTTAGTTTATCTACGTATTATATGTATTTTTAAGTATTTTTAAAAAATTTAATTTACAAATATTCCGAACAAATTTGGAGGCATTGTAGTTGTTGTTTTTACTATGGTAAATAAAGTAGGTATATCAGAACTCTTTATATAACAAAATATATGAGTTTTTGTGTGATAGATATATCAAAAGAAAATGATAACCATTGCAACAACTAATTTAATTTATTTATGCTTTTTAAAACTATTTAATCGTTTCGGTTAAGCAACCTAACATTTATTGCAATAATTTGTTTATAATTATTTTAAAAAAATATGAAAAGCTAAAAGATTTGTGAATAACTCATTTTGAACGGCAATAACTCCGACAAATTGAGGAAATAATTGGCCGCAATAAGCATTAAGCTTTCTTTCTGAGCAATTGTATCTTTTTTCATTCAATTTTTCATATGAACAATTTTTAAGTGTAACTTTGATAATTTTTCAGTAAGTGAGTGAGAGTTCAATAACCTGGATGGATAACATTGCATATGAGTACCGACATACGAAAATGCTTACATAACAGTAAAATTCATAAATTAGTATGTGTACGAGCACTTGTATTTGAAATGAAGTACAAACGTAAAACAAAATAATCACATCAAATAATAAAACCACAAACGCAAACGTAAGCTAAAAGAAAATTAAAAATCCAAAAATTCAAAACTCGGAACCATAAGAAATTTTATAAAAACTTATGAAAAATAATGGAAATAAAAATTAAAATTAAATTCAGTAAGAATATTTGCTAAGTAAAAGGCTTTGATAAATAAAAATTTTTAACCAAAAGTTTTTAGCGAACGGAATAGCGAAATATATATTATGATCTATATAGATATTTAACAGATACTTTTCATGATGGTTTGTAAAGAAAAAATATTCTAAATAAAAATATGCAGAGAATATATTTTTTAAAATATGTAAAATTATTAACATTTAATATGATTTGCTGCAAAAATTTAATTTATAAACATATTATAACAATAATAGTGTAAGCCCTTTTACTTCAGACATACAGGGAGTCAATATTCAACTTTGTGCATAGTAAACAAAGAATCATAGTAACGTTAAATTGAAAATTATTGTAGCTTTCAATATAAGTTAAAAATTAAGAATGAGAGTAAGGGAGAAATGGACAAATTTTGATTTGAAATTTGGTCACGGTGAAGAGACCATCTGTACCTCATCACAACAGTGTATGTATGTGCTTCCATATCCACACAAAAATAAATATCTTTCAAGGCATAAAAAAACGTACTAAAGAAGTAGTATAGACAGAAAATTGAAAAGTGCGATACGACTCTCTGTATAATAGGCCTTTTGATCATTACCAAAATGAGCGTAAAATTGCCTTGACCATTCGTCATAATTGGTCATAAGTGGAGCCTGTCTGTATAATTTTTTGACGACCTCAGCTGACTCTTAGTTAAAATGTACACAATAAAATAAACACAAGTCAAGTTGCCAGTTAAGAGTAGCACGAAAGTAATTAAAAACTGCTAGCGAACTGCACTAAAAATAAAAATACTAATACAAAATATTTCTGTAAAAAATTATGCATTGAAAAATGCATAATATATTTACAAAAAAAGTACTTAAATAGTAACATAACATATTAGCAATTTACTACAAAACAAGTAATATATACAATTTTTAGTAAAATTAAGATTATTAGCAAATAAATTGGTCCGGATCAGCAGTATAGACTCACAAAGCGCCACTCTAACGAAGTTATCAGGAAACGGAAGCTGAAAAAAATTATAGACCACGGGTTTAGTATTATAGATCAGTGATGGTCAATCTCAAAACGCATTTTAAGGCATGGTAAAATTTTTCTTATAGTACATATTTATTAGTGAGTTCCCCGATGGCATGTGTGCTATAAAAAAATATAAAACGATTGTCAAAAGTAATAAACTTTTTTTATACCAATATCTGGCAAACCAAAACAAGCACCAATAAAGTAAATATAAGAATTAACACTTGCTTATGTAAAGATTTTGTTGACATCACTGTTGTAGGCCCATTACAATCAAAACAGTTTCAAGTAGTTCAAACAAGTAACTCTCGCTAAACAGGATTCAACATAGTATAAGGATACTTCCGACACTGATGTATGTCGATTTTGTGAAATGGACATAAAAGTCGCAAAGCAGTATAGGTATACCTTCTAAAAAACGTAGGATTTAAATTTACTAAAATATATTGTAAGCCCAATTATTCAAGGTTAAAAAAAGCATGACTAAACACAATTAATCTGTTTTGGTTGCGGTGCATCATGTCTTCTAATAATAATAATTACTCAGAGAAATCATTAAGTTCTAATTCCAAACGTCAAAATTTTTGTATGTTATATATTAAATCGTATTGCTTTAAATATATAGAATTTTGTTAATTCTTTTTCTCATAGTACTGCGAGAAACTATTTTTATGAATTCTAAATTGCACATAACATTTTTTTTAATTTTCATTTTATAAAAAATTTTTTACACAATGTTTACTATATATTATATACATATAATTAGTCACAAATTTAAATAAAATTTTATGTCTGAATTTAATTATTGAGGCCAATGTTAACTGGTAATTTTTGATCTCTAAATTCGTTATTTAAAAAGTTAGTAAGATGTTTTTGTCACATCATATATTCTCTTGTCATTAGATTTAAAAGCAAAACAAAAAATAAAATATATAAGCTACAACAACTTACTTTTAAATAAAATACAATCAAATTTAATTAAATAATTTTTCCTATGCAAAAATGTTTATCACGAGCTAGAAATGCATAAAAGGTATTCAATAAATATGTTTCGTTCAGAATATTACACCTGTGCATACGTACACATCATTGTCCCGATTATGGCATGTCATCGGTCTTATTATACAAAAATATTTTAAAAACATATTAAGAAAACCTAGCTCATTAAACCACTCATCTACTGTATATGGTATATCCTGAAATGTTTTTGTTGAGACTTCCTACTAAATGTCTTTCATTGAAGACGTTTTATATTATAACGACCCAGTTTAGTCTTTCTGATTTTCAATACGTATAATCGCATAGGATATGTTTAGAAGTCCCACTTGATTCCTATCAGCACCAACATTATTGCTCTACAGATAGATTCATCTCGTTAAGATGCTAATACGGACCGTGTGTACCTCATAATAGAATTTGCTAACAACTTAAGCTGTGTCATACTAAGAGAGAACGACTTACTATACCTTAAAACAGGTACCTAGCTTTATAATTAGTCGGAGTGCCAATAGTAACTGCTGTCAGTTGAAATTCACTTTTCTATCAGAAATTTAGTTGTTAATCAACTTTATTGGGAAATAAGTTTCAGTATAAAGAATTGAATAATTGATTCAGTCTTTGTACATTTTTATTTAGTTAAATTTACTTTAAAAATATTCCGAAATCGATTAATTATTTACCGCCCTTATTCAAAACTAACATCTGAGTTGTTCTGGAGATTGATGTATGGAGTTAAGGATATTTGCATAATGAGTGAGATGAAGACACTTCAATTAATAACTTTATGAAATGTTGTCACATTCAGCATAACTACCAGGTTTGTATTCTATTTAATTTTTATTTATTTCCAAATTTGAAGAAGTAAATTGCTAGAAATGAATTCTATCGAATGCGGTCAAAATCTCTTCAACTTGAATATTTATAAGACCTCGGTTTTTTTTTTTTTTTGTTTTTTGTTTGAAGTATATAAATGTGTTTACCATTGCAACAAATATTAATGCTGAACTATGAAAAACAACAAACTGTAACTTGTGCATTATGAGGAGAAAATATCTGTTTAAGGCGATGTCCAGCACTTCAAGAAATAAAATTATACTACTGGATAAAAAAGAATCATCTTCAAATGAATATTATACTTTGGTGAATGGCAAAAACTGACATTATTTTATAGTCTTTTCCTATAGAGATCTGACAATTCAGAATTTAAAATCTATTATCTTCTAAGGAGAAATGGACAATATATGAACAATGCTAACTGCTGATAATTCTCTCTTTATATTAAATGTTTGTATTTTATAAAGCCGCGATCAGACGAGACGAAGTTATGGTTATAACGTATTTTGACACTCTACTTCATGCTGTATACTTTAAAGTAATAATTCTAAATGTATATAATTTCAAAAGACAATAAAGCAGAACTACTACTACTACTACCATTATACAACAAGTGTATAGAGTTCAAAGGAGAATGTATCCAAAAATAAAATTAAAATTAAGTAAAATTTAGCTCTCGTGCATTATATTTTAAAAAATACACATATAATTTTCTATAGCTAACTAAATTAAATTCATTAAAATATAAAGATAAATGTTATGAAAGTAAAAGCTTGTACTCGTGTATACTCATACATTAATACTTTTCATACTGTTTTTCAATATATTATATATTTTGACATACATATATATATGTATAATTTCAACGTTGAATATTATACATTTTTAGAAGCCAAAAATCATAACAATAAACAACATTAATTTCCAATATAATTATTAACTAAATTTTAGGCAAAAAAAAACTCAAGAACTTCCTAAATGTAATAAAGAAGAAACTGTAGAACTTTATATGTTGGCCCGGGCGTTTTGTCACGCAAAGTCGTGATTGAAATAAAATTTTTTCTTTATTTATTAAATTTTTATTTTTTTTATGCTCTGTTACGCAAAATATTATCATTTATTTTTTTTTTAATTTTCATTATTTTTGTTTATGCATTAAAATTTTTTTAACCAAAATAAATTATTTAGTTTGTGTTTTCTTAGGTACATATTTTTTCGGTAATCGCAAAGATACGCTCGCACTGCGTACTGCGGTGCGTGTGCGATACTGTTAAACTGTTAAAGCTAATATTTTCAAAGCGCTGTTCGTGAGTGAAATACATTTTTGTCTTTAGCATTGAAAAAAGTACGTAAAAGCCAAGGTTTTGTCGTATAAAATTTTCTCTTAGGAAACAATTACCGTTAAACTTGTACATGTCCAACTCACATTCTTAAACGCTTACATGTTTGTTTTTTTTTTTGAAGAACGTTAACTCAACAATTTCTTAGCACAAATCTATCTGTATTCTTCACATGTCTTCAAAAAAATAAAAAAAAGTGGAAATAATTCTAATATCCCACTCTCGTACTCGTACAACTTTATTTTTTTGGGTTTATGTCAGTTAAACTTTGTAATGGCTTCTTTATTGTTACTAAGCTTCCGTTTATTGTTCTCGATTAAAGTTTAAAAATATGTTAATTATATATATATAAATCTATTTGTTTTATGTACATGAAGTTATGGAATATATTAATACCTCTTATATATAGTAATAGTTTATAAAAATAGTCGAAATGTTTTCAACACAATGAAAGATATATCGAATACGCAAACTATATAATATACACCCATTCTTAATCAAATCAACGAAAAGAATCGATACAGACATGACCGATTGTTGCTACATAGGTATATCTATTTTCAACACAACAGATCTCTTAATGAATTTGCACATATACTTTTTAAACATTTATAGGATTAACTAAAATTGTTCATGTAGTAAAAAATGAAAATACAATTAAAATTAAGAGAATATATGTAGAGTGATACATATTCCTAAAGGACGTAGTTCCTGCTTTCTACGTCTTTACCGATGGCCCCTTGATGGATGACAGAGCTGAATCTTGAATTTATTTGAAAGACTAGCTTTAGTTGCTACCGTACACTCTACATCTACAAAAATATGTTTTCGTCTATTAGGCAGAACTTATGGCGATCTCACATGCTCTGGATCATCTATTGAATTGTCAGGTCCATGCAAAAGACGTGCGTAGTCAACAGCTTAGTACAAGAATATGTACTCATGGAATGTGCTAATGAAAATAAGGTAACATTCATATGGGTTAAAGAACATATAGGTGGTATTAAGCAAAACGAAAATGCAGATGAAGTTACAAAGCAAAGATCAAGCCATAAGTTCTCCGACCCAGAGCTCAGAATATCACTGGGCTACAACATGATTGCAGCCTATGTCGATAAGTGGATAACTTCACTTCATTTCAACAGGTGAAGAAAGATGAGCACTTGTAGACAGACGAAACTCATGATGCCAAAACCGATAGTCAGTGAAGCGATAAAAGTACTAAGCTATCCGCGAAGCACCCAAAGTTGGCTGTACCAGTTCAAGAAGGTAGCTCTTGTTGAGGAAGACACTTGCAGACTCTGTTTAGAAAAAAAAAACAACTGTGCATATATTATGCAAATGCCCAGTACTGACAAACAGGAATATGACTGTTCTGGGACATCATTGGGTTGGTGACGACAACACAACAAACCTCAAACTAAATGAGCTGCTTGCAATAACAAGAGATGTTGTCATGCGAACGAAAGCATCTTTAGCTTTAGCTAACTTACGACATTCGAGAATCGAAGAACAAAAAAGGACCCAAGTCATTTCGTGACCTATTTCAGCTAATCCTTCACTTCAGTGGGACCACTTGATGGACGGTTCACTGTACCAACGTCCCATAATATATATAGGTCTGCTTTTTCGTTATGTTGCAGTAATATATATGTAAGAAGGGCTGAATTTTCTTTGTGAAGCCAATAAGTTTAAATGAAATTATATTGTACTTAAGATATATTTTTAAATAGATTAGTTCCGAAAAGATTTTCATTTTAATTTCATCCTAATGAATATTTGTTATATAATATATATGTTTTATTTTTATTTCACAATTTTTCCAATAATTAAAGACACAATCTAAGAATCCTATCAAAACCAAAATTCATTACAAATATAAAATAATTGCGTACTTTATATGGTATTGAGAATAAGAAATTCTTTCGAAACTGAGACAATAGCATGAAATGTAAGTACAATCCATTGTATGAGATAAAAAAAAATAATAACAACATGACAATTTCCACTTTTCAGAATGGAATATTGCTTTTCATTCCAATTGAATGCAATTGTGCTTAGTTTTCATAATTTAAAAAACCATATTTATTTTTTATATTTTTTTTAAGACTTTAGTGTCAATGTCATAGTTCTGTCTATGACATTTCTTTCGAATTGAAGTTGCTTGTTTATTACACTTCATCATAAAATAAAATTGCTTTTCTATGTAAATGAGAGCATGTTAACCTTTCGTCTATGACATGCTTTTATCAACTATAACATAAGATACCCTTATTATAAAATATTATTTATTCAACATGAAAATCATGTTAAAATCCATAAAATTAATTCTGTTCCAATTTTCCAGATGACTTTTAAAACTATTTTTCGCGATTTTTTTTAATTACAATGGCTCTAGAAATAGTTTTTTTATTATAAGTTAAGATATTCAAATGTTCCTATAAAAATCTAATTTATTTCAACTACCTATACCAAATTATATTTATTAAAATAATTAAGACAAATTAATTTTTCATTTACAAACATATTAAAGTTTTATAAAGTGTTTTTTTTTGTAACTCGCTTTAAGCTTTACATTATGTAGCATATTATATACAAACTATGTTATATAGATACACACAAAATGAAAAATTCGTTATAAGGAATATCATCCGCACTTGGTTTTATTAGAATTAAAAGCCCTGAGGTTAATTTTCATAATATATTGATTGAACTCCTTCTTTTTAATTTAAACGGTTTGTGTAGATTTTAAGCAAACAAGCCAGTTAGGTATACATGGTGACATACCTAATAGATTTAATGCAACATCATATGAGCATATTATACCATATACATACAATATTAAAAGATATTCTCATATTTTCAGAAATAACTTAAATTTGAAAATGAATAAAGCTGAAACAATCATAAATCCTTAGAAAATCATAATAAATTGAACAATTCTATGAAGTTAATTTGCACTAACAAAAATGAAAAATTTTTGCTGCACTTTCAATAATTGAATTCAAAAATTTTTGATTGCAGACCCCACAGATATGACTGCATGTACCTAATAATGGGGATGAAAAAACAATGCAGTCTGCAGATACTCAGGCAAGCTATTGCAAATGCAAAAGTGAAATTATTCTGTTGAATTTAAAATTGATTCCATTACAATATCAGGTGGACAGAGTAAAAGTATATTGTAAATGCAAAATAGTCAGACACAACTTGCAGCGAGGGTTGATGCAATGAAGTTTTACTTCTATAATGGTCGGAATGTTATCCACTGATATGTCCAATACCATGGACAACAAAGCACTCATGAACACCGTATCGAAACGGTCATGTTCAGAAAATATCCTTGGTATGAGTTCAGTTGTGTATAAATGATAAAGATTTCAGACTGACGTTGTTGCAGGCATTATGTAGTTTTTTTTCATCATTGCAAAAAAGGGGGAGAATTGTTAGAGTTAGAACTTTATGGATAAAGCTTTGGATGCAGTTTTATAAAAGATATCTACAAAATAATGAATAATGTTTTGAAGAGTTTTATAAAATACAAATCCATAGTATACGAACAACAGTATTTGTGCAGTCTATCACCCCAAATAAATGCATTTATTTTCACAAAAAAAAAAAAATACAAATAAAAAGGAAGCATCTCTTGCTGCTATTTCCAAACAGCATTTTTTAAATTTATTTACTTTTAACTTGACGATGATATATTTTCGAGTATGTACCCACTCTTAATTTTTTAGAAAATTTATGATTTATAAACGAAAAATACTGCCAATGTGAATAATCATTCAAATGAATATTAATACCCTATCGGATTATATAGAGAAGAAGTAATGATAATGAAAGAAAGGAATAGTATAATCAAGAGCTACATGACCTCTATACTCCAGATGTGGAAATTTCGACTTGATTTATAGAAAGAAATCAAAATTATCAAAATTAATATCAATCCTAACGAGATATTGAAATATATGACGGCATGGAGCCAGACTCGGCTGTTCAATCGAATCTCCGATAATATAAGTCTCACGAGACATGTTAAAAGTACTGCGAAATAATTGAAAAACCATAAAAAAGGAAAAATATGTGTCTAAAAACCACTTTCAGTAAATTGGTTTGAAACAAACAGTTTAGCAGCAGCAATTTTATCCAAATCAAGCGTTAACAGAGACCAACTTGTGCCGAATGAATAGACTATCAAAAATAAAAGAAGGAAAGGTTAAGGATTACACAGAATGATTGACTACAACGCAAGCAAGCTCGCAACCTTGATGTTATAGAGCCACAGATAGCACAGAAAGATTGAATATAACAAGTGTCAATCTTTCAACTCCACAGATCAAATGGAGGTGGACCCATTCTAAGTAGCAAGTTTTGGAGCGTGTTTATTGTTTTTATTAACAATATTTAATACCTTTATTTGATAAATATATCGCTATTTCAGACTGACAGACCACTGTATCATATCAATAAAATAGACAGTATATTTGATGGCTACACTGGTAATATCGGCAAAACATTTGAAGACGGAAATCTTCAAAGATGTCTATGCAATCTTGCTAGTAACATGCAGTGACAGATTAAGTGTATAACACCTTCATCTTTGTCATCTTATAACAGTGGAAACTATTAAAAATAGTACCCAATCGATGTACTTGCCCGTACCACACTGTTCTATTAGTACCGCAATTACGTTGGGCAGAGACTGGTAAACAAGATTGCTCTATTATATTCTGATAATAGGCGGACGCATTCCACTGTAAGTAAACGAGTGCTCTCATCTATTTAAATTTATATTTTTTGGAAATTATATATTAATTCTGGTCACTTTTGTCGCCAATAAACACACGAACTTCTCTTCATAATATAATAAAATGTTGTAAAAACAGAACCAAGAAATAAATTTACTACTTGACTATCACTGCAAATAATCCTGTTAAATTCTGTGCCTAAAAAATGCTACAATGCTGTGGTAAAAAATATTCTCAAACTAACTACCAACTACGAAAAATATAGAATCAAAAACTCTTTCTAGGTAGTTCTGGCTTGAATGAACCTAGATTTCTAGATACTAATCTTCTTGATCTCAATACTCTCCCCTAAATTAAATTGCTAAATTAAAGTTTTTCACACTACCCTCCAGAGCAGTATTAGTAGCTGACAGGTAGTTAAGAAGTGTCCATCATCTTTTACTACACCCACCTATATCAAGGCAAAAATGCTTTCTAAGTAGCTATTAAGTGTCCACCGATCTTTCACTACACCCACTTCCATCAGCTTCCGATACAACTAATTCAATTTTCAATTTACCTAATAAGTTAACTTAATATCAAATATTTTATAAATTTCATATAATTACTTCGTCTATATAATTTTGCCACTCCACATAAATTTGTGAGGCATTTAGTCTGGTCTTATTGAGAATAATACTACTATAATATATAAGCTCTCAACCCACTTGGTGTACGCATAAAAACTCTTAATTACGATAGTGTACGAAAATCGGCTGAATTTTTCCCTTTGCACAACATCTCGTGTCATTTAAAATTGTACTTAACCCATTGCCTGACAATGTTGCGAAAACGCAACAATTTTAACGCTGTATTCAGCAATTTTTTAAAATTTAATTAAAAGGTTTTTGTGCTTATAGTTTTTTTTGTACAATAGGACTATGATTTATCTACAATATATAATTTTTTTTTTGACCTGAATTGTATAGATACAATTTAATGGAAGATTTTGCAGAGCCGTCTTTGTGTTATTTTAAAATTATACGACTTTTGCTTATTTTTATCCATGTGTTATATAAATGGAGAAAATTTGTGTTAATTTTTTACCTAAATCTTAATTACAATAGTGTATTCTAGCGAATCTATATAAATTGTAAGCTATTTGGTGATATATGTACGTTACACAAACTCTCAAAGTCAGGTGTTGCGAAAACGCAACAATGTCAAGAAACGAGTACTAAAGTTTTTTTCCGGTAAAGAAACTATTGCTTGTAACAGGTAGTCTCAATTAATTTTTTAGCGTAATAGCAATTAAATAATAAGCTTGCTCCAACTTATCACGATAAATATTCCCATGTTTTAAAATATTTAATGTTATCTTATGATTTTTTATGGTATTTCAGTATAATTTTTTACTTCTTCTTAGAAACTGTACAATGTTGGTGTATAAATATAAATTATTGAATAAATACACTAAGACTTTTAATACAGTCATTAGATTCAAATCAACATTTCTAGTGTCAATTTAATATTCAGCCTTAAAACATTAGTGTTAAAATAAGTGAACAACGAAAGTTTTTATCTATGTGTGATATTGAAGATATTTTGATGGGATCTAATGATATTGATTCCCCTGATAGTACACGCATTACTATCTTGCCTCCGCCCAATGTCGATAACCAGAGTGATGCGGAGGAATTAGATGACACGTTGATGGAGGATGGAGAACAACTACCAAATGAAGTAGCAGGTGAATTAGAAATGGTTTTCAATTATACGGCCGATGAAGTTGAAACTAACGTATCAAAAAAAAAAAACAAAAAAGAAAAACTAAAGTAGTCCAAAATTTATAAATATAAATGTAAATGTAAAGGACATATCTAAGCAGCTACGAGGAACAAGTGATGCGGTATACAATGTCGACAACAATGTATATTTATGTCGATGGAATGACAATTCTGTAGTTACAGTAGCATCACACAACATCGCAACTCTTCCTATGCAAACTACCAAAGGCTATATTAGAAAAGAGAAGAAAATGGGTAATATCAGCATGCCAAACATTATAAGCCATTATAATAAAACAATGGGTGGCGTTGATCTCTTTGACAATACTATAAACAATTACCGAATACGGATTCGAGGAAAAAAATGGTACTGGCCTCTTATAACTAATGGACTTGATGCAGCGATGGTTAACGCTTGGAAACTTCATTGCATTTTTCAAAAAAATGTTAAAAAAAGGCAATTATATCACAAGCTGACTTCCATGTAGAAGTAACAGAATATTTGCTAATAACAGAGGATCAGATTTTCGACACCCAAACATGCCAACATCATCAAGATACGACAATGTTGATCATAGAGTATCCCAAACACCTAACAGACAAAGGTGTAAATTGTGTCGCAGTCAAACCATATATAACTGTACCAAATGTAATGTTGCTTTGCACCCTAAGTGTTTTATAAATTATCAAAACAAGTGAATTAAATGTTCAAAAAACACACAAAAAATAAAAAATTAATAATATTAAAACATCAAAACTTTTTGGTATGTGAACCTTTATTCTGACAATGTTGCGAAAACGCAACAGTGGGTGCAGCCTAAACTGGGCGGGTTAGCAAAAAAAAAAAATTTTTTTTTCTTAATTAGGACTACATAAGTGCACAAGTAAAACGGCTTTAAGAAATTCCGCCTCCTTCTAGTAGCGTCAGATAATGGGTTAATGTACAACGCCTAAAGGCCTACTATAAGTCAGGCAACTAAACGACTTACTCTTCATACGTGCACGAGTGATAATAAATGATGCTTAGAAAGGATGCTTAAATTGTTGCTCCTTGTAAGCGAAAGCAACGTTTTTTTTTATTGCAAAAAAGCAGCAACAAAAATTTTCTTACATTTCCCTTTTTCACCTTTCTTTGCTTTGTCAACTCTTGTACAGACCCTTACATAGATTTTTATACCTTAACTGGGTATTTTTTGCCTTGGTATTTTACTAGAAGTATGCAACAGTGGTTGGTTGGTTGGTTGGTATTCGTTATGACATCAAGAAGAGGAAAATATGACTTAAGAGCATTTTATAGTATTTAACGTTGAGAGCACGTATTCAGTTATTCAAGTTGTACTCAAGTTGTTTTCTCCAGCAATATATTTGAGTATTAAAATATACAAAAATATAAGTTATCATATTATAAATACTTAAGCTCTCTGTGTTAGTGTCATAAACAATAATATAGTACGAAATTTTTTTGGTGCATTTGAGCGAAATGCATTTTTTTCACTATAAAATCTACCAAAAAGGCTACTTGTTTTTCGTGGTGAATAAATGCGCCAAAATAGGAATAGACATATGACCACTGAAAAGTGTTTTTATCAGTTAAAAAGCATTGCCAGTCAAGATTTATAGAGATTTATGAAATCAGATGATATGAAATGAAAGGGGGAAGTTGATAGCTTCTATTTAAACAGTTTGCTAAATTAATTAAAAATAAATTAATTTATAATGCAATTTTCTGTGTAAGCCCAACAAAATTTCAATTTTATTACTTGGCGTCAAATTTCATATTTAATCTTACTGAGTTTTGAGGCTCCTACTATTTATAATCGTAAAGTTATAGAGGCTTTTAATTTGTTGATTAATCTCATATTTCATAAAAATCGATTTTTCCAACCCTCAACTTGTTTTATTTACGTTTCTATGTGACTGTGACTGTGAAGCTATTCATCTACATGAAGTAAGCAAACTCAATTTTTGGCAGATATTTTGTTTACGGTATTGGAGTTTGGACTATTCCAAAGGAGTAAGAAGAATACAAATATATAGTAGTGTATATGATGATAGCAACTGGAAAGTAAATAATTTTAAGTACTTTACATTTAATACATTTCGTTTGGATGTGCACAGTACATACCGAGTATCACGCTTAATGTCTTATCAAATTTATTAAGTAAATAATAAAATATACAAATGCTAAAAAAAAAATTTAACTTACCCTGGCATGCATATGGGGATCACTTTCACCTGGTTGCTGTACCCCAGTGCGTATTTTCTTATTTTGCGGCCCGTCAGTAACGATACCGCCGCCTCCACCTCCGCCACTACCATTACTAGCGCCGTTATAAGGCATTGTGGTCGCCGTTGCGTAGTTTATATCCGAAATCACTTGTGGATGAATTATTTTGGCGATTTTACTTTAACCGTGTGTCAGACAAAAAAATTAAACGCTTAAACGCGCCGTTAACGTTCACCTAAACACTTTAACTTGTTTAGGTAAATGGTATACCGGCAAATTCGGTATACAAATACACAACAAATATATACGACAAAATGAGTTTACCGCTTTATATGTATTATTACAGATGTACCGTTAAGACACAGTGCAACTGTCTCTGAGTTTTTTTTTTACGTCTGATTTTGTAACACTGAGCTGTTATTTATGTTGTTCTTGTTTGTTGTTCTTGTAGTTTTTGATGAGGTTACGTTTGTTAGTCAGCTGTTATGCGAGTGTTGAGTAAGTATATGAAATGGAAGAGTAAGAAAAATACATATAAGATTTACATAAAAAATTTTTATTAAAAATTTGCAATTTTCAAATGCTATATAAATATAAGATAATAAGAATAAAAAAATATAAAAAACTAATCTTTTTTGAAGAAATAAACTACCTTAGAGAAATGTGCTCTTAAGATGACAATAAGCCACAGTCGAAATATTAATGAAAATAAAAGTAATTTAAAAATATATATTATTTAAACAACTGACCAATTAGCATGTTGCAAAAATAAAAATAATCGATAAAAAATGTTGATAATTAAAACAATTAATTATAAATAAAATCAATTCTTAAAGCACAATTTTAAATTTTTAATATAATGCAACTATTGCCTTTCTTATAGTAAATATTCTCTGATATTTAAGGGTTTCACTAGTTATTTACACGTCTTCGTAATAATAAAAGGTATATATTATATTTTTATAAAACATAAATTTAAAAAATTTACTAATAATTTATTAAATTTTATAAATTTATTAATATTTCTTTATTAAAACTTCAAATCAAATAAATAATGAATTATGCTTAAATGAGGTTTTTATTGTGTTTATATATTAAATATACATATTTTCATATATATATAATATTCAGTCATTCATTTATAAATCGCTGTTTTAAAACCATAGCATGGGTTTTATATACTATCCTTCCGCGTGGAGGATATAACGTGGACTCATAATACTACCAAGAAAATAGTTTCTGCTACGATTTTAGAACACATATATTAAAATAATTCATTAATATTTAAAAATGACTTTTTTTCTAATAATCTCACCAAGCTCTGAATCTTCATACTTTTCACAAAATTAATTTCACATTTGAACAACTAGCAAAAAAAAAATTACAAAAAATATTTATTTACGAAATTTTTATATTTTAACAAAACAATTTTTTAACTTTTTTAAATTATTTCTAAATTATTTAAAACTCAATGAATCCGTATTAAAATTTTCTATCAAGCAACAATTTTTACTGCAGTAAACGCTTATTTCCCTGAGTTTAAGAAAAACAACTCTGTATCTATCACAGAAAAACCTAGATTAAATTGACAGAATCCACAAACATATTTTTAATTAAAGAAAAAAATGTAAAGCACACAAAAACTTTAATAAACATTTTTGGAAATATATATTCACAATTAAAGTAAAAAAAATAGTTGTAGCAAAAATTGATAACACTTATAACAACGTTGCTATTTTTACTTGAATAAAAGAAATAACTGTAAAAAGAAAATGCGGCACAAGCCAAACGTCAAAAAATACGAAAATCTAATTCTTAATAAAGGAGCAATATAAAGTTCTGTAAATAAACCGCGGCAAAATTTTTGTTTGAAAAAAGTTTTTCCATTTATATTTTGCACACAAAATAAACTTTTCGAATAACCACCCTTAAATTACCAATATTATTTAGTTATTTTATGGAACTACACTGAAAAGTGGGGAGCTCAGACGAAAAGAAATATAGAAAACTTTCTTTCAAGATAATTTTTTTTTGCAACTAAACTTCTTAACAAATTTATTATATTAAATTATATGTGATTTATTTATTTATTAATTAAAACACAAGCATATTTACTAACTGAAATTCATTTCCATGCTTTTCTATGTTAATTTAGTTTGTACCGTTTTAATAAGATATTTTCACCTTTTTTCACTTTACTGTTATGTGTCGGCGACGAAGTTGCACAAAAATGGCAGAAACTTTTCCGAACATGAAATTAATACAAAATATCAATTTTAATACAATTTTCAGAGTTGATATTTTTACTACGTATGAGTACTCGAAATGTGCCTATTTAGTTTAAAAAAATATTTATACAATAAATAATTACTTTTTCTTTACTTAATTTAATAAAAAAAACTAAACAAAACTGACTGCAAACAACCGACGGCGTGGACGCTAGACGAATGAATGTTATAGCAACCCCAATATATAGTGTGTGGGCAGAGTTAAGGGGTTGCTAATGCGCGTTAGTGTGAGAGCTTCAAATATATTTTAGAAAGCTTTGTGGAAAAAGCAAGCAGCAGCTTTTAGTCTTTAATCTATCAATGCAAACCAATACGAATGCTTACTTACTTTCATATTAAATAACGAAAGGCAATACTGAAAGCAACATGGAAAAGGAGTATAAAATGCACTGCTATTTTACAAGTTCAGCAGTTTGAGAGCTATTTTCTTATGTTGTTATACGTGTATGTATATGTGTTTAAAGCAAAATAGGTATGCTCCAAACTTGCGCTGCAGGAGAAAAACGTTTAGCACATGAGTAAAACCTTATTAAACATTATAAAAACTGCATGGAAAAAGTTGATATAACAAACAAAAACAAAATGGCATAAAATCAAATTAGAAAGAAAATTAATATAAACGTTGGTTGTATCAACTTGTAAGGCAACAATTGTCTTTGTTGTTGTTGTTGTTTTTTTTTGCAGTTAGCAGTTTTTATCTATGGTGAATGAAACAAGTTTAATGATAGTAAAAAAAAAAAAGAAAAACGAAAAAAACAAAATTTTCATGCCTAATATAATGTGAACAAGTGGACACTTTTTGCTTTTTCTAAGCATATAAAATTTGATATTTTCAATTTTACAATTTCATTTTAAAACATAAATATTTTTTATTTAAATTTTTATGCATTTTATGCATAAACACTTTTTCTTTAATAACGTTTTTGATTATCACCTTTTCGATTTTTCAACACTCACTTATTTCGCGAAAAAAAGACCGCTCGGAAAATTTTTACAACGTATATATCCAGTATATAATTTATTTATATTCCTCAAATTATATGAAGCGGAACAATTTTACTTTAATAAATTTTTTTCTGTTTTCAATATATGTATGATTAAACGAAAAAGTTAGACCGTAGTAATTATCTTTCTTTTTAATTTGTTTGAAAACAATTTGCTTTTTGATGTTAAACCGTTATACACCTCCGTTTCGCTATAAAGTACAATTCGTACTGAATTTAGCTCCAATGAGAAAATGTAATGACATGTACTTGCACAGATTTTTGTGTGAGTGCACATAAAAAGAGCAATTGGCTCACACATGCGTTCAAGTTCGCCGCGAAAATTTTGTTAACTTTGTGGCAAAAAAGCACTTTTTAATTTCGCTGCCTTCTTAACAGTGGGTTCAGTTATATTAAATTAGTTGTTATTTTAAAAGGATGTTCTTTTAGTAATTTGTAAAATTAATTAATTCGATTTTGAGTGAAGTGTGATTTTAGAAATATAGTGTATGTCGGGTAAGTTTTAAAGTAGTTATACATAATATTACTTTAAATGTTAAAAAAAATTAAAAGTGTATATGAATGAATAATGAAATTATATAAGTCGTCATAAATGATATATCCGATTTACTTATTTTTTAAGTAATAATTAAACAATTAATAAATTCATTACACTATTATAAATATAAAAAAATTAATTTTTAAGATATATAAAAATTTTTTCTAAAAAACTTTTTTTTCTGATATGTTATAGGTAAATGATTATATATGTACTATAAAAAACTGTTGATGTACTCAGTCCTTAATTAGTTTTTATGTGACAATATTATAGAAACAAATTACACTTAGAGGTTTACCTAATGACTAATCACCAAGTTCGGTGTAAATGTTAATTATGGATATTATATTGAAATTATGCCAAATTAAGATTAAAATAGAGCTAAGATTATTAATATTACTGTAACCAATGCTTCAAATGCCTATTAGTTTGTAAATAAATTAGTAATTTAAAAAAATTATTTTGATTTGATGACTTTATTTTGAATAATGTAATATTATAAAAAACGGTTAAACACATTTATTTCTCGACAAAGTTGTAAAGGAAAAATTTTAAACCAACTAGATTTCTTTATTTGGTTTATGTTAAATAAAAGTTTATTTATTTTGATTTACATTTCTCTACTTTTTTTTTGAAATACCTTAAAATTTAAATTCAATTTAAATTTTGTAAAACATTTTAAACTTTAGTTGTTGTTTTGCCGAATGTCAACAAACTTATTAGACCTTGTAAATATATTATTTTCTGCAGAATAATGTCACAGTTTGTCTTAAGACTTTGGCGGGGTATAGACAAAGTGTTAAGTGTTCTTTTTTAACAAAATAAAAATTCACAACTTTCTTTAACTCTTTTAATAAACTAAATACTCAACACAAATTCAAATTTTGAAATTATTCTGTTGAAATGTTATGAATATAAAATAATAATAATGTTATTTTAGTAAAATAATATAAAAAAAAAAGTTTTTTTCTATATCAAAATACAAATTAATTGCGTTCTTATATAATTAAATCATTTATATTTTACAACTATACACAAATTATTCTAGTTGACATGTCAAGTTTTATTTAATTCAACTCTGTAAAACCTTTTTCTTTGATTTCATTTTTTGTCCAGTATGTAACTGTTCACTTACAATCAAATCATTTGCGGCGAATATATCGTTTATGCGTTCAAAATGAGTATACAACGAACGGTAAATTTATAGCACTGAATTACATTTTTCTACTAAGAAACAAAGCATAAACGGGAAAACAACAATCACTTGCTCCCTTACTCCAATAAAACTATGTGCAAGAATTACTAAGCGAATTTTACTGAAAGACATGCGCAAAACAACTGCATGCATTATTGTTTCCATCAAAACCAAAAACAAGAAACCAAAAAAAAAACGCAAAAAATTACATAAAAGAAACGGCAAAAAGTCTTTCATATGATTACATACTAACAAGTGAGAGTAAGAAAAATTTAATAACAATAAAGAGGAATTTTATATTGGGGCGAATGCATGCATGTAAATATATTGCAACGGAATTCGCGGCAAAAGCATTCAAACCTGTTTGTCTGTGTTTGTGTAGTGAAATCTTTTATGTATTTGAAAATGGCATGGAGAGAGAGAAAATTTTCGTAAACTCAAAAATAAAAGAGTAAGTAAAATTGTAAACTAAGTGTTCTGGTAGCGCGAGTGCCATATAGCTATATAGCAAACACAAAATACAGTTAACTTTTGTTGTTGATGTTGATGCTTTGAATTTGCACAGCATATGTTGTTGCTCTGCTGGTGTTTCATTTTATTTGTTGTGCTTTGAGACTTGCGTGGGATTGTTGTCAAACAAAAAATTATAAGTGCAGCGAATTGGCGGTAGATTTTCTGCCTTCTTATTTTGTATCTGATAAGCACTCATCATGTGCACATATCGGAAAAGCTTTTCATTTTACTTAATTTTTTTTTTTTGCTTTTAAATAAGTTTGTTTACACATTAGCGTAATATTAAAAATAAATACAAATAAAAAAATTTAATTTATGAAAGATGTTTAAATAAACTTTTATTACTGTTGTATTATTATTTATAAGCAAAATATATGTATAAATATACAAATCGAAGTATATAACTGATTTTGTTAGTTGCTAGTTGTTGTTAGTTGTTGGATCCCAAATAAAAAAAAAAGACAACTATCTATGTATTGTTTATCAAACCTATGATCTAAATATGTAAACCTAAGAAATAAATAATTTTAACTCA
The DNA here is from genome assembly GCF_002237135.1 of Teleopsis dalmanni. Lineage (NCBI taxonomy): Eukaryota > Metazoa > Arthropoda > Insecta > Diptera > Diopsidae > Teleopsis > Teleopsis dalmanni. The sequence continues at coordinate 52,164,033 of NC_051847.1, forward strand.
TGTTACACAAATCTTATTGATCGATAGAATTTTATTTACTTTCTATATTACACCTTTAATTTAGGCTCTACGTAAGGGTGCTCTTAATAATATTACATAATTACTGATGTAAGGGAGACTTTAAACACACTAACATATTAGATACTATTATTATTTACGAATAAGTTATTAATGGTGTAAGATGAGGATTCCAGTTGTTCACAGCACGCGGCGATCAACCAACAAATGACTAACTGCTTTTCTTTCAAATTCGCGTTCATCAGGGTTGCCATCATCTTATACTCACGAAAAAACATAGTACTTTCTGTCAACAAAGAAATTTTCTGAGCATCTTAGAATCCCCTTCACTATTGACAAATATCGAGAGAAAAATTTTTCGAAAAATTTTTGATCTCTTACGGAATGATGATATGTACAATCTATTGTGGAAAAAAGTGCTCCAGCTAATAAAAAATTCAAGTTGATACCTTTTATGGAAAACGTGGTAAAGAACATGTGCATCTTCGTTTAAAGGATCAGGTGACCAACGATATAAAGGAACTTGGTATTACCAACTGGCAATAGCAAACCTCTGATCGGGCTGGCTGACAAAGGCAACTAGATGCGGCCAACGATGACTCAGGTCCGTAACAACCAACGAATTAAATAGAAAATAGTATAGAAATAAACAGGGTACCGGTTCCTAACGGATAGGAGCACCGCCACCATAGTTGGTCTTTTGTGCTGCAAGTAAGTAAGTGATTATAAGAGCATGAACATTTTTGTTTATTTATCATATTTAATTAGTGTGCAGAATAAAAATATTTTTAGAATACCTCACTTACCAATCAATTTCTTTCAGTTTTTTTGCTTAGTTGAAGCGATTTTATAACGAAACTCAAACTTCTGTTGTTTTTGCATTTCGAAAAAATTCAATCATCGACACTTGTGCAGCATATATTATGTTGAGCTCTTTCCGAGTTAGTGCATCTAGGCACTTTTACTCTTTGATAGCTAGGGGGTTTCTGCGGAGTCCCACCCATCTCTCTGACTAATTTATGTATTTCCCGTAGCTTCGTAATTATGCAATGACTGATCTAAGATCTGCGTACCAGTCCATGCGGTTAGTGATTACTCTGAGATTTGATAGATTTGATTTGCAGAGTCCCACCCATCTCTCTGACTAATTTGTGTATTTCTCGTAGCTTCGTAATTATTCAATGACTGATCTAAGATCTGCGTACCGCTTCATGCGGTTAGTGATTACTCTGAGATTTGATAAAGCTAAGTAGGGCAGTTTTCGCATATAGCTTCAGGGCTCTATACCTTACATATTTTTTGACCGAATCAATTTTGTCTCTTAGCATGTGATTCGTGCGGATGTAGCATGGCACTTTGAGAGTCTTCGGAGAGCCTGAATTTAAGCAACTTGCAGTTTCTGGATAGTGGAGTTGGCAGCATATAGCAGCATTAAAATATATTATAATATAATAAATATATTGACTCTAAAGAAATTTAAGTAAGTAATATCTATACTAATTATATGATTTAGTATTCATAAGCACAAATATTAGAAAGTTCTTTAGAAATAAATAAATTATAAATTAATAATTATTAATATTAATAAATTATTATTATTATTTAATTATTTTTATTAGAGTACACATTTGAAATTGATAGATTCATTTCAAATAAATGCCGCATTAAGTTGAACCGGATTCCATAGCTAATCTTTTATGTTATAATAAGTATTGTAAACTGTGGAATAATCCAAAGAGCGGTTGTATACCAAAGAATTTTGTAACAGATTCTCTATGTAGACATATATAGTAATTATTATATTAACTTTTATTCTTAAAAAAATAAACATAAACAATTTCAAATAATTAAAAGTTAAGAGAATAATATATCTTTTCCAGTACTGTACGGACTTCTTTGTCATTACAACAACGAGGGATTTAAATTCTTATCAACTTCTTTGCCAACATATTTGCCAAAAAAACAACTCAAGGAACGGCGGAAGTTTTTTACGTCAGTTGAAAGCAAATATTTTCTAAGTAGTTAATAATGCTATTACTGATAAAGAAGGCAGAAACTCACAGCATCAACTCTAATTGAAGTATCTACAACAACAATAGAAAAAAAATCAAATGAAGTAAACGCGCATGAACTTCGAAGTGCACACAAATGAGATACTTTAAAATATATTTTCGCCCTTGGTATAGTAATTTGGCACAAAATATTACATTTTCGCATACAAACTGAAATTTTTAGATAAAAAATATACAAGAATTTTATGAAAAATGTAACTTTATGAGCCTTCGAAAGAGGAAGTACCGATAAATCCATTAGAATGCTTATCACAGTAATACGAGTAACATCCTCGAAGCAGAAACTCATGAGCTCTGAAGCTCATTTTCCACCGCTAAGAAAAATGCATAACATTTAAAAGTTATCAAATTCTTTTAATTTTGATAAGGAAGCATATGGTACCTCCTTAACATCCTTCATGTTTACTTACTGATGAGATAGCAGTAAACATTTAGCAAGGAACATTTAACTCAACCCATGTACTTTACTTAAGTGAATCTCGATGACTAATTACTTTTCTATAGTGAAATTTAAAATATTCACTTCTTCATTCACAAGCAGGTACAAGGAACACATAACAATTTTTGAAATTTTTTATTATTTAAAATATGAATTTATTATTTTAAATGTAATTTTTATTTTAATAATTTTATTTGCAAAATATTTAAATTTTAATTTTCCATCTAACATTTAGTTGTCTAATAGTAGTCAATATTCGAAGTCATTATTCAAACTGTATGTATCTATCTTTTGGAATACTATAGAGAAAATGGGTATATGATGTTTCGACAGTTTATTAACATTCAAAAATTAATTGTGTTCTTGAAAACATTAAGAACACAATTTGGTATTTGAGTTCTACATAAAGGCAAATTTTTAATTTAGTATTATCCGAATATATAATTTTCCAAGGAACTACGATGTATCAGTTTTTACGAATAGTTTAAAAATGGACTGAGGGGTAAAAACGAAAAATGCACATCATTTGCAAACATTAACCATTAATTCTTAGTCAAACTAATGAACCCACCGTTTTTTAGGTTAAAATGTTAGCGATTAGGAAGCCACGCCTGCTTGCATATTGATGCAAGTCACATCAAGAACAAGTAATAGTGTGACCATTTTAATTGACAACCAAGCGGGTATTGAAGCGCTTAAATTCTTCAAAATCAAAGCTAGTTAATGAATGTAGAGTGAAAATTGGCCAGGTAAGCTGGTTAACATCACTCTCATCTAGGTTCCAAACATAGGAACAATAAAACTGCTTCACTAAATGTATCTCTAGAGGTGCCGTTTTATGCTTGACTCTAGAGATTGTTTAATAGAAGTACTAACCTCTATTTTGTTAAATGTGCCGATAATAAATGGAAGGCACCTCTTTCCATGGTGATAAGTTCAGATCAGACAAGAAATTTATTTGAAGAAACCGCGTGAATACTGCAAAGCTTGGCAAGGAAACTGCGCAGTCCTTTTAATACTTATTGAAGATCTTATGGAAAGTTACAAAAACCTGACACTATTATGAAACTATTACTATTGTATGTCTGGTTCCAACTTTTAAAAGAAATTTGTTTTTAGGGAAGCACTTTTTTGACAGTTTCTCAGACTGTTCATCGGTAAGAACCATATACCTACTAAATTATTCAAATTTGATGATATGGATTTAATTTTTGACTTTTTATATCTAAAAATTTATAGACATATTATAAATTATAGAAAAATTTATAGACATATTATAAATTATAGACAGGTGAACGTTATCTGCTGACTTGCCACTGCACACAACCAACCAACGAAGCATTATGCGAATGTTCAGTAGTTACAGACGTTGACTTGAGCAAAAAGATAGATAGTAATGGTCGGATACGGATCGATAATGTTTAAAAATTTTAATATCTCTTAGCTAAGCTCTCGATACAGAGGTTCTTGAGTGAGTCCATCGATCTGGCATATCAAGGTAGTCTCACAGTGCTTTTGAGTGGCTGGAATTGACAACACTGAATGCGTTTGAGAAAAGTCTAGAGCCTTGCCATAAACAAGGCAGCCGTGCAATTCTCTGCTCTTACTATTTGTTTATAAACATACAATTTATTTTTTAGATTAAGCTTGCGATTATTTAAAAGGGAAAGGGGATGTTAAAGTGTCTTATAGCGTGATTTTGCTTAAAACGCATGTAGTTGTTCCAGAAACACTTTTTCTCGAAAGTAAAGCCCAAGTATTTCAGGCTATGTTGAAAACTTAAACTATTTATACAATATATATTTATTTTTAGTTGCGAACTTAGGACGCGTACCATATAGCTCACCCTAATCGTGACATTGCCTGTTCAGATAGTTACGTCAAAATTAAAATTGTTGTTGCTTTCAATGCAAATAAAAAAATTGAGAGTGAGAGCAACAAACAAAATGTCGGTTTACATTTGATCATGGTGACGAGGCTCAGTAATAAATGTCAGAATTTCCGTCTTTTTGGAGCGAATTACTACAATTTGAAAACATTTTGCAGAAAAAATCCCAGGAAGCAACACAGTAGAGTTCATATAAAGCTAATAATTAAATTTTAAAGAAAAGGGTATAGTTTTGTAAGTATTGTTAATAACCTTTATAAGAAAATATAATAATAAATTCACATTTTTCCATTACCATTCAAATTTAGGTACAACCAAGAAGTACAATAGTAATAGGAAAAATTGTACTTTGGGGTTGTCACGAAAATGTATCTTAAAATACATCTTATGCAGAGTGTCATAAAAATTGCGATAATTAGCTTCTAAAAGACACAAAAGTTGACATTTATTACTGAATTTATATTTGGCTCTCATGACCAAATTTGAATCGACATATTGTTTTTTTTGTCACTCTCAATTTTATAATTTGCATTCAAAACAACAACAATTTTGATTTTGACAAACCCATGGCACTCTACATAACATGGCCCTAACCGAAATTTTGACACATATCCAAACTTAAATCTTTTATTACGGGTGCATATTATTATAATTTCCTAAAGAGGTTTTTCGAATAGTAATGAATTACAACAACAAAAATTCATTTTATATTATTTTAATTGAATTTTTGGCTGACCATACAGGTATTTCTAGTATTGCCAAATTCCCATCATCAGTGGTCTTGGAAATAATTCTTGTATTTAATTATTCGTAAATAATTTTTTGAGACTACAAGTACCAGAAATCGAACTCGGGTCCTGACCACTGATGATGGATATTGGTCAATACTCGATTATTGTTTCTTCTTCGTCACGATAACTTCATGACGATTTATGAAATATAAATTATTCATGGAAAGTATTTACTAATTGTTTACGCACATTTGTTTATAGTATGTTAGTAATACATTTTCATATTAAATCTCAAATCAATGAACAAAATTTAGTTTCGGTTATTTTACTTCTTTTTTTTCGTAATAAAAGTATCACATTTTTATTTTTCGCCGAACTGATGCACTTAGGAATAAAATGCCATAGAGAGCACGTTTAGCAATCGACATACCTTATCGTTGTTTAATAATGATATCATGTGCAAAATATGTGCACGTTGCACCTTTGTCTCCAATATGTGATGATGGCTGCACATTAAAATTCCTGAAGGCAAAGATAGACATTTTTAATTAAATAATAAAAAAAGTCAATTTACAATAAAAAAAATTTTAACTAAAACTTTTATAATAAATTTAAACTCAATATAAAAATCCATTCAAAGATATTACAGATCCTTTGGTAAAATGATGATTAACTTTTAATTATAAGAGTTTGGGTCTTAATTATAAATGATAGACACAAGTAATATTAGATAAAATTTCTAACATATAATGCAATAAAAAACTATTAATAAAAAAAGGTGTAAGAGTCAGATAATTAAACACGACCTTCATACTATTATTAGCCTCGGTCAAAATACTCACTAGAGTAAGAAAGTTTAGCGATGATTAAATATGTTAACTCATTACAAAGTTTATTAGTTCCTTCTTGTAGGGAAGGAAGTCAGTGATCAAAAAATAATAACCGTGAAGTGCATTACACAATTTCAACAAAGATAAGACTTTGATCTCGTAAAATATACCATGGTATCATACTCGTACCGTTCACTGCTGTTGAGTATTTATACTTATTACAGACAACTCAATAATAAAACACAGATATGGCATTAAATCTAATTTTATTTTCAATATAATTAGAATAGAATTTTTTAAGAATAATAATAACTCTTTATAAAGTATTTAATGAGCTATTATTATTGGCATTATACATTTATATATAATTCGCTCTCAAGTTCGGATATATTTGGAAACAAGAGTTTTAAATAAGTCTGGATTCAGTAGAATTTATATTCTGAGTATACAAGTATAACAGAGCTAAGTAAAATTAGATTAAGTAAAATTAAATTAAGTAAAATTAAATTTAGTAAAATTGTAATCTGAGCATACTAGTATAACAGAGCTAGGTAAAATTAAATAAAATTAAATTAAGTAAAATTAAATTAAGTAAATTAGATTAAGAAAAATTAGAAGTAACTAGCTGTATTGTGCGTGGGTTGCTACGTTTCAGAGAAAACAGACGACTTCATATAAAACGACAATATAGTTTCAGACATCGAATGAGAGGGTTTATATCGTAGGCTAATAGTAGGAATGCTTGGTATCATAATAGCACCTCCTTACTAAACTTCATTTAGAATTGTCGTTTTAACAAAAAATGGCATTAATCTATTGATAGTTTATATAGTTTCGTTACAAAGTTTGTTAAAATTTGTGCAAAGGAAACCCTGATATATTTAACGAATTTAAAAATTCAATTGAATAGTTTACAATATCATGATATATGAAAATGTAATGTGATTTTTAATTAACTTACCCGCTTCTGATTTGACATCTCTTTATATGAGAGCTTTTAATGTAAGAATTTTAATTATGTACCAACTGAAGCATTGTATAAAGTCGTTCGAATGTGTCAAATTCGATAAAAATTAATTTTTAACATTTTGTTGTATGATGAGAGATCTAAAGATATCTAAAGAGATCTAAAGATTGATCCTAAATTAAAATTATTAAAGGTTATGTTGCACTTCTTTATGATAATTACGGAGTATAAATTTCATCTAAGTCAATTTAGCAGTTTAGGAAAAGATTGAATTTGAAGAGTTATTTGTATGGCGATAACCCTTAATCTTGATCTAAAATCAAAGACTATTGTAAGATTTTATTATAAACCAATATATCTTATAGCTAGTAGTATACGATATACTGAAGTATTAAAACGTTTATCAATTGCATAATATCCTTTATAGTAACAATACAAGTAACAATTCAGCAGTTTAGGAAAAGATTGAATTTGAGGAGTTATTTGTATGGCGATAACCCTTAATCTTGATCTGAAATCTTGAATCAAAGGCTATTGTAAGATTTTATTATAAACCAATATATCTTATAGCTAGTAGTATACAATATACTGAAGTATTAAAACGTTTATCAATTGCATAATATCCTTTATAGTAACAATACTATGTTCTAAAGCAGGCCTAAATCCTTATTCTAAAACTATATTGTTGAGATGACATAGCGCACATTTTAAGAAACCCGAATAAATACATTTGTAATGTTTCATGTAATTATTCAAATATTTAGAAACACATTTAATATATTTACACTCTAATATATCTAATTATTAAGATTTAAGACAGAAGTCACAAGATTTTTAAGAATACTTTAAGACATGTTGGCCACACCTTTGACAATGCGAAATGAAATTTAATTCAATAATTTTTCATTCGCTTTTTCTTGACACCCACGGAACTCACAGTATTAACCAATGATAGTGTACAAACAATATTTGTCAGAAATATATACTGTGTTGAGATACATTTTTGGCAAGTGCACTACTGTTCTTCTTGCTCACTCTAAACACTTTTCGAGAACCAAAAAGATACTGACATGTGTCTCAATGCATAAGAATTTCATTAGTCGCAAAACAATTAAATTATTTAAGAAACTAATTTTAACTTTGATTTAAAAATAAATTTAAACAAATATATATAATCGAATGTATGTAAATGAATTGTCAACATGTTGTTGTCAATGTTACAATACTATATACATACTTAATCAAAAATTTCATTAAGAAAAAAATGAAACTATTTTTTATCCTTTCAGAAATGCAATAATCTCCGACGTTTTGATACTCTAATAATGGGAATAAAAACTTACTTGATTAATTGTTTTGCGAAATTTTATATTATGTATACTATTTTGGAGTACTTATAACACACACACATATATATATATATATATATATATATATATACTTAAAATTGTATAAATTTTATACGAATAAATCAACGCTTTTTTAAACTCAAACATTTTCTATGAAAATAAATTTTACTCATTTTTTGCTTGCAATTCATTAATTGCAAGTCCTGTCATAAGGATTACCTCAGTTTTAATAGCTTTTTCCTGCTTGAAAATTTACAAAAAAAAAAGTTTATATATTTTATATATATATATATATTTATATATATATATATATATATTTATATATATATATAAATATATTTATATATATATTTATATATATATGTTTATATATATATTTATATATTTGACTTGCATGGTATTGAGTTTTTATCTTTCGAAACTAATTAAAATAATAATATTTCGTATTTAAGTTTTTGCATTTTCCTTCGTCTATTGTTTATTATTATTGTCTATTATTTTTATTATTATTATTATAGTATAACTAATAATGAAATGAATACATTTAATTTCTTCTGCTTTATCCAAACTTCTTTATTGCCATTGCAACTTGCGTCAAAAAATCTCTTCTATTTTTGACTGTTCTGCGCCAATCTTATTTCATATATTATTTTTTCTTAGCTTTTTGTATTGTCAAAAACTTTCTTTTCAAACGTTACCTTTGGATATCATGGGATTAGCCAGAAGCCTGGGTTGGCCATATGTGAAAGCAAAAAAAAGGTCTTTCAAATAAAACAACTATCATTTACTAAATCACTTACTAAAAAAAAACAAAAATCAAATCGGGACACTAGTTTCAATTTCTGCATACAGCTACCGAATATCTATTTCTATACTAAGGCTCTTTTGTCATCAAAGTATCACAACTCGACGAAAAGGCATTACCACATTGACCCTCTTTTCAAAATATATATTGGGTAATGTATTCTTTTAGATAACATATTCAAAATTCCTGGCCCATTCCTTAGTTACAACCATGTTTAAGGTCTAACAGGTACTCTTACTAAAGGTTTGCTTCCATGACAAGTTTAAGTGTTCTCAACTTCGACCTTCTTGATGTGGTTGCTAAATATTTATTTCCGAAACTTTTTTTTGATATCCCAATCTTATAACAAGATTTTATATCTAAAGACATACCCCCTAGTAGGAGTACTCATCTAAACTGATAAATGCCATATAAACCTCATAAACGTATAAATTTATCTACTTTGTACATGAAGTGTCAAATTTTGTATGAAGAATAGTTTACACAAATTGATAAATTTACACAAAAATTTTACTGAATAAATTTATATCGTATAGAAATGATGATTTATTATGAGCAACTACAAGAACTAGAGAAAGAACTAGGCTGTACTTTAACTGCAGTACTATTGGAAAACAAGAAACACTATCACCATGTGCTGAGTTGTTTAAATAATCAATATCGCCATCGATAAATGCGGATAACGCTTGTTGATCCATTTAATTTGATATTAATATTTTTTACTATATACAGTCTTTATCTATTGACACTACCTCACATAACACATAAATTGATGAACTCGATCAACTGATAGAAGGTGACACAAGTATAGAAGTATATAGGACACTTGAAGTATATGGATGTCAGATGAAAGAGCAGCAGCCTGAATCTTCGAAAGTAAAGATAGCACTGCGAGAAGAAAAAGGTAGACAGAGAAAAAGATGGAGTGACAGTGTTCGACAAGATCTGACAGATATAAATATCACCAGCTGGAAGAGAAAAGCCAAAAATAAAGAATAATGGAGGAATGTCGTAAAACAAGCTTAGGTCCTACATGACTTGTATAGCTATGGATGATGATGAGCTATTGACAAGAGAGTAGTGTTGAAATCTGCACTTATTTCGCAAGAGATTATATTATACATTGTATATTTCTCAGATTATGTTATTGGCTTTATTACAATTATTTCGAAAGTTATATGAAGTTAACTTTTACCTAACGATTATATTGTTTCTTAAATTCCTATGGTTTTACAATTTTTATGGAACTTTTTTTGGGAAATTTTAATTTAGAATTATGTTTTCATTATTGGTGGATGGTTCTTTGATATTTTTTCCAATAGTTTTTTTTTTTGCTTTATTTTTACGATTTTTACTGCTTAAATGCATTGTTGTCTAAAATAGATTAAAAATGCTTCCCGTGAAAACAAAAACTTTATTAAGATATGCAATGATTTGTGCAATGAAAAAATCCTATAAAAATAAGTAAATGGAATATAAGAAAAAAAAATAGATGAACATTTTTTGTATGTGCTAATTTTAATGTTTTCAGAGTTCTATGTCTGCTGTTCCGCAACACATACGAAAGAAGATCGAATCTAATGGGTTGCTTGATTCTGTTATGTCTCTGAATTTTTTCTTTGCCCGGCAGCCTTTTCTGTCAATTCAGCTCTGTTAACCAAATGACACTTCATTTACAAACTCAAACTGCAAATAGACGAAAAAATTATTTTAATTTTAATTTCCTTTTTTTCAGTCTCAAATTAAAATTAAGTTTCTGTTTTGTGCTATTTTGGCAAATCAGAATTTAATATATGGTATATATAAGTTGTATATTTAAGACACTTTTACTAAAACATACTTCCACTTTAATAATTAAGATACTAAATACTGTCGACCTGAAGCAATGGAAACTTCAAGGGACATTCGTGTCTGAATGTGTCTGAGATAAATAAATTTTAAGAATTAAAATAGAACTAAAATTTTTAAAAAATTTGTCAATATAAATTTAATCTCTTCTAATAAATTGCTATAAGATATTAATTTAAAAATTTAGTGTGGTTTATTTGAAAATTTATATTTTTTAGTTGTCTAATTACTTTAAACTTACATATACTATAATAAGAAATAACACTTAAAAAATATTATAAAAATAAAAAGAAATACAAAGGACTCTTTAAAAAAGTAAAGCAGATAAAAATAATAACTTTCAAATAATTTACTATAGTAATTAAGTTATATATTCAAAATGTCACACTGCATATAAATCTCCTAATCAAATGTAATTCATATCATATCAATTGAATTCATTAAATTTAAATGTTAACTTAATATACTAAGTAAACCCTTTCACTTTACTCACGCATGCAGACAATGTTTATTTTTTTTTTGTCAGTAGCTGGAACGACTCAGTGTGATACTTCAACCCAGTAAACCACAACTTGGGAATAAAATTGTTAAAATGGCATTCCAGTAATTAATGGATGAAAAAATAAGTAAATTAGTATTTGGGTTTCAAAAAATATCTTCAAACTTATGAGAAAATGCCAGAAGAATTTTGATCAGCAAGAAGCTGAACTATTTTCTGATGCCTACTTACAACTTAATACAGAAACTATAAACTCCTGATAGAAATATCAACAAAATATTAAAAATGAAAAGGAAATCGAATTGTATAACAGATCTTGTTGATCTGATTGCAATGGTTTTGCCAATATGTATTAAAAACAATATATTATTTACATATTATTAAAAATAAAATATAAAATTAAAGTTTAACTTAATCAGAATATTTTATTTAATTTTTAAATGTTTGTATAAAAAGGTTATTGAAAGATTTTGTACTAAAATATATTTGTTGGTCCTCATCTATAGTGTGTGGCTGTACACGGTGGGTTGTATCACAATTACTTTTCCTAAAAATAAGAAAATAATAAATTACTATTCCTTAAACCAATTTATTTACTAGATTGACTTACCAATTGAGAATTCATTATTAATCGTATTAATTCCTGATTCTATATGGATTTGTATCTTAGATGATCACAAATCTTAAATAGAAATCAAAAATAAATCGAATATCCGACAATATCTATAAACTGGTTTCGAACTTACAAAAAAAATTTTTGTGCCAAGCTCCAATATAGATTAAGATGACTTTAAGCTTAAAATAATTCCGTATCCCTTGAAGATAGATATCCCGAGATGGAATTTGATTTCAAAAATGATACTTCCACTTACAGTATACCAATATTGAACAGTTGAAGGTGTATACAGAGTGAAGACACTAATAGGTCTACAGTCGGCTTCATGTTGTTTACGCCAATCACGCCAATCATCTTGTGTGTTAGTAAGTATATGGGTATTCGGGACTCTTAGCTTCTTTTGAAAATATGAGTGGTAAAAGTTTTTTAAAACAATATTACACAAACATCTACGTTATTAAGTATTAAATTAAGACTGAGCTAATGAACTTACCATTAGGGAATCGAATCAATTTATTTCTATCAAGCACGACACTATTTTTTAGATACAAATCTGATATTGTACTCTAATCAATGCGACGAGTAGAGTTAAAAAACGATTTGAACTATTGAAAAAAAAGGACAGGAAGAAATTAGAAGTATTAATTTAAGTTCACAAAGTTTAATTTAATTAAATTACTGTAGTACAAAAAATATTTACTTACAATTGGTGATACGATTTTGTGATAACCCACATAAATGAGTAATAATACTATTAAGCACAAACATATAAAAACAAGATATACTCTATTTGGACACTGTTCAATAAAGTCCCTAGCGGCCATCTTCCATATCGCTTCCGGCATTTTTAAAAAACGAATGAATTTTGAATATAGAATAAAAATTGACTGTTTTTCTTACAGAAAAAAAAATTGTTTTTTGATTTTTTTTCAAATGGTAATAATTATTTTTAAATAAAAATCTACTATCCTAGGTAAATTGATCAAAAAAAAAGTAAATTTGTTTCATTTATTTCAAAACAAATTTTATAAAAATTAAATTAAAATAATATAGGATTTTATGAATAGCATTATTCAACGAGTGCTTTTAATTAATTAGTGGCTTTACTGAGAGTAACTGATGTACTGAAGTGTCAATTCGAACTAAGTGTGTCGGTTTCCAAATAATGAAGACTGACAACTATACGTGTCTATTTACTTATCTACAAATCGAGATATAAGCTTAGTCGCTCTTGTTTTTGGGGTTTATAATAACAGCTAATGATCAAATGTATAACTTCTGGGCATCTGCTTATGTTTTCATTATTTAGTTTAGTTCCATATCAAGTTATAATATATATATAAAACTAATATTGTCTTTTTATACTATATGTGTCCATTCATTTTCCGGTTTTAATGTAAATAAATCTTATTTTTTTTGTTGGTTTTTTGTTAGTTTTTGTTAAAATATTTTTAAATATTTTGTTAAACATTAAATATTTTTATTTTATGTATTAGCGATATGTCTTTCTATATAACAACCCAAATCTCTCAGGGTTGATAGTTTAATTAAAGCTCTTAATGATATCAGAGATGTCCACTAATCTATCAAATTACGCTATAATTTCAATCATAGACTATTGTAGAATTTGATGTATTTTTTGATATATATATTTAAAATTTTATATAAGATTGATATTATTTCTTCGTATATTAAAATAATGCTCAATAAACTCAAACTTTCACCAAGGTATGTTATCCCAGAATTGTTCATTCTTGAAGGCCTATCTATCTATTCTCCAACTTTTTAATATTTATAAAGCATTGTCCATATTACGCATTGCTTATCAATGGAACAATGCCTAGTAAATACTGAAGATTTAATATAAATTCTGAATGTTGTATTTGTCTCTAATGTTAGTCACTGCATAAGATCCTAATTTTGGCATTTAATAAGAAGATATGCACATTAGATGGAAATCGAATGTTGAGTTTGGCCTATGAGTAAGATAGATTAGTGTGTAATACTGAAGGATCTAGGATTTATTAGAGCCTTTTTAAGAAAAATGTTTGAGAAACAGAAAAGAAAAATAAAAATATGTTTTCCATTATTGATGAAATAGGTACTAATGAAAACATTTTCATAGTTTTGCATTGCGAAATTCTCAAATATCTTGAAATATATATACACTTTAATATACCATATAAATAAGTATATGCATATATAAATATGTATTGTTCGTTCATAATAAATGCATTGGCAAATTGAAAAATGTGCAGTAAAAATGGCGCATTGGACTTAAAATAAATTTTTCTTTTATCGTATATAATTCAATTAAAGAGATAAAATATCTTACGAATTCAAACAATTGTCTCGTTCTTCGGTTCTTTGCTTAACTTAATTATTTTCAATTATTTTCGAGGGATACAATTTAGTGTTAATATATTTATTTAAATTTGTGTGCTAAATTTTGTATGCCTTGATATGCTACTTTGCTAAGTCGCCTGAAGTGATTTGAATAATGTTCTTCTCCGACATTCCTTCAAACGATTGCGCATTTGCCTTTGCCTAAAAATAAATTCTTCTTACTTGAAATGATTTTATTTCGAATTACAAGTATTCAACATTTAATTTATAATTAACAATGCAAAATACAGAAATTCATACTGACTAATCCGATCTGTTCCTGAGTTCAAATAAAGAGATCTTTGCTATAAAATATTTGAAATACATTTAAAAAAAATTTATTTGTACAAAATCTGTATCTGCATAGAGTGTATCACTTTTCTATAAATTAAAAATAAATTGCAAGTCCCCAAATGATTTCAAAGTTCCAAGTAAATTTCAAAATAAATAGATGTCGAAATTATTTTAAACATTAAATAATTAATATATTATTATTTTAAATATAGATGAGTTGGTAATTGTCTGTAAAGATTTCATAATACAATACACCAATGTATAATCCAATGTACATCAATTGATTTTTATAAACATCTTATTTTTCTTAGATATTTTAAAACTTAATAATGTTCTAATAAAATTAAACAAAATTAATTTAAAATCGTAGATGCTTAATACCATTGAGGAATTTAATAACAATTGCTTATAAATGTAATTTATTCGTGATAAGAAGGTTTCTATTTGAATATCTTATTTTGAAACAGCATCATATCCTAACCATAGCTTTATCACTCATATACGACAAGTAAACTGATATATTACATTCGGATATGTTCAACTAAAGAACATATTTCGGAAACAGAATGAACCCCACGTTAAGTTACTCGATCTACTCATCTGCCCTAAGCAACTTATACGCTTTATATTTGTTGATATTTTAGTACTGTATTGTTATATTACCTAATTGTGTTATCTTATAAAATTCGAACGGTTTAAGACCATTTAGATCCCTTAAATAAGACTTAAAATGCTATATTGAAAAACAGTTCTGCAACCGGTTATCAGCAATGATAACTACAATAACATTTAATATTTAAGTGTAAAGACTTGATAAATACTTGTGATAGACCAGTAAGCTTTTCATAACTTTTTCTCATTAGACCTCCTTAATAGGTCGCTGACTATTTTAATATAACCTCATAATTTATTGTCTATTCTCCTTTCCTATCACAGACATAGTACTCTATGGAGTGTCTATGGAGTATATTAGAGAGATCTCTTCTCTGATGCTGACGAAGATTTTAACAATACTTGTGGTGACCCAGTAAACATATCATAACTTTTTCTCCATACAACTTCTTAATAGGTCGCTGTCTATTTTAATAATAATTTCACAGTATTTGTTATCTATTCTACTTCCTTATCACAGATAAAGTACTCTATGGAGTCTCTCTGGAGTATATTAGAGAGATCTCTTATCTGACGCTGACGAAGATTTTCACAATACTTGCGGTAGCCCTGTAAGCTTCTCACAACTTTTTCTCCTTAAAGCTCCTTAATATTCCTCATAATTTCTACTTCCTTATCACAGATATAGTACTCTATAGAGTCCGCTATATCAGAAAGATCTCTTCTCTGACATTGACAAAGAGTTCCAGAATCGCATTTTCGAAGCTAGCTTTTATTCAACTGTCTAAAATATGGAGCTACAATCAAATTTATTTAAAAACAAAGCTTCGCGTGTTTAATTCAAATATCAAATCAGACTTTTCTACGCTTGCGTAACATAAAAAAGCTTAAAGAAAATGCAACTTCTTTGTCAAGAAGTGTCTTCATCGAGTTCTTAAAATTCGATGAACCAACCCCAACTTACAACTTCGAAAACAAAACGCGAATAGTCCTAGATAGGAAACACACTTCGACGACCCGCAAATAATGCCTTGCACTGCGAACTCATCATCAGTGATTGTTTTTAGATCTTCCGATTTAAGGATCCAAAATGATTTGTTTTCATGTCTTAAAAATTTTAAATGTGAACACTAAATACCGTCACTTTCAATTTCTTTGAGTACGATAAGAGTATTCCGTTTTATGCAAAGTTTTCCTTTAAATTCATGTATTAATTTATCTCATTGTTATATCTTGACTTATTTTAATAAAAATAATAATAATAATAACAATAATAATAATATTTTCATAAATGTTTCGGTTCCTTTTATGCTTTCAAGTGATATCCTTACACTTTATCGCTTCGCCATCGCCATCGTCGTTAGAGGTGTTTGTGCTCAGGTTTAGTTGGAGTATCAAAGTAAACATCTTCAGTAACATATGACATCCGCAGTCGCTGATTGCTCATTCGTGTCCTGAATTTATTTGCCATTTTCCGTTTCCGTTTTTGCTTTTTATGTTAGTCTTATTATTATTATTTTTTTTTTGTTTTTTGTTGCTTTTTTTGTGCAGTGTACACTTTATTACACATCAAATCAATTATTCATCATCATCGATTAACTTGTCTCTCATTTGATTTTGTTCGTTTGTTTTCATTCGTTTCATTGTTGCGCCTGAATTGTTTGCATTGTTTCATTTTACTTAGGCAAGTTTATTTTATTACACATTGAGCAGCAGTTCCAGGATTAAGGACTCTTACGAAAACAATAGCAGTAGCAATTTATTGAATCACAAAGTGTAACGAATTTTTATAACGTTTATGTATGTACATTGATTGTAGAATGTTCTTACGTTTCTTTCTTTTTTTTCTTTCATATTATTTTTTATTTCATTTGCTTTAAGCGCCGCCTTGAAGTGTGCGCAACAGTCGCTCACTTGCTAAAATTTCATTCCAGCCATTATCCTTAAAAATTTATGGAAATTGCTTTTGTTGCAGTTCTTTTTATTGCAATTTATTTTATTTTTTTTTTTTTGGTTTTTTTGGATTTTTTTGAATTTTTTGCTATATTGTTTCCTTTAGTTACCAGTTACTGAGTGTATATATAGGAATGTACGAGTGTATTCAATGCAAAACTAACTTCTCACTTGAATCGCAAAAATTATGTGTTGTACATCTTCCTTACCCAAAGGATATTTCAATTTCAGCAAATGAATTAATAAAGATTTTGAATTTGATTTTATTTCAGCATTTCGTTGCGAACATAAGTTTAAGGATAATCTTACTGTGTTGCATACTAAATGTGAAGGCGAAAGTGTGTTACTAGGAGATTTCTGTTCATCTAAAATATATTTTATGCAAAGCTAATTTTAAAAATTATGTGAAAATATTTCCAAAATAAAATAGTAAATGGATGAATTCGTTGTAATTTAACGCTTACATTGTTTAAAACTGGAAATATTGATTTTATTAGATAAAAGTTGCAGCAGATTTTAAAAAATAGAATAAGAAAGCCAATCAGTTTCGAAGATCCTTTGAATAGTTTTAAGACCAAATTATAAGAATGTGCACCTAAGATTTGTTAGCTCCCTACTATGAATGTGCACGTATCTAGGTATACCTCAATAAAATTAAAAATTTTATTTCCTAAAAAAAAGAAGTAAATAGATTTTAAATAGTTTAAAACCAAAAAAAAAAAGTTATGTATAGAGTAGCTATAAAAGAGAGTATTAATATACAGAATAAAATCAGAAAAGTAATCTATTGAATCTATTTGAACTTTTCCCTTTCCCTACATATGGGTCATTCGTTTGCAAATCGAACACCTTTTAGACCTCATCAACTTCGATTTGGGTGAATTTTTTTTTTATGAGCTCCTTTCATAAAATAAGAAAATCATTATCTTGGGTAAAAATTTTGTAATTTTTTTCCATGAGGTTTTGAGAGTTGACATTGTAGAAACATTTTCAAATGGTCATATCTCTAGCTATATAAATGACAGAAAGTTGAAATATTTGGCGTTTTAAAGATAATTGATTGAACTTTTAGTGAATCGTTTAAACAATTAAGATTGTTTATATTTAAGTACTAATATTAACCGTTAAATTAAAAAAAAAAATTTTTTTTTCTTAATGTATTCCCAGAATTTTCATTTTTTTATTTAGAAATTAAAAAAATTAGAAATAAAAAAATTTCAGGAAGGCAATATTTTTTGAAATTTTTAAAAGATTTTTTTTCTTTTGCAAAACACATCAAGCACAAGCGTACTATATTTTCATTGAATGAATTTTCAAAAAAAATACTAAAAATATTCATATATAATATTTTTGATTTCGATTAGTAATAAAATTCTACATAAAACCTAAAAATTTCAGGACGATATTGTACTTTTAAAAAATTAATTTATCCTTCACATCACACAAACACATACACACGGTTTTTCAGTAAAAAAAAAGAGGAATATGTCACATAAATTTTGCTTTTTTAGTTTGGAATCAGATTAATCAATAAATTCTACTAAAAAAATAAATATTTCCGGTGAGGCATTGCTTTTAAAAGTAATTTAAAAAAAATTAATTTACACGTCACTCATACGCACCACAACATCTGAATTGAAATTACTATTAAATTTTACATAAAAATGCAACTTTTTAGGACGTTATTATTTTCATCATTTATATAGCCTGAGATAAGACTTTCATCGAAATAGTAATCTCGTGTTTTATCGAAACACAGTCGTAGATTCTTAACCTACGATATTTTTCATCTACACGAGTATGGTTCCTTTAAATCCTCCAACTCCGCCTTCCAAAATCAATTTATAGCTTAAAGTATACAAAACCTTCACAAACGATTTCAAAGCTTGAATTGACTGCAAGCAAGTTTACGTACGTTATGTTAAATGTTTGGCAAGAGTGAAAGGACATTGTCTATTTTGAGCTGCTTCAGCCTGACACAACAATTAATTCGATTCTCTATTGGTCAGAACTCGTTCGCAAGTCGCTTCTTTGTACAATCCAGGAAAAGCGAACAGAATTTGTCAATACAAAAGAAGTTGTATTCCATCATGATAATGCCAGGCAGCACACTTATTTGATCATTCGGAATAAATTGACGGAACTTGCTTTTGAAGCATTCACGAGGTAACCCGAACCTTGCACTGTCTGACCACAACTTTTATCTAAATTTTGAAAGATCGTACAGTATGAATTGCTGTCTCACCCACCATATTCTACAGATTTGGCTCCCAGTGACCATTGGCTGTTTTCAAACATGGCTCCAGGGAAAGAGATTTGCATAAAATGATGAAGTGAATTGGAAAACTGAGGTATATTTTGGAAGGCTTTATAAATCGTATTATTTATCCAAATTTTGAAAGATCGTTGGACTCGGTGTGTTGAGCTAAAAGGGGACTAAAGCATAAAATATAATTTTTAAAAAAAAAGTGTTTTTATTACTTAGGTCGGGTATATCCAATCCACCTAGAAATTGAATAGAATTTATTTTGTATAAAAAAAATTTTTGTTCAAAAATGAGATTAAAAAAAGTGATGATTTATACTTCAAATTCTACTTTAGTATCAACAGATAGCTCAGATCGTATTGTAAGTTCCATTAAATTTAAAAAAATACACAGCACAACAAAGGAATCCTTTTTTATCCTGTTGAACTTTAACTGTAAAGAACTGAAAGCTTTGCGTCTCAATTACAAAATGAAATTTTCACGTACTCAACTGCAACCGACGCAGGTATCACATAACTTCCAAAAGATTAAAATTGAATCATGGAAACTTTTCCGGCTGGCACATGAAATTATTCATTCAACAATTCAGTTCACCTTTGATTTATTAAATTTGCTCACCGTCTTCTTAACTTTTCAAATTTAACATTAAATCGTTTGAATAATTTTTGCGTATGTCCTTACGAAACCAATGCCGGGATAGAAATATGAAAAGTTGAAGTGAAATAAATTTTATTAAAAGTTTTGTGTAAAAAAAATGAACTTCTGAAATTTTTGCTGTCATATCAGTTTTTAATATATAAATTAAAGCAACAATGCGAAATTTGTAAGAACTGAGTCAACTTTATTAAGGATAAAAAGTTTTGAAGTGCATTTTTTTTGTGAGCTTCACATATTTTCACACATTCTTAAACTTTTTATTATTAAACCGAATAATTTCCTTACTGTCTATGCTTATATGAAATACACGAACTTCCAAACTTACAAAGAGTTTCAATGTTCTACAAAGGACTAATTGTCCTTACAGGAAGTAAGAAATACAACAGAAAATTATATGAGAAATGTTTATAAAATATGTTCGTAAAATAAAAACATAGTAGACGTTATTAAAAGTTAAAATAAATTTGCTGTTTTATTTAATCCTAAACGATATTAGTATTTAATCCACAGCTCTTTATAGTCAATAAGAAGTTGTAGTAGTCAGACTACAATGAAAATCCACAAAAATTATTTTAAAAACGTTATTCAGTAAAAAGATATTATTTTTTAATATTGATAGCGGAATTTTCCTACTTAGGACACATATGCAAAGCCGATTTCATTACATACAATAGAAAAGAGTCATCAAAATAATCTCTAGAATTTCAAATATTTTCTATTAAGAAATAGAAAAGAAATAATAGCGGTTCTACATATTACATCAGAGTATCGCACTGCCTCGACGGACACAGTTTTTGTAATAGCAGATGTAACTCCAATTAATATATAAGCAAAAGAGCACTAAAGAGTATAGCACAGGAAAATAAACGACTCTTATATTCAATAAAAGGCAAGAAAAGATCAAAAGCAAACCAGCGAAATGTGGTAAGAAAGATGAAACAATAGTACCTAACAAAGATGGAAAAATAGACTGATACCTAATATAATCATCCGGTTCAAAAGAAAATCAGGAGACACAAATAATTTTCTCACTCAAATGCTTACCCAACATGAAAATTTTTCCATGCAGCTGTTCCGGATGGGAATTCCGATCTATACGACTGCATTTATGGTTACGGAGACTGTGACGCCGCAGAGCGTACCTTCTATTACAGACATTTAGAGGAGAGATATTAGCTCAAATTGGATGACAGTAAACCCAAAGAACTAGCGAACGATAGAATCGTATGTGATTCAAGTCTTCAAAGTGTAGAAATTAGATTAAAGAGTAGAAATTAAATTAAATAGTGCAGACACCAAGAAAGTGCAGTGAAAAAGTGAAGGTCTTAAAACAGATACAACACCAAAAGAGCATGGTTTGCAACGCCAATGTAAAAAATAGCCTCCCCGAAGTAATACGAAAGCGGTTCCGGGGGGAATAATCTCTCCAAATAGGGGTGTTGTTATCCGTATACTACTTATTATTATGTTAGGGAGTCGCTTGCATCAATTCGTCCACCACGGTCGATTTGACAGTGCATAAAGTATTCCACCTATGACCAAAAAAGCTCATTATTATTATTAAATAATAGGCTATGAATACACTCCGATCTAACTAAAACAATTCTAGACTATTTACAAATCTCGAAATTGCTGTGAGTTTAATTTTACTTATATAATTTGGGACTAAAATCCCGCTTCCAAGGTAGACATGTATACTTGCCGCCGCTGAGTAGTTGCATAAAATATATTCTGATGTTTCTTTCTTCTCATGAAATTGTTGACAGGAATCACTTTCTACCGCATCTATATTTTTCATATGAATATTGGGTCTACAATATCCTGTAAGAAGTTCAGTGTAGAGTTTAATATTGTTTCTCTGCTAAGGTTAAGGATAGGGTCGACTTGGATGTGTTCAGAATCAATGAATCTTCTTGACTGCCGTATACCTCTCCAGTGTTCAAGTAGATTTTGTAGATTTTCTCCTGTTCACATAACAAATTATTTCTGAAGCTATTTGCTACCTCACAGAAGAGCTCTGGCTATGGGGTACATACACATTTCTCTGCTAGGAAGTCTGCTATTTCGAGAAACTCAAAAATTGGAATTGCCAAAATGAAACTTATCCATACTTGAACTAACTGGACTTGATGTACGAGACTGTAGGCTGCATCTGCACGATGTAGAGGCGCCTGGGAAGACATGCTACGTCAGACCGAAATTTGGTAACGGGTTGTTATGACCAAATGAGTAAGTAAGTACTTATCAGGGAAGATTACATATTTTTGAGTCTACCTACCCTAAGATTGTTTTAACACCTTAATACTAAACCAAATTGATTAATTACCAATTAAGACGGTCCTGATTTAATTTTTATTTTTAAAATAACTAGCATTCTATCTATGACAAACACAATAATTGATAATTTGCTATAAAAATGTTAAATCATTTTATTATTTATTATTGCATTTATTCAATAGAACAAATTCCATTGTAAAGCAAAATACGTTCAAGCATTCGTTAAACGTTGGTCCTTTATCTTTGGTAATACAAAATGTTCTAGGATACTTTCAAGCGTAACGTTTGGCCTTTATTGCAAGCAATAAATTACTAGCAATTGTTGCTCACTTTTTCATTGATAACAGCAACAATTTTTCTACACTAAAGCCAACAATAAAATATTTGAAATCGTAGCCAGTGTGAATAGTGCAAAATAAAAAAAAGGGTGCATTTGTTACAAAAATGCATCTATAACAGAAACCAAGCGCATAGGCTTGTGGTTTTCAGGTGCGCCTTTACTGAGGTCATTCCGGGTAATGTTACGAATCAGATAGTTTTGCCATTTTTGTTTATATTGTTGTAATGGATGATGTTGGTTGAAAGATGTAAGTTTATAGGTTTTACTCCAGAATTTCAGGATAGCTACAGAATGGAGAGTAGAGAAATGGAATAGAGAAAAATAACTACTTTATCATTAAATTTATATGAAAAATCCTTAATTTAGAAGTTTTTGATATAAACTTACTTTATTCTTCTTACTCTTTATATAAAAACTTTTTTATTAGTTTTGATATTGATGAATGTAATATTTAAGTAACTTAGTAGCACTTCAAAAATTACCTATTTCTTACCACATTTTCTAAGAAACACACTGGAAACATTTGAATAAAATTAGAAATGATTTTTACTTATACAGATTCAAATAACAAAAAAAAGACAATAATTTTAATTAATTTATTGAAATTAATTTTAAAAAAATTCAAGTATTTCTTAAGACCACTCATGATGAGTACTTCGCAATAGTCGAAATAGCGTTGTATGGTCAGTCAAATTTCAATAAATTAACTATAATTTTTGTATTTTCCTTTTCTTTGCTATTCGAATGCGTTTAACTATTAAATATTATAGTTTCTTCATAGAGATGCGTCACTCTTGGCAAGAAAAAATTAACATTATTGTTACTTATATTTTGTATGTTGATTACCATTATTTCATATAAAATTTCGACTTTTGTAAATTAAAAAAAAAAACAAAGCAAGTATTACTACAACTTACACCATCAATTTATGCAATTTAAAGTGCTTAATACGCTTACCACTAATTACTGCCAAGTTTTTAAATACTATTCTTAAGGAATTACTTTGAAACTCTTTTGAAGATAATAAGTAACTTTAAAGCTATTTTCGCACTTTACAAATTTTCAATGCCAACACAAAAGTATCATATTATAATTGCGATACATGAAGTATCTAAAGAGTACTTGCATGACATCCGTGATGTTTGTGTATGCAAGCCATTGAATGCATCTACAGATTTAAATGCAATTTCACGTACGGATTACTGACAAAAGCAAATTACTTTTCTTTTGTTTTCCAAAATAATTGCAATAACTTGACTACTCAAAATTACCAAAATTTTACACAAAAATGATAATTGCCTTAATTTTTTATTAGAGCTCCTATGGAATCACAAACACAATTTTACCTTGAGTTAAATAATTACTTTTAATAGTGCTCAAATAAATATTTTAAATGAAGGGAAATCATCTAGGTTTAACTTTGATTAAATTCTTAAAATTTTAAATAGGTGAACTACAGTAAAACAAAAAACAGAGAATACACTATAAAATATCCTCAGAACAGCTAATCGAAAATTACAGATTTAGAAAAATACAACTTCACATAGTAAACTATAGTTATGGGTCTCTGACTCAGTTTTCATATATACATATCTTTTTATAAGATATGAGTATGGTGGACGTATAGTATATATACACTATAGTCAATATATGTACTATAATATACTATGGTCAAGGTATCTGTCTTAATTTTCATATACATATCTTATTTTAAGATATAAGTATGGCAGACGTTCCAAATATACACCACTTATATGCATTCACATTCGCCACAGAAACGATTTACAAGTGTTTTCGTTTCAAGTACCGGTGCTAATGAATTAGCTTCACAAGAATGCATACATATTCAAAAAGTATTCGGATTTTGTTGTTTGTTAACTACTCCTTAAGTAATAGACCTTTTTCAAAAAATTTTTTTAGTTATGTTGATACACCCTTTCTTGACATATAGTACAAATTTGAGCGCCATCTGTCAATTAGTTTGTTTACAACAGCTGTTAATGTGAGACCACCTAAAGTGCATTTAGCGATTTTTACTATGGAAAATTCTTGCACCACTGCCATCGCTCAGGCACCATATTCGCCAGAACTGGGTCCGTGCGACTTTTTCCTGTTCCCGAAACTCAAATTGCCCCTTTGCGGTAAGCGTTTAATTGTCGATTGAGTAGGTAAAAGAGAATTTGCCGAAGGAACTAAAAGCCATACCTTCACGGGCTTACGAAAAGTGTATGGAAGATTGGGTTAAGCGTTGGCATATGTGTATCGCTTCAATAGAAGCATATTTTGAAGAAGATAAAATAAATTTGGAATAAAATTTAAATTTGTGTGTTTTATTTACAAAATCCGAGTACTTTTTGAGCAGAAGGTATTTTGTTTGTGTTCTTAAATTTTTTTGCATGCATTAAATTAGGATTTTTTTTAGTAGAAAATTATATGCACAGTATACAATAACAGGGAAATCTTTCTAGATTGTGACGTAGTACTCGTGAATGATTCATAAATCATTTACATCATTTTTGTGTCGAGTGACGGTGTTTATGAGTATTATATGATAATAATATAAATCATTATAAATGCTATCAGATGTATGTATGAATTAGGTGGAGTCGAATACACGAAAAAGAGAGTCTCAATGCATACAAATCAAAGACAGCCAATGATTCGAGTAGAATTCAAATGTTCAGTACTTATTGCAGTTCTCTGATAAAGATCAAAAGATTATTTACTGAAACGATTATGAACTTTTATACTACCAATGAAAAAAAGTACATTAAAATTATTAAAATATTTTACTCTTTAAGTAATTTATTTTTTTATTCATATGTTATTTTTATTTTTCAAGAATAAAATAGTCACAGCTTTCTGTCAGTTATTTTTACAACTATTTCATTCGCTGAATTTGGTTAATTTACTTTATTTTGCGGTTTCAAATAAATTTTATTATTAATGAATATTTCAAAATATATTTCAATAATTTTTAAATGTAACGATTTCTGAACGTAATGAGATAAATTTTTTTTTTATTTATTTAATTTTATTTTTTGGTTTTTTATTGATTTGTGGTTTTTTTGCATTTAAAATCAAAATGCAAACAAAATTTAAATTTAAAAAACCATAAACTCTATTTTGTGGACAGTATTTATTTACCAATGCTAACCTATTTATACATTCGTACATAACTATAACATATATATATAAATATAAAATATTTTGCAATATCAAGAGATTCAAAATTCAATTCAATTTACAAAGAGAAAGCAGATTTCATTTTATTGAATTGAATTAAATAATAAAAAATAATTATATAATTAAATAAAATGATTATGCATAAAATTGCTGAGTTCAATTTTAGTAACATTTCACATTACAAATGCGAACAGTTTACATACATGCCTTTCCCTGCCACATACTTTATCCCTTCCACATACTCGTATTTTAGTCCTTTACATATCCATAGATACAAGTTCATATCCATAGAAAGCCTTTACACGTAATCAATTTGCAATATGTTTACGTGTATTAATTATTATTCATATGCAGTATATTCGTTTATGAGTATATGAGTTTCATATCCGGATTAAATGTAATCGTTTCCCAAATTTATTTGAAATACTTTTTACCTTCTCCAGTGAGCAGCATTTCAGTTACGGATGAATGTAGTCCAGTGGAAACCGGAGTAACAGAAGCATTAAGAACACACTGTGAATGTCTCATAAGAATTTCGTTCCTAATTATAAATAAGGACATTGAATCAATTTATTAAATTTTAAAATAACCAATTAGTGCATTTTGCTTACAGTTCAAAATTTTATCAAATAAATTACTACAATTAGCAATTAGGAGCAATGAAGCCTAAATATATGCTATGATTTGTTGAGAAATACTAACAGGAGATTTGTAGTCATTCACATTAAATTTTTAATATGAATTTTAATAGGTCTTCGTTTTACGTCAAATTAACTTAATTATACTAATATAATAATGTATTTGTGCTGCATAGCACAAAAAAGAAACCTAAGGTCTAAGGAAACCTCATATGACTTTTTTTATTTGTAATATGTTATATGCTCTTTTATTAAGTTAATACGAAGAGATTAAGTCCTAATTTCAAAGTCGTATAGTAAAGCGCAGTGTAGACTATCATTTTTGAATGTCATTCAAGTTGCGCTCTCTCTTGCTCAAATTTATTTTAGCGATCGAACTTGAACTCTGATTTACATTATAATATATATATTGAAGATTAATTTAAAAAAAATTTGATTTGTAATTTAAGCATGCACCATCATCATATGTTGGAATAGCTAACCATGGTACCAAAGACATATTCCATACTTTCCTTATGTATTCTGTTATAAGATACCACATAGATGTTTATAATAGTTATAACTTTAGTTTTTCGTACATCAATCTTTAATCCATTTATTATAAAATTAATACGAATATCAATATTCTCCTGCATACCTCTGAAAACTAGGTCAAATCCATATCGTAGTCATATTTTAAAATTCTTTTGAATGGTTTTCTAACTATTAGAAATGTTGTATCATCAACTACTAAAATTTAAAGTATTGGTAGAATTATGCAGTTTTTTCTTCATTAATTTTTTAGTTCTTATTTAACGCTCTAAATTGGAACCAATAAAAGAATAGTTTGATTAGCATACTATCTATTTCTAATGTGCTCCAAAGGTGACGTCTATTAATGCTATCAAATGCTTTTTTGTATATCAATAAACTTTCTTTAAATAAATGGGCATTGCACCAAAATAATCCAAATTGTATTTATATTTTATCTGCAGATTAAATCATTTCCATGCATTTGTGGAGTATTGTCATCTGAACTACAATGTACTAAACTGCAATTAGGAATTTTTTTTTAAATATCCTGCATTGAAAATGAATAGTACTATCTTAATTATGTGTTAATTTATTACTATTGTTGAAGTGTATTTAATAAATATTAAGAGAGACATATGCGGATTTACTGAACCAATGTTCAGCTCGCATAAATATAAAGGGTATAATATGATATCATCTATATTATTCATTATATCTATAATAGGAATGTTTCTTGGAATTCTGAAGACTTTGTGGTTCTCAGCCATCTTTATCCTGATTATGGGGAGTACATCAATGCATCAGAAGAGGATATTAAATGCAAATATAAATACTATAAAAAATTGATATGTAGATAGTAAATACATCTGAAGGATGTATTAAATCATAGTTATAATCTCACGTGGAATACTGACAATTTGCATTTATTATTGCACTATCGTACATTTTTCTAAATAATTTTTTTAAATAAAACTAATAATTATAATTTAAATAATTATAATTTAAACAATAATCTTTTTTTATAATTTCGGTAATTTTTAAAAGTCAAAAAATTTTCTATACTTAACCTGGTATACTTAAACATTATAATTTCTATCATTTCGAAGACTTAAAAACTCTTCTATATGGTGTACTTAAACAACAATATTTTATTACAATAAACAAATTTTAAATAAAAAAAAAATGTAGTAATGTTAATATAGTTAATAAAGCAACAGCTATGCTGAAGTGAAGCTATCTTCGTTGCTCTGTTAGTAATAAATAAAATTAATATGAAATTTTTGTAGCAAACACATTTTTTATATAAATTCCGACTACAATATAGAAGAATAAATGGAAACTCTATAGAAAAAATCATTTCCAAAATGGAGACACTTTATGCAAAAGTGAAGTGTATAAATTACACTTCATCATGAATTTATTATTTAATCCAAAGTCCATGCTAACGTTCCCTTATTCGCTTCTCATTTAAGGTGGCCGCCAGTACTACTCGGGCAATGCTGTTGCGTATCCGTGGATGAGCCTGTTCCCATGCCTGTTTTAGCGCACAGCTTCCATCGTTTCAGCTAGTTTAACTGAAAATTCATGAATGTCCTTTTCCGTTTCAGCGAAGCATCAGTTTTTTTTTTAGATATAAAATGCAAGTTAAGCACGTTTTTTAACTGAGTTTAATTTTTTAAAATTAAAATAACTTCGCTAGTTAAAGGAGTGGATTGAATATCTGCACTACAATTCAAAAAGGAATTTATCTAAGTTCATTATTTGAATAACTGCATATATTTGTAAGATAGCTTATTTTCATCTGACAACGTTTTTATTATGGAACATACTTCTATTTTTATTGTAAGTATAATAATAAAGAAAAAACGTGTCAGAAAAATTCCTCTTTAAATTATTTATTTATTACTTAAGGTAAATT
This sequence comes from Teleopsis dalmanni, assembly GCF_002237135.1. Taxonomy (NCBI): domain Eukaryota; kingdom Metazoa; phylum Arthropoda; class Insecta; order Diptera; family Diopsidae; genus Teleopsis; species Teleopsis dalmanni. The sequence continues at coordinate 52,193,134 of NC_051847.1, forward strand.
AGAATTTATTTCATAGGAAAGAAGACCTAAATTGCCACTAGTGTATTATTGTAATGTTTTCCTGACAGAGTTGCTGCTTTTAACGTCGAAATTAAATTAATTCTCCAGCTGATAGATGGGTATGTTTATATCTTTGAAAAGCTGTAACGGAATGTTGCAGATCTGTAAAGATCGATAGACCTGTTTGCTCTATATTTACACTTCCATATACATCAATATATCTTTAATGCAAACTACAAAATAGTTCCTCGGCATCTCTAAACAAAATTCCTTTTAGATAGGTTATTATAAAAGATCTTCGTAGTATTTTGGATCATCTTAGAGTCTAGGTGAGCTAGACTTAGGCTCTAAGTATAAATTATTTGCATTTTGTAATAATAATATGTAATAATATATAAAGTAGTAACTCCTGATGGGTCTATGAATCAAATTTTAAACAAGACCTTAGATCAATCTTGCAGATCTTATTAGTGTGATTTCAAGGAATTTCCTAATATGTAGACCCGTTTACCTAAAGTCTATTAATTATGTTTAAAAAAATGATACATTATTCACTTACTATATAAATATTTAAAAAAATTAAAGCACAATTTATTGTGTGGATTTTAAACTATTTTATTTTTAAATGTTTATAAAAAAAAGATTTCATATTAAAATATTTTTATTAATTTTCATCTACAGTGTTAGGCTATACTTGTTAGAGGCTTATATTGTATTCAATATATTACATATTCCTGAAAATAAGAGAATTACAAATTAATTATCTTTAAAATTAATCCCCTTAAAATATAAACTATATCAACTCACCAATTGAGAATGCACTTTTATTAATTTCCAATTCCCTTATTCTACGTAAATTTTGTAAGTTAGGTGTTCCAAAATCTTATAAAAAAATCAAAAATTGAGTAGGTATTCGATAATATCTAAAAACTTACTTCGAACTTACGAGATGTGTATAAAAAAATTGTTTGTATCGAGATTGAACTATTCAAATATGACTTTAAAAGCTTAGGAGGATTCCCGCATCTTTAGAAGGCATCACAATGGTGTTTGATTGCCAAACTCAGAATGGAGTTTGATTTCCAAAATTACTCTTCTGTTTGCAATCTTCTATCTGCTTCCAATATGGAAAAATTGAACGTATGTACAAAGACACCAAGAGATCTACGCCCGGTCAGATCTTTACGCTCCTTAAGTAAGTTAGTAAATCGTCCGGTTTGTAAAACTCGTACGAATTCTTCGTTTCTCTTGAAAATAAAAAAAATTAAATTTTTTCTATGCAATATCACACAAACAACTACATTATTATGTATTAAATTATAACTGTGTCAATGAACTTACCATTAGGGATTCGAATCAATTTATTTCCATCAAGCTCAACACTATTTTTTAGATACAAATCTGATATTGTACTCTAATCAATGCGACGATTAGAGTTAGAAAACGATTTGAACTATTGAAAAAAAAGGACAGGAAGAAATTAGAAGTATTAATTTAAGTTCACAAAGTTTAATTTAATTAAATTAATGTAATACAAAAAATATTTACTTACAATTGGTGATACGATCTTGTGATAACCCACATAAATGAGTAATAATACTATTAAGCACAAACATATAAAAACAAGATATACTCTATTTGGACACTGTTCAATAAAGTCCCTAGCAGCCATCTTCCATATCTTTTCCGGCATTTTTAAAAGACGAATAAATTTTGAATATAAAATAAAAATTGACTGTTTTTCTTACAGAAAAAAAATTGTTTTTTAATATTTTTTCAAATGCTAGTAATTAAATTTAAATAAAAATCTATTATTCTAGGTAAATTGATCAAAAAAAAAAGATTATTTGTTTTATTTATTTCAAAAGATATATTAATAGTACCAAATTACAATACTAAGTGACCTGATCAGTAGAATTATTCAAGAGTTTTTAATTTTTAATAGATCAATTCGAACTAAGTGTGTCGGTTTCCAAATAATGAAAGCTGATCACTAAACGTATCTGTATATCCATCATATCAATCAATCAATCCAGTACGTTCCCAGGGGAACATTGGGCCATAACGAACTTTTTCCAACTGTCACGATTTTTTGCCAGGGTTTTAATTTCTCCAAAGGTTTTTCCGCTTGCTTGGATTTCTTTCTCCAGTGTTCGCTTCCACGCTTGATTGGGCCTACAAGGTCTTCTGCTTCCTTGAGGATTCCATGTTAATGCTTGTTTGCAGATTTCATTTGGTGCCTTCCTCAAAGTGTGCCCGATCCATTGTCATTTACGCTTTTTTAAACAGAAATGAGCTTCAACACAAAACACAATTCTTCGATAAAAATCTTCAAATGAGCCGAATCAGTAAAATGCGACGCAAACAATGATCTTGAATTTTGGCTTCAATTTTTGAACAAGCTATATTTTATAGTCACGTAAGCCAATATCGGTACGTAAAATTTTCTACATAGTCAAATTACAAAGGCCAACAAGTTGAGAACGGTAACTAAACGACATTTCAGCGTGTTCTTCAATTCTTCGTACTACAGCCGCAATATTCTCTTCGGTACGCACATTTCTTTGTCTTGTTGATTCTTCTGAATCGAGAAGATTAAAATAAGTGCGGAAACGATCAATAACTGCACGAATTGCTTGCTCACTATGGCCGACTATGTTGATCATAAAATGGACGAAGTGCTCTATAAACTTCATGAATATTTTTATTTTTTCAAAATAAATTTCCACAATTTAGAAGCGATGTTATAGCGGTAAGGATTTATGATGAATTTCCAAACCTTACTGAAATGTCAACATGGTGTGATATTCTCAGTTGTCAAACTATAGTTATCATGCAGCCTCTTATATAAATTCCGTGCAGAAATAATATCTAGTTTTTAACAGCAATCTACTTCAATATCTATAGTAATATTTGTAGTGCATTAAATAACCAACAGTTAAGTGATTTTGAACTAATTAGAGAATATAGTATACTTTAAAATCTATAAGCAGTTATATCTTTATTAAAAGGCAATTTGAGTACTCAAAAAACAATAGATAGTGAAAGTTATTTATGAGAGTTAAAACTTAAAGTTATTTACTTAAATGTTACTTAAATGTTTAAAACTACTTATACATGCTTAAACTTGAGGATTTTATACTTTAAAATATTATACAAAACACACTGAGCAAATAATTTATTAAGAAACATAAAATAAAAGTTTTGTCAAGTCACATCTCGAGTATGTAAATCATAAATATTAAGAACCACAAAAGTTCCCCACACAGTATAAAATTAAACTTGTTAAAGCATTTGTTAAATTGTATGGGAATATGTAATTAAAAAAATTTCAGGAGCATCGTCTCGTTTGGTACGAATGCAGAATGAAATAAAATTGAATATACAAACTCTGTGCTAAAATATATGAGACAAAATTATAAACTTTTACATATATATATACATATACATATATATATATATTTATATATAAAAGTGTGTATTTCAGAACACACAGGTGTCACACCTGTGCCTCTGTCACGTTGTAAACGATTAGGCATTTTAAATTTGTGCCTGAAATTATGCAATGATGTTTAGAAGCGAATCTCGACAGCAATAATTATTCTCGTAACTTATGAAAATATCGCTTAATAATTAAGTAATTAATATGCAAAGTGAGGCAAACAAGGTTTCTCATAAATTCATAACTAAATCTCAGTTAATTTGCGCATAAAAGCGTTATTAATCCCAATTAAAAATTCAAAGGCCATGACTGGCGAAAAACGGAGTGACAAAGTGGCAAGAATCTCAAAAATGCTAAAGTTTTAGGTAAAAAATTATAGTTATATTCAAAAATTATTAAACACTTTTAAAAAGAAATATTCGTAATATTTTGAGAAGTTTAATTGCATATTTATATTTAATATTAATATCTTTCATTTCCTACATTAATAGAATAAATAAATCACATCAGACATGAAATTAAAAAAATTTATAAATTTATTAAGCAATTATAATAGCAGTACAAAATGACAGTAGATGTTCTATTTTTATAAAATACACATAAATTATTATATTTTTATTGGCATTTATTTAAATACAAAAAAGTCATTATATAGCTTCGAAAATGAAGAATAGACAATCAGATACATTCTGATGAAATTACAAAATTATTAAATACAAAATAATTCATTAATTGAAGTGCTAGATACATTTTGCTATTCAATAAAGTATAAAAAAAAATTAACGAATGAACGTACTATAAAATAACTATAAAGCTTGTGTAAATAAATAGCACCAATAGCTAAAAGCCTTAATATTTTTCACAAAATAATGAGCTAGTTCTCAACAATATAAAATTAAAAGTTTCTTAAACAAAATGTTTAAACATTTTAAAAAAACGTTATAAAGTATTAAGGTATTAAGGGAAGGGAAGAGAGTGAACATACAAGGTAAAGTGTCTGATTGTATTCTCCTTGGTAAATGCCAGCGAGATCCTTGTCACTGTTTTTTCCAAGCTACAATCATTCATCCGTAGTAAACTAATGTGTGCAGCGAAATCCTCCTCATGGATATATGATGTCATGCGTCGGGCTTGGAAACCACCATGGAAAAACACAGTTCCAATGAAGCCTCAGATAATGGAACTGACCAACTTTAGACAAAATAACACCGCTACTAGTGTCATTTCAATAATACAATAGATCTCAAAGAAAACTATTAAGGACAATAAAGCAACTTATCCGTTTTTTAAAAATTACTCAGATTGGATATCAATCTATAGTTACGTAAATAGTTACGTACATAAGTGATTTGCAAAAAAGTCATAAGAATGTACTCAATTATTTAGAAAACCTTTCTAACTCCATGTCAGTTGCATATTTGAGGACAGATTTAATTGAGCGCATAGCATACGGCTATCTTTGGTGACAAGAGGTTAAAAACTTCCAGATTAAAATTAGAAAATTAGAAAAATTAGAAAATTAGAAAAAAATAGAGTTTACTAGTAGAAGTACCATTGCACTTTACACTGGGTAGCTCAAAATATGTACTATACGGCTCGTATAGTAGCCAGAGTATACTAAATCGGTTGAGGTAATGTTAAAAGCAATCATCTCTGAAACTCCATGTAAGTATTTTTGGTGAAATTATTGGAAGATTCTTAAGAATCTTCTTGGTGCAGATTTGGTTGTTATAATAATAATAAAAGGGAATTCTATATTTTCATAAATAAAACTGCTACTATTGAAGCTATTTCACAGATCTGCATCTCATTTATGTAACTATGTGTAGATGGATGGTTAACTTATTATGTGAAAAATCCAGAGCAATTGTTTTCTGGGTTTCTTATCAGGTGTATATAACACAGGACCACAACGCAAATAAGTTGTCTCTTTAACAAAACCTGTTTGTTCAGTTGCTGTTCCTACTATTTAGCCTGACACTATAAAAGAACTGCAACATGGCGTATATGTGCGACTGAGACGAAGAGATCTATAGATAAGCAAAGTCAAAACGGAAACAGACGAATGGTCACATGTATCAAACTAAAGCTCTCACACATATGTTTAGTTATGTGAAATATATCTAAAAAAATAATTAATTTCTGCAAATACGAAATTAAAACAATTGTGCAACTTGTCTGGAGACTTATTACGAATAAAGGTATGACGCATATCGTATTATAACTTAAAGCAATCTTGAGAAAGATAAATGTCCAGCGCTATAAAGGTAAAACAATAAGACTAATTGATTTAGTGATACCCATCTATTAATCTGTTATAATACAAACTAGTCTCACAAATTTAGAGTTTATCGAATGAAGCTACATATGGGGATTTTCTAGGATATTAACCCAGTAAGGTGTAATTTATATCGTAGGACTCATGCAACAGCCAACAGCTAACGAATGATAAAAAATATGTATGTACATACACTTTTTAATCAGAAATGTATGAAAAACAAAAAAAAATAAGTAGAAAAAAAATTGCTTTATTGCAAAAACTATCTAACTGAAGAGTGTTGAAGGTCTGTGAACTTAGGCATATTAACTCGAAAAGATGTAATTGATATCGTAAGACCCAGACAACAGTTGAAAGCTGACTAATAATAAAAAATATGTATGTACATAATATCTTAAATCAAAAAAGTATTAAGAAAATTTAAATAGAAAATAAATTGACTTATGGCAATAACTATCTATCTGAAAAGTGATGAAAGTCAGGTCAAAGAATATTTTTTATTCTATTTTTTGATAATTGAATCGATTTTTTATGTTTTTAATCACATAAACGAAAACTGACTACAGAAACAAAATTAGGACAGTTCACATTATTTGGGTTTTACTTTTTTCATGTACCATTATGGCTTTTCCTATGCTCAACTCATAACGCTTCCTCATAAATAGAAAGCGCTCGAGCCTTTTTCACCATTTCCGTTCGTTGTTGTTTTAACTGTTCCACTTGCTTAGTGCCTAATGTATATTTTAATATGTATTTCCGTATTTGTTTGGTCACTTTGGATTGTTTCCCACAAGCTCCACTCAGCTTCACGCAGCTGCTGCCTCTCCCCGTATTGCTATTAAATAGCAAAAATAACAACTTCTAAACCAAACTTTATCATGGGTTTAATTTATGCGATTTTGCACAAATGTGAGCACCGGATTTTCTCCCACTCCAGTGCAACTCCATTTTGTCCATAGTAAGTAAATCAGTGTTAACCGTATAAAGTTTCGCCTTAAAAAAGAAAGTAAAACACTTTAATTTAAATGTTTTATCAATGTTTACTCTTACTTTATTGGTTGAAGTCATATTGTGTTAGCAACTCTACACTAAGAGATCAAATATTCCATTGATTCCTCTAGAGATGGCAATAATTCCATTGTTTGGGCGCAACAGACAATAATTTAGTATTTGAATTTAACTGAAATATTGAATTATATTATTATTATTTCAATAATCTACAATATTGAACAGTTGTACATATATGAGAGATATTTGAAAACTATTTATTTTTTGGATTTTTTTGGAATTCTCTCTAAATTTAAAATAATTTTCCCTATGATGCTCCAAATTTTTAAACCTGTTAAAATAAATCATCCCGTCAAACTCTTCATCGTATCTATTTATGGCAGACTTCTCTTCATTGTTTGATAAGAACTTTTAACCTCCGAGCTAAACTAAAAAAAGATTGATATTGAGAGTCAGATCTGTTGAACGAAAAGTAAAACTCAGATCAAGTCAAAAATTTTAGCACCAAAATAGCCTAAAATAAGAATTTTTATGTAGAATTTTATGGAAATTTTCATTTGCAGCGTCAGTGATAGCAGTTTTCAGTTATCCAGAAAGGTCTTCATTACCTTTATGGTCGCAATACTTTCCAGTTTGTTTTAAATACAAAAATTGTATTCACAATTTTTTTTTTGTTTGCAATTTCACTAACAGCTAAAGTCGGCCTATGAAAAAAAATGTTAAAAAAATATTAATATTAAAAGCAAGTAATATAGTACAGTTTTGTATTTCAAAATATTGTTTATAAAATTAAGAAATTGTTTTATGCAACTGCTTCGTACTTGACCTTCCTGTCCATCCTTTTCTAGCATCCTGTGTGGAGAACCTACAATACGTATCACTGATTCAACAAATGGGCAAATATTTTACTAAACTAATCGATTTGCTCCTTTTGTAAGTACGTTGGAGCGGAAGATTTTTTTGTAAAATATTGTTTTCAGTTTAAAAATTTACATACTTAAAGTTTAAAACTACCTCGTCGCATACCTTCTGCTTTCGAATACTAATAACAATTGCAAAAATTTTTAAGTTTATCCATCTAAGTACAGACAGGATTTAAAATTGCAATAAATGCAATTGAACGACACATGTGGGAGACAATTTATCTGCCTTAATGCCTAAAGGACACTTAATGTATTATAAACGACTAAGTAGGGTTATAAAAAGAGTATTGTGTAGAAACGAAGTAGTCGAGGATTTTGTTCAACATTAATCATGCTAAAAGATTATTATCTGAGGGTGATGAATTTCCAAATACTATGTAAGATATATATATACTTAGATAAGATATTGATAAGTATATATACGATATAATAAATAACTTATGATATTGTCTACAGTTCATTTTTATCTTATGCAACAATACTAAGTACTTACTTTAACCAAAAAAGTTTTTTATTTTACTGGAACTTTTTTTCTGATAGGAATCACGCACCCGCGTGAAGTATATCCAGGTAACAGTGAATCATTGTAGACCAAAGTATAGAAAAGACAATACTACTGATTGAATATTTTCTACTTAAACTACGCAAGTTTTATTTATATTTTATCAGTACACTCCATGCTTGATAACAACATCAATGATGGCTTCTTGGAGAAGCGAAGTGCCAGCCGGATCAACCGACGTGAAGCCTAAACGTACGCCCTTAACAGCTAGGTACGATGGCTTGATAAGCCCCACATGAGCCACCTTAGATTGTTTAGCGGAAATCAAACCGGGAGATTGCTCATCCGATCTGACTCGCTTATTCGCAGACGAGGACTGCGTGGCGATTTTTAGAGCCTCTGCTCTGCTATGACCTTACGACATAATCGCCTTGAACCTTCTTCGTTCACTGCTCTTGAGGTGAGTGAATTTCGGAGTTTCCAAAGTGAGGTTGTTAACTTTGGAGTCGACAATAGTTAGACCGGTCTTTTGTGAGACCACACTGCCGGTGTCATAATCAGAAGATTCAGCGGTTTTGGAATTTGAAGACATAAGTTCAATCATTTCCTGCCGTCTTACTTGAGATCGCTACGAAGTCTTTGCCAGTACGTTCACCGTTTCCGCAAGCGGAGAAAAAGACGGTGGCCTATCCGGGTCCATCTTGACGCACACTGTAGCGCTATCAAGAGGGATGGCGGCTTCCAGCCCAGTGGCCGGCACGTACTCGATTTTGGATGATTCAGTGAATGAATCATTTTGAGGTGATGCCGTCAGAGTGACATCCAGCTCATTTGAATTTTTATTTAATTAATCCATTAAACGTTTGATTAATTCGGGGTTTGAAAAGTCACCCACGACATAGCCCGTTTATCGTGGGAAGTCTAATTAAAACTGGAGGTTGACAAGTATCCAGAGTTCGCATATTAAAGACCAACTATCCATGGCCATTCATCTCTCGGCATATGCTGTTCCACCTTGGATTTGAGCTTTAATTTAAGACGCTTTTGCTTGCGTCCGCCCGATTACAATTAGCCAGCATCCATAGTTGAGACATGACCATACTATGGACCTGTTTCTAGCCGCCCCCGCGTAGAGGATGTAATCACACTACCGACAGTATACAACAGTTACGGCACGTACACAAAATACGTGTTTATCCCCCTGTGTATCTGACGGCTGACGGCCTTGTGAACTAGTTAGTTCACTTAGTATATTTTTTAAAATTTAAATAGAGCATTTTCGAAAAATAGTGAACTACAGCAAGAAAAATTCTTTTTCATATTTTAATTAATTGAATTTTAATTAACTGTTTCAAGTATTGCTAAATATCCATCATTGGAACTATTTCTTGTATTTAATTATTCGTAAAAAATTTTTTGGGACTACAAGTACCAAGGGTTGAACTCGTACCCTGCCCTGTTCATTAGCCAACTGACCCAAAGCCGTACTTGACTTGTATTATCGAACTTGGAGTTTTGTTAATTGGCTGTGAAAGTTCTTTAACAAATTTACTTGCTGTGTTATAGTAGAAAGATATCATCTCTATCAAATAGAATACTTTCTATTAAATAAATTAGTCACTGACATTAAATTACAATTTATTAAAATTTGTATATGAATACGTCCAAATTTTAAAAATAAATATCTGTTACTATAAAACACAATTGATAACCTAACCCACCATGAAATACTACACATGCAATATGGAATCCTGCGGTTTCATATGCATGTGGTTACACCAATAGATGTAAGGCATTCAATTTTCCTTAATTGTGCTTTTTGCTACAAACTTGATATACCCAAAATACTTGGATCACGACTTCAACTTTCGTGAAATCAATAAATATTGCCATGTCTAAAAAAATGTTTGCAGAAACATGATTAAAGGATTCATAATTATCATTGTGTCAACAACATAAGTGATTTCCTATAGTGATTTCCTATAGTGATTTCCTATAGTGATTTCCTATAATCAAATAATATTGGAATCTCAGTTAGAGTCATACTGAACTCATCGATTTAAAAACTAACATAAATTAATTAAAAGTGCTAAATTAAAGCTTAAAAGTGCTTTTGTGCGTTACTTTCTAATTAAAATTTTCTATATAAATGGATAACAGAGTAATAAGAAAATGTAGATACATTTTGTTAATATAGTATTTGAACAGCAAAAAGGATTGTATACAGCCACAACGTGAAAATTATCTAAACTAATTATATGAAGCTTCATAAGAAGCAACTGTGGAGTTGATTTTAAAATGCTTTTAAGTTATACTACACACTATTGTATGCTCAAACACTGCCTTATGCGAAAGAATGAATACCTCTCTATAAGAATAAGTCCTAATATTTCGTAAGCATTATATATATTTCCACCAAATGTCTACAATGTCATATTAAAGGTTATTCTTAAATCCGTCGATTTCCTAAAGCAATCAGCGGTTGATTAATCAATAAATGCGTCTCTTAATGATTCTTTTTTTTGTATCTTATAATAAAAATATTAACTTCTTGAAAAAATACTATACATCGATACACTGGTCTTAAGTAAAAATAAATTAAACGAATTCAAGATTCCAATAATGTTACGATAGCGACTTTAAAATCTTAATACTGATAGAGGTTTTAAATGAGCCAATGCGTTCAAAACCTGATATTTCTTCTAAAATGCTAAGAAAAGATCATTTATTCATATTTT
>NC_051847.1:52204124-52242295 GCF_002237135.1 Teleopsis dalmanni
TTTTTATACCTTAACTGGGTATTTTTTGCCTTGGTATTTTACTAGAAGTATGCAACAGTGGTTGGTTGGTTGGTTGGTATTCGTTATGACATCAAGAAGAGGAAAATATGACTTAAGAGCATTTTATAGTATTTAACGTTGAGAGCACGTATTCAGTTATTCAAGTTGTACTCAAGTTGTTTTCTCCAGCAATATATTTGAGTATTAAAATATACAAAAATATAAGTTATCATATTATAAATACTTAAGCTCTCTGTGTTAGTGTCATAAACAATAATATAGTACGAAATTTTTTTGGTGCATTTGAGCGAAATGCATTTTTTTCACTATAAAATCTACCAAAAAGGCTACTTGTTTTTCGTGGTGAATAAATGCGCCAAAATAGGAATAGACATATGACCACTGAAAAGTGTTTTTATCAGTTAAAAAGCATTGCCAGTCAAGATTTATAGAGATTTATGAAATCAGATGATATGAAATGAAAGGGGGAAGTTGATAGCTTCTATTTAAACAGTTTGCTAAATTAATTAAAAATAAATTAATTTATAATGCAATTTTCTGTGTAAGCCCAACAAAATTTCAATTTTATTACTTGGCGTCAAATTTCATATTTAATCTTACTGAGTTTTGAGGCTCCTACTATTTATAATCGTAAAGTTATAGAGGCTTTTAATTTGTTGATTAATCTCATATTTCATAAAAATCGATTTTTCCAACCCTCAACTTGTTTTATTTACGTTTCTATGTGACTGTGACTGTGAAGCTATTCATCTACATGAAGTAAGCAAACTCAATTTTTGGCAGATATTTTGTTTACGGTATTGGAGTTTGGACTATTCCAAAGGAGTAAGAAGAATACAAATATATAGTAGTGTATATGATGATAGCAACTGGAAAGTAAATAATTTTAAGTACTTTACATTTAATACATTTCGTTTGGATGTGCACAGTACATACCGAGTATCACGCTTAATGTCTTATCAAATTTATTAAGTAAATAATAAAATATACAAATGCTAAAAAAAAAATTTAACTTACCCTGGCATGCATATGGGGATCACTTTCACCTGGTTGCTGTACCCCAGTGCGTATTTTCTTATTTTGCGGCCCGTCAGTAACGATACCGCCGCCTCCACCTCCGCCACTACCATTACTAGCGCCGTTATAAGGCATTGTGGTCGCCGTTGCGTAGTTTATATCCGAAATCACTTGTGGATGAATTATTTTGGCGATTTTACTTTAACCGTGTGTCAGACAAAAAAATTAAACGCTTAAACGCGCCGTTAACGTTCACCTAAACACTTTAACTTGTTTAGGTAAATGGTATACCGGCAAATTCGGTATACAAATACACAACAAATATATACGACAAAATGAGTTTACCGCTTTATATGTATTATTACAGATGTACCGTTAAGACACAGTGCAACTGTCTCTGAGTTTTTTTTTTACGTCTGATTTTGTAACACTGAGCTGTTATTTATGTTGTTCTTGTTTGTTGTTCTTGTAGTTTTTGATGAGGTTACGTTTGTTAGTCAGCTGTTATGCGAGTGTTGAGTAAGTATATGAAATGGAAGAGTAAGAAAAATACATATAAGATTTACATAAAAAATTTTTATTAAAAATTTGCAATTTTCAAATGCTATATAAATATAAGATAATAAGAATAAAAAAATATAAAAAACTAATCTTTTTTGAAGAAATAAACTACCTTAGAGAAATGTGCTCTTAAGATGACAATAAGCCACAGTCGAAATATTAATGAAAATAAAAGTAATTTAAAAATATATATTATTTAAACAACTGACCAATTAGCATGTTGCAAAAATAAAAATAATCGATAAAAAATGTTGATAATTAAAACAATTAATTATAAATAAAATCAATTCTTAAAGCACAATTTTAAATTTTTAATATAATGCAACTATTGCCTTTCTTATAGTAAATATTCTCTGATATTTAAGGGTTTCACTAGTTATTTACACGTCTTCGTAATAATAAAAGGTATATATTATATTTTTATAAAACATAAATTTAAAAAATTTACTAATAATTTATTAAATTTTATAAATTTATTAATATTTCTTTATTAAAACTTCAAATCAAATAAATAATGAATTATGCTTAAATGAGGTTTTTATTGTGTTTATATATTAAATATACATATTTTCATATATATATAATATTCAGTCATTCATTTATAAATCGCTGTTTTAAAACCATAGCATGGGTTTTATATACTATCCTTCCGCGTGGAGGATATAACGTGGACTCATAATACTACCAAGAAAATAGTTTCTGCTACGATTTTAGAACACATATATTAAAATAATTCATTAATATTTAAAAATGACTTTTTTTCTAATAATCTCACCAAGCTCTGAATCTTCATACTTTTCACAAAATTAATTTCACATTTGAACAACTAGCAAAAAAAAAATTACAAAAAATATTTATTTACGAAATTTTTATATTTTAACAAAACAATTTTTTAACTTTTTTAAATTATTTCTAAATTATTTAAAACTCAATGAATCCGTATTAAAATTTTCTATCAAGCAACAATTTTTACTGCAGTAAACGCTTATTTCCCTGAGTTTAAGAAAAACAACTCTGTATCTATCACAGAAAAACCTAGATTAAATTGACAGAATCCACAAACATATTTTTAATTAAAGAAAAAAATGTAAAGCACACAAAAACTTTAATAAACATTTTTGGAAATATATATTCACAATTAAAGTAAAAAAAATAGTTGTAGCAAAAATTGATAACACTTATAACAACGTTGCTATTTTTACTTGAATAAAAGAAATAACTGTAAAAAGAAAATGCGGCACAAGCCAAACGTCAAAAAATACGAAAATCTAATTCTTAATAAAGGAGCAATATAAAGTTCTGTAAATAAACCGCGGCAAAATTTTTGTTTGAAAAAAGTTTTTCCATTTATATTTTGCACACAAAATAAACTTTTCGAATAACCACCCTTAAATTACCAATATTATTTAGTTATTTTATGGAACTACACTGAAAAGTGGGGAGCTCAGACGAAAAGAAATATAGAAAACTTTCTTTCAAGATAATTTTTTTTTGCAACTAAACTTCTTAACAAATTTATTATATTAAATTATATGTGATTTATTTATTTATTAATTAAAACACAAGCATATTTACTAACTGAAATTCATTTCCATGCTTTTCTATGTTAATTTAGTTTGTACCGTTTTAATAAGATATTTTCACCTTTTTTCACTTTACTGTTATGTGTCGGCGACGAAGTTGCACAAAAATGGCAGAAACTTTTCCGAACATGAAATTAATACAAAATATCAATTTTAATACAATTTTCAGAGTTGATATTTTTACTACGTATGAGTACTCGAAATGTGCCTATTTAGTTTAAAAAAATATTTATACAATAAATAATTACTTTTTCTTTACTTAATTTAATAAAAAAAACTAAACAAAACTGACTGCAAACAACCGACGGCGTGGACGCTAGACGAATGAATGTTATAGCAACCCCAATATATAGTGTGTGGGCAGAGTTAAGGGGTTGCTAATGCGCGTTAGTGTGAGAGCTTCAAATATATTTTAGAAAGCTTTGTGGAAAAAGCAAGCAGCAGCTTTTAGTCTTTAATCTATCAATGCAAACCAATACGAATGCTTACTTACTTTCATATTAAATAACGAAAGGCAATACTGAAAGCAACATGGAAAAGGAGTATAAAATGCACTGCTATTTTACAAGTTCAGCAGTTTGAGAGCTATTTTCTTATGTTGTTATACGTGTATGTATATGTGTTTAAAGCAAAATAGGTATGCTCCAAACTTGCGCTGCAGGAGAAAAACGTTTAGCACATGAGTAAAACCTTATTAAACATTATAAAAACTGCATGGAAAAAGTTGATATAACAAACAAAAACAAAATGGCATAAAATCAAATTAGAAAGAAAATTAATATAAACGTTGGTTGTATCAACTTGTAAGGCAACAATTGTCTTTGTTGTTGTTGTTGTTTTTTTTTGCAGTTAGCAGTTTTTATCTATGGTGAATGAAACAAGTTTAATGATAGTAAAAAAAAAAAAGAAAAACGAAAAAAACAAAATTTTCATGCCTAATATAATGTGAACAAGTGGACACTTTTTGCTTTTTCTAAGCATATAAAATTTGATATTTTCAATTTTACAATTTCATTTTAAAACATAAATATTTTTTATTTAAATTTTTATGCATTTTATGCATAAACACTTTTTCTTTAATAACGTTTTTGATTATCACCTTTTCGATTTTTCAACACTCACTTATTTCGCGAAAAAAAGACCGCTCGGAAAATTTTTACAACGTATATATCCAGTATATAATTTATTTATATTCCTCAAATTATATGAAGCGGAACAATTTTACTTTAATAAATTTTTTTCTGTTTTCAATATATGTATGATTAAACGAAAAAGTTAGACCGTAGTAATTATCTTTCTTTTTAATTTGTTTGAAAACAATTTGCTTTTTGATGTTAAACCGTTATACACCTCCGTTTCGCTATAAAGTACAATTCGTACTGAATTTAGCTCCAATGAGAAAATGTAATGACATGTACTTGCACAGATTTTTGTGTGAGTGCACATAAAAAGAGCAATTGGCTCACACATGCGTTCAAGTTCGCCGCGAAAATTTTGTTAACTTTGTGGCAAAAAAGCACTTTTTAATTTCGCTGCCTTCTTAACAGTGGGTTGAGTTATATTAAATTAGTTGTTATATTAAAAGGATGTTCTTTTAGTAATTTGTAAAATTAATTAATTCGATTTTGAGTGAAATGTGATTTTAGAAATATAGTGTATGTCAGGTAAGTTTTAAAGTAGTTATACATAATATTATTTTAAATGTTAAAAAAAATTAAAAGTGTATATATATGAATAATGAAATTATATAAGTCGTCATAAATGATATATCCGATTTACTTATTTTTTAAGTAATAATTATATAAACAATAAATAAATCCATTACACTGTTATAAATATAAAAAAATTAATTTTTAAGATATATAAAAATTTTTTCTAAAAAACTTTTTTATCTGATATGTTATAGATAAATGATTATATATGTATTATAAAAAACTGTTGATGTACTCAGTCCTTAATTAGTTTTTATGTGACAATATTATAGAAACAAATTACACTTAGAGGTTTACCTAATGACTAATCACCAAGTTCGGTGTAAATGTTAATTATGTATATTATATTGAAATTATTTCAAATTAAGATTAAAATAGAGCTAAGATTATTAATATTACTGTAACCAATGCTTCAAATACCTATTAGTTTGTAAATAAATTAGTAATTTAAAAAAAAAAAATTATTTTGATTTGATAACTTTATTTTAAATAATGTAATATCATAATAAACGGTTAAACACATTTATTTCTCGACAAAGTTGTAAAGGAAAAATTTTAAACCAACTAGATTTCTTTATTTGGTTTATGTTAAATAAAAGTTTATTTATTTTGATTTACATTTCTCTACTTTTTTTTTGAAATACCTTAAAATTTAAATTCAATTTAAATTTTGTAAAACATTTTAAACTTTAGTTGTTGTTTTGCCGAATGTCAACAAACTTATTAGACCTTGTAAATATATTATTTTCTGCAGAATAATGTCACAGTTTGTCTTAAGACTTTGGCGGGGTATAGACAAAGTGTTAAGTGTTCTTTTTTAACAAAATAAAAATTCACAACTTTCTTTAACTCTTTTAATAAACTAAATACTCAACACAAATTCAAATTTTGAAATTATTCTGTTGAAATGTTATGAATATAAAATAATAATAATGTTATTTTAGTAAAATAATATAAAAAAAAAAGTTTTTTTCTATATCAAAATACAAATTAATTGCGTTCTTATATAATTAAATCATTTATATTTTACAACTATACACAAATTATTCTAGTTGACATGTCAAGTTTTATTTAATTCAACTCTGTAAAACCTTTTTCTTTGATTTCATTTTTTGTCCAGTATGTAACTGTTCACTTACAATCAAATCATTTGCGGCGAATATATCGTTTATGCGTTCAAAATGAGTATACAACGAACGGTAAATTTATAGCACTGAATTACATTTTTCTACTAAGAAACAAAGCATAAACGGGAAAACAACAATCACTTGCTCCCTTACTCCAATAAAACTATGTGCAAGAATTACTAAGCGAATTTTACTGAAAGACATGCGCAAAACAACTGCATGCATTATTGTTTCCATCAAAACCAAAAACAAGAAACCAAAAAAAAAACGCAAAAAATTACATAAAAGAAACGGCAAAAAGTCTTTCATATGATTACATACTAACAAGTGAGAGTAAGAAAAATTTAATAACAATAAAGAGGAATTTTATATTGGGGCGAATGCATGCATGTAAATATATTGCAACGGAATTCGCGGCAAAAGCATTCAAACCTGTTTGTCTGTGTTTGTGCAGTGAAATCTTTTATGTATTTGAAAATGGCATGGAGAGAGAGAAAATTTTCGTAAACTCAAAAATAAAAGAGTAAGTAAAATTGTAAACTAAGTGTTCTGGTAGCGCGAGTGCCATATAGCCATATAGCAAACACAAAATACAGTTAACTTTTGTTGTTGATGTTGATGCTTTGAATTTGCACAGCATATGTTGTTGCTCTGCTGGTGTTTCATTTTATTTGTTGTGCTTTAAGACTTGCGTGGGATTGTTGTCAAACAAAAAATTATAAGTGCAGCGAATTGGCGGTAGATTTTCTGCCTTCTTATTTTGTATCTGATAAGCACTCATCATGTGCACATATCGGAAAAGCTTTTCATTTTACTTAATTTTTTTTTTTTGCTTTTAAATAAGTTTGTTTACACATTAGCGTAATATTAAAAATAAACACAAATAAAAAAATTTAATTTATGAAAGATGTTTAAATAAATTTTTATTACTGTTGTATTATTATTTATAAGCAAAATATATATATAAATACACATAATAAATATATATAAAAATCGAAGTATGTAACTGATTTTGTTAGTTGCTAGTTGTTGTTAGTTGTTGGATCCCAAATAAAAAAAAAAGACAACTATCTATGAATTGTTTATCAAACCTATGATTTAAATATGTATAACTAAGAAATAAATAATTTTAACTCATGTTACACAAATCTTATTGATCGACAGAATTTTATTTACTTTCTATATTACACCTTTAATTTAGGCTCTACGTAGGGGTGCTCTTAATAATATTACACATTTACTGATGTAAGGGAGACTATAAACACACTAACATATTAGATACTATTATTATTTACAATAGAAAGAACAATATAATATCTCTTAATATCGTAATGATACGAATAAGTTATTAATGGTGTAAGATGAGGATTCCAGTTGTTTACAGCTCGTTTAAAACTCCCGAAGCACGCGGCTATCAACCAACAAATGACTAACTGCTTTTCTTTCAAATTCGCGTTCATCAGGGTTGCCATGACCTTATACTCACGAAAAAACATAGTACTTTCTGTCAACAAAGAAATTTTCTGAGCATCTTAGAATCCCCTTCACTATTGACAACTATACGTTCGAAGTTATAAAAAATCTTGTTTATCCTGACCAGCCAGCGTAGATATTAAAAATGACGTCAGAGCAAGTTCTCTTTCGACAAACAAAAACCATGCTCTGCAAGTCCCTTATCCTACCTGTGTTGCTGTTTAATGCAGTAGCTTGGACAATTACCAGCAAAAATAAAAAGGCTTTAGGAGCATTCGAGAGAAAAATTTTTCGAAAAAATTTTGAATTCTTACGGAATGATGATATGTACAATCTATTGTGGAAAAAAGTGCTCCAGCTAATAAAAAATTCGAGTTGATACCTTTGATGGAAAACGTGGTAAAGAATGTGCGCATCTTCGTTTAAAGAATCAGGCGACCAACGATATAGAGGAACTTGGTATTACCAACTGGCAATAGCAAACCTCTGATCGGGCTGGCTGACAAAGGCAACCTGATGCGGCCAACAATGACTCAGGTCCGTAACAACCAACGAATTAAATAGAAAATAGAATAGAAATAAACAGGGTACCGGCTCCTAACGGATCGGAGCACCGCGACCATAGTTGGTCTTTTGTGCTGCAAGTAAGTAAGTGATTATAAGAGCATGAACATTTTTGCTTGTTTATCATATTTAATTAGTGTGCAGAATAAAAATATTTTTAGAATACCTCACTTACCAATCAATTTCTTTCAGTTTTTTTGCTGAGTTGGAGCGATTTTATAACGAAACTCAAACTTCTGGTGTTTTTGCATTTCGAAAAAATTCAATCATCGACACTTGTGCAGCATATATTATGTTGAGCTCTTTCCGAGTTAGTGCATCTGGGCACTTTTACTCTTTGATAGCTAGGGGGTTTCTGCAGAGTCCCACCCATCTCTCTGACTAATTTATGTATTTCCCGTAGCTTCGTAATTATTCAATGACTAATCTAAGAACTGCGTACCGCTCCATGCGGTTAGTGATTACTCTGAGATTTGATAGTGCTAAGTAGGACAGTTTTCGCATATAGCTTCAGGGCTCCGTCCCTTTTATATTTTTTGACCGAATCAATTTTGTCTCTTAGCATGTGATTCGTGCGGATGTAGCATGGCACTTTGAGAGTCTTCGGAGAGCCTGAATTTAAGCAACTTGCAGTTTCTGGATAGTGGAGTTGGCAGCATATAGCAGCATTAAAATATATTAAAATATAATAAATATATTGACTCTAAAGAAATTTAAGTAAGTAATATCTATACTAATTATATGATTTAGTATTCATAAGCACAAATATTAGAAAGTTCTTTAGAAATAAATAAATTATAAATTAATAATTGTTAATATTAATAAATTATTATTATTATTTAATTATTTTTATTAGAGTACACATTTGAAATTGATAGATTCATTTCAAATACATACCGCATTAAGTTGAACCGGATTCCATAGCTAATCTTTTATGTTATAATAAGTATTGTCAACTGTGGAATAATCCAAAGAGCGGTTGTATACCAAAGAATTTTGTAACAGATTCTCTATGTAGACATATGTAGTAATTATTATATTAACTTTTATTCTTAAAAAAAATAAACGTAAACAATTTCAAATAATTAAAAGTTAAGAGAATAATATATCTTTTCCAGTACTGTACGGACTTCTTTGTCATTACAACAACGAGGGATTTAAATTCTTATCAACTTCTTTGCCAACATATTTGCCAAAAAAACAACTCAAGAAACGGCGGAAGTTTTTTACGTCAGTTGAAAGCAAATATTTTCTAAGTAGTTAATTATGCTATTACTGATAAAGAAGGCAGAAACTCACAGCATCAACTCTAATTGAAGTATCTACAACAACAATAGAAAAAAAATCAAATGAAGTAAACGCGCATGAACTTCGAAGTGCACACAAATGAGATACTTTAAAATATATTTTCGCCCTTGGTATAGTAATTTGGCACAAAATATTACATTTTCACATACAAACTGAAATTTTTAGATAAAAAATATACAAGAATTTTATGAAAAATGTAACTTTATGAGCCTTCGAAAGAGGAAGTACCGATAAATCCATTAGAATGCTTATCACAGTAATACGAGTAACATCCTCGAAGCAGAAACTCATGAGCTCTGAAGCTCATTTTCCACCGCTAAGAAAAATGCATAACATTTAAAAGTTATCAAATTCTTTTAATTTTGATAAGGAAGCATATGGTACATCCTTAACATCCTTCATGTTTACTTACTGATGATATAGCAGTAAACATTTAGCAAGGAAAATTGAACTCAACCCATGTACTTTACTTAAGTGAATCTCGATGACTAATTACTTTTCTATAGTGAAATTTAAAATGTTCACTTTTTCATTCACAAGCAGGTACAATGAACACTTAACAATTTTTGAAATTTTTTATTATTTAAAATATGAATTTATTATTTTAAATGTAATTTTTTATTTTAATAATTTTATTTGCAAAATATTTAAATTTTAATTTTCCATCTAACATTTAGTTGTCTAATAGTAGTCATTATTCGAAGTCATTATTCAAACTGTATGTATCTATCTTTTGGAATACCATAGAGAAAATGGGTATATGATGTTTCGGCAATTTATTAACATTCAAAAATTAATTGTGTTCTTGAAAACATTAAGAACACAATTTGGTATTTGAGTTCTACATAAAGGCAAATTTTTAATTTAGTATTATCCGAATATATAATTTTCCAAGGAACTACGATGTATCAGTTTTTACGAATAGTTTAAAAATGGACTGAGGGGTAAAAGCGAAAAATGCACATCATTTGCAAACATTAACCATTAATTCTTAGTCAAACTAATGAACCCACCGTTTTTTAGGTTAAAATGTTAGCGATTAGGAAGCCACGCCTGCTTGCATATTGATGCAAGTCACATCAAGAACAAGTAATAGTGTGACCATTTTAATTGACAACCAAGCGGGTATTGAAGCGCTTAAATTCTTCAAAATCAAAGCTAGTTAATGAATGTTGAGTGAAAATTGGCCAGGTAAGCTGGTTAACATCACTCTCATCTAGGTTCCAAACATAGGAACAATAAAACTGCTTCACTAAATGTATCTCTAGAGGTGCCGTTTTATGCTTGACTCTAGAGATTGTTTAATAGAAGTACTAACCTCTATTTTGTTAAATGTGCCGATAATAAATGGAAGGCACCTCTTTCCATGGTGATAAGTTCAGATCAGACAAGAAATTTATTTGAAGAAACCGCGTGAATACTGCAAAGCTTGGCAAGGAAACTGCGCAGTCCTTTTAATACTTATTGAAGATCTTATGGAAAGTTACAAAAACCTGACACTATTATGAAACTATTACTATTGTATGTCTGGTTCCAACTTTTAAAAGAAATTTGTTTTTAGGGAAGCACTTTTTTGACAGTTTCTCAGACTTTTCATCGGTAAGAACCATATACCTACTAAATTATTCAAATTTGATGATATGGATTTAATTTTTGACTTTTTATATCTAAAAATTTATAGACATAAATTATAGACAGGTGAACGTTATCTGCTGACTTGCCACTGCACACAACCAACCAACGAAGCATTATGCGAATGTTTAGTAGTTACAGAGGTTGACTTGAGCAAAAAGATAGTTAGTAACGCTCGGATACGGATCGATAATGTTTAAAAATTTTAATATCTCTTAGCTAAGCTCTCGATACAGAGGTTCTTGAGTCAGTCCATCGATCTGGCATACCAAGGTAGTCTCACAGTGCTTTTGAGTGGTTGGAATTGACAACACTGAATGCGTTTGAGAAAAGTCTAGACCCTTGTCATAAGCAAGGCAGCCGTGGAATCCTCTGCTCTTACTATTTGTTTATAAACATACAATTTATTTTTTAGATTAAGCTTGCGATTATTTAATAGGTAAAGGGGATGTTAAAGTGTCTTATAGCATGATTTTGTTTAAAACGCATGTAGTTGTTCCAGGAACACTTTTTCTCGAAAGTAAGGCCCAAGTATTTCAGGCTATGTTAAAAACTTATATATTTATTTTTAGTTGCGAACTTAGGACGCGTACCATATAGGTCACCCTAATCGTGACATTGCCTGTTCAGATAGTTACGTCAAAATTAAAATTGTTGTTGCTTTCAATGCAAATAAAAAAATTGAGAGTGAGAGCAACAAAGAAAATGTCGGTTTCAATTTAATCATGGTGACGAGGCTCAGTAATAAATATCAGAATTTCTGTCTTTTTGGACCGAATTACTACAATTTGAAAACATTTTGCAGAAAAAATCCCAGGAAGCAACACAGTAGAGTTCATATAACGCTAATAATTAAATTTTAAAGAAAAGGGGTGTAGTTTTGTAAGTATTGTTACTAACCCTTATAAGAAAATATAATAATAAATTCACATTTTTACATTACCATTCAAGTTTAGGTACAACCAAGAAGTACAATAGTAATAGGAAAAATTGTACTTTGGGGTTGTCACGAAAATGTATCTTAAAATACATCTTATGTGTCATAGAGAAATTGCGATAATTAGTTTCTTAAAGACACAAATGTTGACATTTATTACTGAATTTATATTTGGCTCTCATGACCAAATTTGAATCGACATATTGTTTTTTTTCTCACTCTCAATTTTATAATTTGCATTGAAAACAACAACAATTTTGATTTTGACAAACCCATGGCACTCTACATAACATGGCCCTATCCGAAATTTAGACACATATCCAAACTTAAATCTTTTATTACGGGTGCATATTATTATAATTTCCTAAAGAGGTTTTTCAAATAGTAATGAATTACAACAACAAAAATTCATTTTATATTATTTTAATTGAATTTTTGGCTGACTATACAGCTGTTTCAAGTATTGCCAAATTCCCATCATCAGTGGTCTTGAAAATAATTCTTGTATTTAATTATTCGTAAATAATTTTTTGAGACTACAAGTACCTGAAATCGAACTTGGGTCCTGACCACTGATGATGGATATTGGTCAATACTCGATTATTGTTTCTTCTTCGTCACGGTAACTTCATTACGGTTTATGAAATATAAATTATTCATGGAAATTATTTACTATTTATTTACGCGTATTTGTTTATAGTAGTAATACATTTTCATATAAAATCTCAAATCAATAAACAATATTTAGTTTCGGTTATTTTATTTCTTTTTTTTTTTGTAATAAAAGTATCACATTTTTAATTTTCGCCGAACTGATGCACTTAGGAATAAAATGCCATAGAGAGCACGTTTAGCAATCGACATACCTTATCGTTGTTTAATAATGATATCATGTGCGAAATATGTGCACGTTGCACCTTTGTCTCCAATATGTGATGATGGCTGCACATTAAAATTCCTGAAGGCAAAGATAGAAATTTTTAATTAAATAATAAAAAAGTCAATTTTCAATAAAAAAAATTTTAACTAAAACTTTTATAATAAATTTAAACTCAATATAAAAATCCATTCAAAGATATTACAGATCCTTTGGTAAAATGATGATTAACTCTTAATTATAAGAGTTCGGGTCTTAATTATAAATGATAGACACAAGTAATATTAGATAAAACTTCTAATATATAAAGCAATAAAAAACTATTAATATGAAAAGGTATAAGAGTCAGATAATTAAACACGACCTTCATACTGTTATTAGCCTCGGTCAAAATACTCACTAGAGTAAGAAAGTTTAGCGATGATTAAATATGTTAACTTATTACAAAGTTTATTAGTTCCTTCTTGTAGGGAAAGAAGTCAGTGATCAAAAAATAATAATCCGCGGTAAATACCGTGAAGTGCATTACACAATTTCAAGAAAGATAAGACTTTGATCTCGTAAAATATACCATGGTATCATACTCGTACCGTTCACTGCTGTTGAGTATTTATACTTATTACAGACAACTCAATAATAAAACACAGATATGGTACTAAATCTAATTTTATTTTCAATATAATTAGGAATTTTTAAAGAATAATAATAACTCTTTATAAAGTACTTAATGAGCTATTATTATTGGCATTATACATTTATATATAATTCGCTCTCAAGTTCGGATATATTTGGAAACAAGAGTTTTAAATAAGTCTGGATTCAGTAGAATTTGTATTCTGAGTATATAAGTATAACAGAGCTAAGTAAAATTAGATTAAGTAAAATTAAATTAAGTAAAATTAAATTTAGTAAAATTGTAATCTGAGCATACTAGTATAACAGAGCTAAGTAAAATTAAATAAAATTAAATTAAGTAAAATTAAATTAAGTAAAATTATTAAGTAAATTAGATTAAGAAAAATTAGTTTCAGACATCGAATGAGAGGGTTTATATTCTAGTCTAATAGTAGGGATGCTTGGTATCAGAATAGCACCTCCTTACTAAACTTCATTTAGAATTGTCGTTTTAACAAGAAATGGCATCAATCTTTTGATAGCATATATAGTTTCATTACAAAGTTGACGTAAATTAATGTTTTAAAAAAAAATATTTGCAATCTACTTTAAAGAACAATTTATGCAAAGGAAACCCTGATATATTTAACGAATTTAAAAATTCAATTCAATAGTTTACAATATCATGATATATGAAAATGTAATGTGATTTTTAATTAACTTACCGGCTTCTGATGTGACATCTCTTTATATGAGAGCTTTTAAAGTAAGAATTTTAATTATATATCAACTGAAGCATTGTATAAAGTCGTTTGAATGTGTCAAATTCGATAAAAATTAATTTTTAACATTTTGTTGTAAGATGAGAGACCTAAAGATTGATCCTAAATTAAAATTATTAAAGGTTATGTTCCACTTCTTTATGGTAATTAGGTAGTATAAATTTCATTTAGGTCAATTTAGCAGTTTAGGAGAAGATTTAATTCGAAGAGTTATTTGTATGGCGATAACTCTTAATCTTGATCTGAAATCTTGAATCAAAGGCTATTGTAAGATCTTATTATAAACCAGTATAACTCATAACTAGTAGTATACGATATACTGAAGTATTAAAACGTTTATCAATTGCATAATATCCTTTATAGTAACAATACTATGTTCTAAAGCAGGCCTAAATCCTTATTCTAAAACTATATTGTTGAGATGACATAGCGCACATTTTAAGAAACCCGAATAAATACATTTGTAATGTTTCATGTAATTATTCAAATATTTAGAAACACATTTAATATATTTACACTCTAATATATCTAATTATTAAGATTTAAGACAGAAGTCACAAGATTTTTAAGAATACTTTAAGACATGTTGGCCACACCTTTGACAATGCGAAATGAAATTTAATTCAATAATTTTTCATTCGCTTTTTCTTGACACCCACGGAACTCACAGTATTAACCAATGATAGTGTACAAACAATATTTGTCAGAAATATATACTGTGTTGAGATACATTTTTGGCAAGTGCACTACTGTTCTTCTTGCTCACTCTAAACACTTTTCGAGAACCAAAAAGATACTGACATGTGTCTCAATGCATAAGAATTTCATTAGTCGCAAAACAATTAAATTATTTAAGAAACTAATTTTAACTTTGATTTAAAAATAAATTTAAACAAATATATATAATCGAATGTATGTAAATGAATTGTCAACATGTTGTTGTCAATGTTACAATACTATATACATACTTAATCAAAAATTTCATTAAGAAAAAAATGAAACTATTTTTTATCCTTTCAGAAATGCAATAATCTCCGACGTTTTGATACTCTAATAATGGGAATAAAAACTTACTTGATTAATTGTTTTGCGAAATTTTATATTATGTATACTATTTTGGAGTACTTATAACACACACACATATATATATATATATATATATATATATATACTTAAAATTGTATGAATTTTATACGAATAAATCAACGCTTTTTTAAACTCAAACGATTTTCTATGAAAATAAATTTTACTCATTTTTTGCTTGCAATTCATTAATTGCAAGTCCTGTCATAAGGATTACCTCAGTTTTAATAGCTTTTTCCTGCTTGAAAATTTACAAAAAAAAAAGTTATTTATATATTTGACTTGCATGGTATTGAGTTTTTATCTTTCGAAACTAATTAAAATAATATTTCGTATTGAAATTTTTGCATTTTCTTTCGTCTATTGTCTTTAAATTATTTTTATTATTATTATTATTATTACAGTATAACTAATAATGAAATGAATACATTTAATTTCTTCTGCTTTATCCAAACTTCTTTGCCATTGCAACGTGTGTGAACGTTGTTGTCAAAAAATTTCTTCTATTTTCGACTGTTCTGCGCCAATCTTATTTCATATATTATTTTTTCTCAGCTTTTTGTATTGTCAAAAACTTTCTTTTCAAACGTTACCTTTGAATACCATGGGATTAGCCAGAAACCTGGGTTGGCCATATGTGAAAGCAAAAAAGGTCTTTCAAATAAAACAACTATGATTTACTAAATCACTTACTAAAAAAAAAACAATAATCAAATCGGGACACTAGTTTCAATTTCTGCATACAGCTACCAAATATCTATTTATATACTAATGCTCTTTTGTCATCAAAGTATCACAACTCGACGAAAGGGCATTACCACATTGATCCTCTTTTCAAAATATATATTGGGTAATGTATTCTTTTAGATAACATATTCCAAATTTCTGGTCCATTCCTAAGCTGCAACAATGTTTAAGGTCTAACAGGTACTCTTACTTCAGGTTTGCTTCCATGACACGATTAAGTATTCTCGATTTCGACCTTCTCGATATGTTTGCTAAATATTTATTTCCGAAACTTTTTTTTGATATCCCAATCTTATAACAAGATTTTATATCTAAAGACATACCCCCTAGTAGGAGTACTCATCTAAACTGATAAATGCCATATAAACCTCATAAACGTATAAATTTATTTACTTTGTACATGAAGTGTCAAATTTTGTATGAAGAATAGTTTACACAAATTGATAAATTTACACAAAAATTTTACTGAATAAATTTATATCGTATAGAAATGATGATTTATTATGAGCAACTACAAGAACTAGAGAAAGAACTAGGCTGTACTTTAACTGCAGTACTATTGGAAAACAAGAAACACTATCAACATGTACTGAGTTGTTTAAATAATCAATACCGCCATCGATAAATGCGGATAACGCTTGTTGATCCATTTAATTTGATATTAATATTTTTTACTATATACAGTCTTTATCTATTGACACTACCTCACATAACACATAAATTGATGAACTCGATCAACTGATAGAAGGTGACACAAGTATAGAAGTATATAGGACAATTGAAGTATATGGATGTCAGATGAAAGAGCAGCAGCCTGAATCTTCGAAAGTAAAGATAGCACTGCGAGAAGAAAAAGGTAGACAGAGAAAAAGATGGAGTGACAGTGTTCGACAAGATCTGACAGATATAAATATCACCAGCTGGAAGAGAAAAGCTAAAAATAAAGAAGAATGGAGGAATGTCGTAAAACAAGCTTAGGTCCTACATGGCCTGTGTAGATATGGATAATGATGAGCTATTGACAATAGAGTAGTGTTGAAATATCCATTTATTTCGCAAGAGATGATATTATACATAGTATATTTCTCAGATTATGTTATTGGCTTTATTACAAATATTTCTGAAGTTATATGAAGCTAACTTTTATCTAACGATTATATTGTTTCTTAAATTCCTATGGTTTTACAATTTTTATGGAACTTTTAGTGGGAAATTTTAATTTAGATTTATGTTTTCATTATTGGTGGATAGTTCTTTGATATTTTTTCCAATAGTTTTTTTTTTGTTTTATTTTTACGATTTTTACTGCTTAAATGCATTGTTGTCTAAAATAGATTAAAAATGCTTCCCGTGAAAACAAGAACTTTATTAAGATATGCAATGATTTGTGCAATGAAAAAATCCTATAAAAATAAGTAAATGGAATATAAGAAAAAAATAGATGAACATTTTTTGTATGTGCTAATTTTAATGTTTTCAGAGTTCTATGTCTGCTGTTCCGCAACACATACGAAAGAAGATCGAATCTAATGGGTTGCTTGATTCTGTTATGTCTCTGAATTTTTTTCTTTGCCCGGCAGCCTTTTCTGTCAATTCAGCTCTGTTAACCAAATGACACTTCATTTGCAAACTCAAACTGCAAATAGACGAAAAAATTATTTTAATTTTAATTTCCATTTTTTCAGTCTCAAATTAAAATTAAGTTTCTGTTTTGTGCTATTTTGGCAAATCAGAATTTAATATATGGTATATATAAGTTGTATATTTGAGACACTTCTGCTAAAACATACTTCCACTTTAATAATTAAGATACTAAATACTGTCGACCTGAAGCAATAGAAACTTCAAGGGACATTCGTGTCTGAATGTGTCTGAGATAAATAAATTTTGAGAATTAAAATAGAACTAAAATTTTTAAAAAATTTGTCAATATAAATTTAATCTCTTCTAATAAATTGCTATAAGATATTATTTTACAAATTTAGTGTGGTTTATTTGAAAATTTATATTTTTTAGTTATCTAATTACTTTAAACTTACATATACTATAATAAGAAATAACACTTAAAAAATATTATAAAAATAAAAAGAAATACCAAGGACTAAAAAATAAAAAAATAAAGCAGATATAAATAAAAACTCTCAAATAATTTACTAAAGTAATTAGGTTATATATTCAAAATTTCAAACTGCATATGAACTTCTAATTAAACGTAATTCATATCATATCAATTGAATTCATTAAATTTAAATTTCAACTTAATATACTAAGTAAACCCTTTTACTTTACTCACGCATGCAGACAGTGTATTTTTTTTTTGGTCAGTAGCTGAAACAACTCAGTGTGATACTTCAACCCAATAAACCACAAATTGAATAAAATTGTTAAAACGGCATTCCAGTAATTAAGGGATGAAAAAATAAGTAAATTAGTATTTGGGTTTCAGAATTTATCTCAAAACTTATGAGAAAATGCCAGAAGAATTTTTTATCAGCATTTTTATAACTATTTTCTGATGCCTACTTATAACTTAATACAGAAAGTATAAACTCCTGATAGAAATATCAACAAAATATTAAAAATGAAAAGGAAATCGAATTGTATAACAGATCTTGTTGATCTGATTGCAATGGATTTGCTAATATGTATTAAAAACAATATATTATTTACATATTAATATTAAAAGTAAAATATAAAATTAAAGTTTAACTTAATCAGAATATTTTATTTAATTTTTAAATGTTTATATAAAAAGGTTATTGAAAGAAAGGTTATTGGTCCTCATCTATAGTGTGTGGCTGTACATGATGGGTTGTATTGTTTTGTACGTAATATGTATCACAATTACTTTTCCTAAAAATAAGAAAATAATAAATTACTATTCCTTAAACTAAAATATTTACTAGATTAACTTACCAATTGAGAATTCATTATTAATTCCTGATTCTATATAGTTTTGTATCTTAGATGATCCCAAATCTTAAATAGAAATCAAAAATAAATCGAATATCCGACAATATCTATAAACTTGTTTCGAACTTACAAAAAAAATTTTTGTGCCAAGCTTCAATATAGATTAAGATGACTTTAAGCTTAAAATAATTCCGTATCCCTTGAAGATAGATATCCCGAGATGGATTTTGATTTCAAAAATGATGCTTCCACTTACAGTATACCAATATTGAACAGTTGAAGGTGTACACAGAGTGAAGACACTAATAGGTCTACAGTCGGCTTCATGTTGTTTACACCAATCACGCCAATCATCTTGTGCGTTAGTAAGTATATGGGTATTCGGGACTCTTAGCTTCTTTTGAAAATTTGAGTGGTAAAAGTTTTTTAAGACAATATTACACAAACATCTACGTTATTAAGTATTAAATTAAGACTGAGCTAATGAACTTACCATTAGGGAATCGAATCAATTTATTTCTATCAAGAACGACACTATTTTTTAGATACAAATCTGATATTGTACTCTAATCAATGCGACGAGTAGAGTTAAAAAACGATTTGAACTATTGAAAAAAAAAGGACAGAAGAAAATTAGAAGTATTAATTTAAGTTCACAAAGTTTAATTTAATTAAATTAATGTAATACAAACAATATTTACTTACAATTGGTGATACGATCTTGTGGTAACCCACATAAATGAGTAATAATACTATTAAGCACAAACATATAAAAACAAGATATACTCTATTTGGACACTGTTCAATAAAGTCCCTAGCAGCCATCTTCCATATCGCTTCCGGCATTTTTAAAAAACGAATGAATTTTGAATATAGAATAAAAATTGACTGTTTTTCTTACAGAAAAAAAATTGTTTTTTTGATTTTTTTTCAAATGCTAATAATTATTTTTAAATAAAAATCTATTATCCTAGGTAAATTGATCAAAAAAAAAGTAAATTTGTTTCATTTATTTCAAAACAAATTTTATAAAAATTAAATTAAAATAATATAGGATTTTATGAATAGCATTATTCAACGAGTGTTTTTAATTAATAAGTGGCTTTACTGGGAGTAACTGATGTGTCAGTTACACTAAAGTGTCAATTCGAACTAAGTGTGTCGGTTTCCAAATAATGAAGACTGCCAACTATACGTGTCTATTTACTTATCTGCAAATCGAGATATAAGCTTAGTCGCCCTTGTTTTTGGGGTTTATAATAACAGCTAATGGTCAAATGTACAATTTCTGGGCATCTGCTTATGTTTTCATTATTTAGTTTAGTTCCATATTAAGTTATTTATATAAAACTAATATTGTCTTTCTATACTATATGTGTCCATTCATTTTCCGGTGTTTAATGTAAATAAATCTTATTTTTTGTTGGTTTTTCGTTAGGTTATGTTAAAATATTTTTAAATAGTTCGTTAAACATTTTTTATTTACTGTATTAGCGATTTGTCTTTCTAAATAACAACCCAAATCTCCCTAGGGTTGATAGTTTAATTAAAGCTCCTAATGATATCAGAGGTGTCCACTAATCTATCAAATTACGCTATAATTTCAATCATAGACTATTGTAGAATTTGATGTTTTCTTTCATATATATATTTAAATTTTTATATAATAAGATTGATATTATTTCTTCGTATATTAAAATAATGCTCAATAAACTCAAACTTTCACCTATGATATACCAGAATTGTTTATTCTTGAAGGCCTATCTATATATCTATCTATCTATCTATATCTATTTATAAAGCATTGTCCATATTACGCATTGTTTATCAATGGAACAATGCCTAGTAAATACTGAAGATTTAATATAAATTCTGAATGTTGTATTTGTCTCTAATTTTAGTCACTGCATAAGATCCTAATTTTGGCATTTAATAAGAAGATATGCACATTAATGGAAAACGAATGTTGAGTTTGACCTATGAGTAAGATAGATTAGTGTGTAATACTGAAGGATCTAGGATTTATTAGAGCCTTTTTAAGACAAATGTTTGAGAAACAGAAAAGAAAAAGAAAAATATGTTTTCCATTATTGATGAAATAGGTACTAATGAAAACAGTTTCATAGTTTTGCATTGCGAAATTCTCAAATATCTTGAAATATATATACACTTTAATATACCATATATATAAGTATATGCATATATAAATATGTATTGTTCGTTCATAATAAATGCATTGGCAAATTGAAAAATGTGCAGTAAAAATGGCGCATTGGACTTAAAATAAATTTTTCTTTTATCGTATATAATTCAATTAAAGAGATAAAATATCTTACGAATTCAAACAATTGTCTCGTTCTTCGGTTCTTTGCTTAACTTAATTATTTTCAATTATTTTCGAGGGATACAATTTAGTGTTAATATATTTATTTAAATTTGTGTGCTAAATTTTGTATGCCTTGATATGCTACTTTGCTAAGTCGCCTGAAGTGATTTGAATAATGTTCTTCTCCGACATTCCTTCAAACGATTGCGCATTTGCCTTCGCCTAAAAATAAATTCTTCTTACTTGAAATGATTTTATTTCGAATTACAAGTATTCAACATTTAATTTATAATTAACAATGCAAAATACAGAAATTCATACTGACTAATCCGATCTGTTCCTGAGTTCAAATAAAGAGATCTTTGCTATAAAATATTTGAAATACATTTAAAAAAAATTATTTGTACAAAATCTGTATCTGCATAGAGTGTATCACTTTTCTATAAATTAAAAATAAATTGCAAGTCCCCAAATGATTTCAAAGTTCCAAGTAAATTTCAAAATAAATAAATGTCGAAATTATTTTAAACATTAAATAATTAATATATTATTATTTTAAATATAGATGAGTTGGTAATCGTCTGTAAAGATTTCATAATACAATACACCAATGTATAATCCAAACATCAATTGATTTTTATAAACATCTTATTTTTCTTAGATATTTTAAAACTTAATAATGTTCTAATAAAATTAAACAAAATTAATTTAAAATCGTAGATGCTTAATACCATTGAGAAATTAATTAACAATTGCTTATAAATGTAATTTATTCATGATAAGAAGGTTTCTATTTGAATATCTCATTTCAAAACAACATAATATCCTAACCATAGCTTTATTACTCATATAAGACAAGTAATCTGATATACTACATTCGGATATGTTCAATTAAAGAACATATTTTGGAAACAGAATGAATCCCACGTTAAGTTACTCGATCTACTCATCTGCCCTAAGCAACTTATACGCTTTATATTTGTTGATATTTTAGTATTATATTGTTCTATATTGCCTAATTGTGTTACCTTATAAAATTCGAACGGTTTAAGACCATTTAGATCCCTTAAATAAGACTTAAAATGCTATATTGAAAAACAGTTCTGCAACCGGTAATTAGCAATGATAACTACAATAACATTTAATATTTAAGTGTAAAGACTTGATAAATACTTGTGGTAGACCAGTAAGCTTTTCACAAATTTTTTTCTTTAGACTTCCTTAATAGGTCGCTGTCTATTTTAATAACACCTCATAATTTATTGTCTATTCTACTTTCCTATCACAGATATAGTACTCTATGAAGTCTTTATGGAGTTGTTAGAGAGATCTCTTCTCTGACGGTGAAAAAGATTTTCACAATACTTGTGGTGGCCCAGTAAACTTATCACAACTTTTTCTCCTTAGAACTTCTTAATAGGTCGCTGTGTATTTTAATAATAATTCCACAGTATTTGTTATGTATTCTACTTCCTTATCACAGATATAGTACTCAATGGAGTCTCTCTGGAGTATATTAGAGAGATCTCTTATCTGACGCTGACGAAGATTTTCACAATAGTTGGGGTAGCCCTGTAAGCTTCTCACAACTTTTTCCTTAATAGGTCGCTGTTAATTTTAATTATATTTTTCATAATTTCTACTTCCTTATCACAGATATAGTACTCTATAAAGTCCGCTATATCAAAAAAATCTCTTCTCTGACATTGACGAAGAGTTCGAGAATCGCATTATCAAAGCTAGCTTTTACTCAACTGTCTAAGATATGGAGCTACAATCAAATTTATTTAAAAACAAAGCTTCGCGTGTTTAATTCAAATATCAATTCAGACTTTTCTACGCTTGCGTAACATAAAAAAGCTTAAAGAAAATGCAACTTCTTTGTCAAGAAGTGTCTTCATCGAATTCTTAGAATTCGATGAACTAACCCCAACTTACAACTTCGAAAACAAAACGCGAATAGTCCTAGATAGGAAACACACTTCGACGATCTGCAAATAATATAGCAAGGCAAGCACTGCGAACTCATCATCAGTGATTGTTTTTAGATTTTCCGATTTAAGGATCCGAAATGATTTGTTTTCATGTCTTAAAAATTTTAAATGTGGACACTAAATATCGTCACTTTCAATTTCCTTGAGTATGATAAGAGTATTCCATTTTATGCAAAGTTTTCATGTAAAATTCATGTATAAGTATATCTCATTGTTATATCTTGACTTATTTTAATAAAAATAATAATAATAACAATAATAATAATATTTTCATAAATGTTTCAGTTCCTTTTATGCTTTCAAGTGATATCCTTACACTTTATCGCTTCGCCATCGCCATCGCCATCGCCATCGTCGTTAGAGGTGTTTGTGCTCAGGTTTAGTTGGAGTATCAAAGTAAACATCTTCAGTAACATATGACATCCGCAGTCGCTGATTGCTCATTCGTGTCCTGAATTTATTTGCCATTTTCCGTTTCCGTTTTTGCTTTTTATGTTAGTCTTATTATTATTATTTTTTTTTTGCAGTGTACACTTTATTACACATCAAATCAATTATTCATCATCATCGATTAACTTGTCTCTCATTTGATTTTGTTCGTTTGTTTTCATTCGTTTCATTGTTGCGCCTGAATTGTTTGTATTGTTTCATTTTACTTAGGCAAGTTTATTTTATTACACATTGAGCAGCAGTTCCAGGATTAAGGACTCTTACGAAAACAATAGCAGTAGCACTTTATTGAATCACAAAGTGTAACGAATTTTTATAACGTTTATGTATGTACATTGATTGTAGAATGTTCTTACATTTCTTCTTTTTTTTTTTCATATTATTTTTTATTTCATTTGCTTTAAGCGCCGCCTTGAAGTGTGCGCAACAGTCGCTCACTTGCTAAAATTTCATTCCAGCCATTATCCTTAAAAATTTATGGAAATTGCTTTTGTTGCAGTTCTTTTTATTGCAATTTATTTTATTTTTTTTTTTTTGGTTTTTTTGGATTTTTTTGAATTTTTTTGAATTTTTTGCTATATTGTTTCCTTTAGTTACCAGTTACTGTGTGTATGTATAGGAATGTACGAGTGTATTCAATGCAAAACTAACTTCTCACTTGAATCGCAAAAATTATGTGTTGTACATCTTCCTTACCCAAAGGATATTTCAATTTCAGCAAATGAATTAATAAAGATTTTGAATTTGATTTTATTTCAGCATTTCGTTGCGAACATAAGTTTAAGGATAATCTTACTGTGTTGCATACTAAATGTGAAGGCGAAAGTGTGTTACTAGGAGATTTCTGTTCATCTAAAATATATTTTATGCAAAGCTAATTTTAAAAATTATGTGAAAATATTTCCAAAATAAAATAGTAAATGAATGAATTCGCTGTAAGTTAACGCTTACATTGTTTAAAACTGGAAATATTGATGTTATTAGATAAAAGTTGCAACAGATTTTAAAAAATAGAATAAGAAAGCCAATCAGTTTCGAAGATCCTTTAAATAGTTTTAAGACCAAATTATAAGAATGTGCGCCTAATATTTGTTAGCTCCCTACTATGAATGTGCACGTATCTAGGTATATCTCAATAAAATTGAAAATTTTATTTCTTAAAAAAAAAGAAGTAAACAGATTTTAAATAGTTTAAAACCAAAAAAAAAAAGTTATGTATAGAGTATCTATAAAAGAGAGAATTAATATACAGAATAAAATCAGAAAAGTAATCTATTGAATCTATTTGAACTTTTCCCTTTCTCTACATATGGGTCATTCGTTTGCAAATCGAACACCTTTTAGACCTCATCAACTTCGATTTGGCTGAACTTTTTTTATGAGCTCCTTTCATAAAATAAGAAAACCCGTATCTCGGGTAAAAAATTTGTAATTTTTTTCCATGGGGTTTTGAAATTTAACATTGTAGAAACATTTTCAAATGGCCATATCTCAAGCTATATAAATGACAGAAACTTGAAATATTTAGCGTTTTAAAGATAATTGATTGAACTTTTAGTGAATCGTTTAAACAATTAAGATTGTTTATATTTAAGTACTAATACTAACTGTTAAATTAAAAAAAAAATTTTTTCTTAATGTATTCCCAGAATTTTCATTTTTTATATTTTATTTAGAAATTAGAAAAATTAGAAATAAAAAATTTTCAGGATGGCAATATTTTTTAAAATTTTTTAAAATTTTTTTTTTTTGCAAAACACATCAAACACATGCGTACTATATTTTCATTGAATGAATTTTCAAAAAATATACTAAAAATATTCATATATAATATTTTTGATTTCGATTAGTAATAAAGTTCTACATAAAACCTAAAAATTTCAGGACGATATTGTCCTTAGAAATACTTTTAAAAAATTAATTTATCCTTCACATCACACAAACACATACACACGGTTTTTCAGTAAAAAAAAAGAGGAATATGTCACATAAATTTTGCTTTTTTAGTTTTGAATCAGATTAATCAATAAATTCTACTAAAAAAATAAATATTTCCGGTTAGGCATTGCTTTTAAAAGTAATTTAAAAAACACGTCACTCATACGCACCACAATACCATTAAATCAATTTTCCAAGAAAAGTGATGCAAAACTTTTTACTTTTTATTTCTGAATTGAAATTACTATTAAATTTTACATAAATGCAACTTTTTAGGACGTTATTATTTTCAGAAGCATTTTTTTATCATTTATATAGCCTGAGATAAGACTTTCATCGTCTTGAGTGGCTTGCCAGCTTCGATCGTTGGCTAACATGATTTCAAACCTTGGTCTGACAACAACTTCTCGAAATAGTAATCTCGTGTTTTATCGAAACACAGTCGTAGATTTTTAACCTACGATATTTTTCATCTACACGAGTATGGTTCCCTTAAATCCTCCAACTCCGCCTTCCAAAATCAATTTATGTTGCTCATTCATTTTTGTATAGCTTAAAGTATACAAAACCTTCACAAACGATTTTTCAAAGCTTGGATTGACTGCAAGCAAGTTTACGTACGTTATATTAAATGTTTGACAAGAGTGAAAGGACATTGTCTATTTTGAGCTGATTCAGCCTGGCACAACAATTAATTCGATTCTCTATTGCTCAGAACTCGTTCGCAAGTCGCTTCTTTGTACAATCCAGAAAAAGCGAACAGAATTAACCAATACAAAAGAAGTTGTATTCCATCATGATAATGCCAGGCAGCACACTCATTTGATCATTCGGAATAAATTGACGGAACTTGCTTTTGAAGCATCCACGAGGTAACCCGAACCTTGCACTGT
The DNA here is from genome assembly GCF_002237135.1 of Teleopsis dalmanni. NCBI lineage: Eukaryota > Metazoa > Arthropoda > Insecta > Diptera > Diopsidae > Teleopsis > Teleopsis dalmanni. Next base: position 52,230,678 of record NC_051847.1, read on the forward strand.
CTGACCACAATTTTTATCTAAATTTTGAAAGAACGTACAGTATGAATTGCTGTCTCACCCACCATATTCTACAGATTTGGCTCCCAGTGACCATTACCTGTTTTCAAACATGGCTCCAGGGAAAGAGATTTGCATGAAATGATGAAGTGGATTGGAAAACTGAGGTATATTTTGGAAGGCTTTATAAATCCTATTATTTATCCAAATTTTGAAAGATCGTTGGACTCGGTGTGTTGAGCTAAAAGGGCACTATATTATAGCATAAAATATAATTTTCCAAAGAAAGTATTTTTATTACTTAGGTCGGGTATATTCAATCCACCTAGAAATTGAATTATTTTGTATAAAAAATTATTTGTATATAAAAAAATTTTTTCTTCAAAAATGTGATAAAAAAATGTGATGGTTTGTACTTCAAATACTACTTTAGTATCAACAGATAGCTCAGATCGTATTGTAAGTTCCATTAAATCCATTAAATTTAAAAAAATACACAGCACAACAAAGGAATCCTTTTTTCATCCTGTTGAACTTTAACTGTAAAGAACTGAAAGCTTTGCGTCTCAATTACAAAATGAAATTTTCACGTACTCAACTGCAACCGACGCAGGTATCACATAACTTCCAAAAGATTAAAATTGAATCATGGAAACTTTTCCGGCTGGCACATGAAATTATTCATTCAACAATTCAGTTCACCTTTGATTTATTAAATTTGCTCACCGTCTTCTTAACTTTTCAAATTTAACATTAAATCGTTTGAATAATTTTTGCGTATGTCCTTACGAAGCCAATGCCGGGATAGAAATATGAAAAGTTGAAGTGAAATAAATTTTATTAAAAGTTTTGTGTGAAAAAAATGAACTTCTGAAATTTTTGCTGTCATATCAGTTTTTAATATATAAATTAAAGCAACAATGCGAAATTTGTAAGAACTGAGTCAACTTTATTAAGGATAAAAAGTTTTGAAGTGCATTTTTTTTGTGAGCTTCACATATTTTCACACATTCTTAAACTTTTTATTATTAAACCGAATAATTTCCTTGCTGTCTATGCTTATATGAAATACACGAACTTCCAAACTTACAGAGTTTCAATGTTCTACAAAGGACTAATTGTCCTTACAGGAAGTAAGAAATACAACAGAAAATCATATGAGAAATGTTTATAAAATATGTTCGTAAAATAAAAACATAGTAGATGTTATTAAAAGTTAAAATAAATATGCTGTTTTATTTAATCCTAAACGATACTAGTATTTTATCCACAGCTCTTTATAGTCAATAAGAATTTGTCGTAGTCAGACTACAATGAAAATCCACAAAAATTATTTTAAAAACGTTATTCAGTAAAAAGATATTATTTTTTAATATTGATAGCGGAATTTTCCTACTTAGGACACATATGCAAAGCCGATTTCATTACATACAATAGCAAAGAGTCATCAAAATAACCTAAAGAATTTCAAATATTTTCTATTAAGAAATAGAAAAGAAATAATAGCGGTTCTACATATTACATCAGGGTATTGCACTGCCTTGACGGAAGCAGTTTTTGTAATAGCAGATGTAACTCCAATTAATATATAAGCGAAAGAGCACTAAAGAGTATAGCAGCGGAAAATAAACGACTCCTATATTCAATAAAAGGCAAGAAAAGATCAAAAGCAAACCATCGAAATGTGGTAAGAAAGATGAAACAATAGTACTTAAGAAAGATAGACTGATACCTAATATAATCATCCGGTTCAAACAAAAATCAGGAGGCACAAATAACTTTTTCAATCAAATGCTAACCGAACACGAAAATTTTTGCAAGTAGCTGTTCCGTATGGGAATTCCGATCTATACGACTGCATTCATGGTTACGGAGACTGTGACGCCGCAGAGCGTACCTTCTTTTACAGACATTTAGAGGAGAGATAATAGCTCAAATTGGATGAGAGCGAACCCAGAGAACTAGCGAACGATAGAGTTGTATGTGATTCAAGTCTTCAAATCTACACTTTGAATTAGATTAAAGAGTAGAAATTAAATTAAATAGTGCAGACACCAAGAAAGTGCAGTGAAAAAGTGAAGGTCTTAACGCAGATAAAAAACCAAAAGAGCATGGTTTGCAACACCAATATAAAAGATAGCCTCCCCGAAGTAATACGAAAACGATTCTGGGGGGAATAATCTCTCCGAATAGTGGGATAGTAGTCCATATACTACTTATTATTATGTTAGGGATTCGCATGCATCATTCCGTCCACCACGGTCGATTTGACAGTGCATAAAGTATTCCACCTCTTCACCACCAACAAAAAAAAATTTTTCTATGACCTTATTATTATTATTAAATAATAAGGTATAAATACACTCCGATCTAACTAAATCAATTCTAGACTATTTACAAATCTCGAAATTACTGTGGGTTTAATTTTACTCAAATAATTTACGACTAAAATCCCGCTTCCAAGGTAGTCAAATATACTTCTTGCCGCCGCTGAGTAGTTGCATAGAATATATTCTGATGTTTCCTTCTTCTCATGAAATTGTTGACAGGAATCACTTTCTACCGCATCTATATTCTTCATATAAATATTGAATAAATAAATAAATACAGTATCCCGTAAGAAGTTCAGTGTAGAGTTTAATATTGCTTCTGCTAAGGTTTAGGATAGGGTCAACTTTGATGTGTTCAGGATCAATGAATCTTCTTGACTGCCGTATACCTGTTTGGGCTCTCCAGTGTTCAAGTAGATTTTGTAGATTTTCTCCTGTTCACATAACAAATTATTTGTGAAGCTATTTGTTGCGCCACAGAAATGCTCTGGCCAATGAAAGGAGTACATACACATTTCTCTGCTATGAAGTCTGCTATTTGAAGAAACTCAAAAATTTGAATTGCCAAATTGACACTTATCCATATTTGAACTAACTGGACTTGATGTACGAGACTGGAGACTGCATCTGCACGATGTAGAGGCGCCTAGGAAGACATGCTTCGTCAGGCCGAAACTCGGTAACGGGTTGTTATGACCAAATAAGTAAGCAAGTAAGTAAGTACTTAACAGCGAAGGTTACATACTTTTGAGTCTACCTACCCTAAGATTGTTTTAACGCCTTAACACTAAATCAAATTGATTAATTACCAATTAAGACGGTCCTGATTTAATTTTTATTTTTAAAATAACTAGCATTCTATCTATGACAAACACAATAATTGATAATTTGCTATAAAAATGTTAAATCATTTTATTATTTATTATTGCATTTATTCAATAGAACAAATTCCATTGTAAAGCAAAATACGTTTAAGCATTCGTTAAACGTTGGTCCTTTATCTTTGGTAATACAAAATGTTCTAGGATACTTTCAAGCGTAACGTTTGGCCTTTATTGCAAGCAATAAATTACTAGCAATTGTTGCTCACTTTTTCATTGATAACAGCAACAATTTTTCTACACTAAAGCCAACAATAAAATATTTGAAATCGTAGCCAGTGTGAATAGTGCAAAATAAAAAAAAGGGTGCATTTGTTACAAAAATGCATCTATAACAGAAACCAAGCGCATAGGCTTGTGGTTTTCAGGTGCGCCTTTACTGAGGTCATTCCGGGTAATGTTACGAATCAGATAGTTTTGCCATTTTTGTTTATATTGTTGTAATGGATGATGTTGGTTGAAAGATGTAAGTTTATAGGTTTTACTCCAGAATTTCAGCATAGCTACAGAATGGAGAGTAGAGAAATGGAATAGAGAAAAATAACTATTTTATCATTAAATTTATATGAAAAATGCTTAATTTAGAAGTTTTTGATATAAACTTACTTTATTCTTCTTACTCTTTATATAAAAACTTTTTTATTAGTTTTGATATTGATGGATGTAATATTTAAGTAACTTAATAGCACTTCAAGAATTACCTATTTCTTACCACATTTGCTTAGAAACACACTGGAAACATTTGAATAAAATTAGAAATTATTTTTACTTATACAGATTCAAATAACAAAGAAAAGACAATAATTTTAATTAATTTATTGAAATTAATTTTAAAAAAATTCGAGTATTTCTTAAGACCACTCATGATGAGTACTTGATAATACTCGAAATAACGTTGTATGGTCAGTCAAATTTCAATAAATTAACTATAATTTTTGTCTTTGCCTTTTCTTTGCTATTCAAATCCGTTTAACTATTAAATAGTTTTTTTTCGTCATAGAGATGCGTCACTCTTGGCAAGAAAAAATTAACATTATTATTACTTCTATTTTGTATGTTGATTACCATGATTTCATATAAAATTTCGATTTTTGTAAATTTAAAAAAAAAACAAAGCAAGTATTACTACAACTTATACCATCAATTTATGCAATTTAAAGTGCTTAATACGCTTACCACTAATTACTGCCAAGTTTTTAAATACTATTGTTAAGGAATTACTTTGAAACTCTTTTGAAGATAATAAGTAACTTTAAAGCTATTTTCGCACTTTACAAATTTTCAATGCCAACACACAAGTATCATATTATAATTGCGATACATGAAGTATCTAAAGAGTACTTGCATGACATCCGTGATGTTTGTGTATGCAAGCCATTGAATGCATCTACAGATTTAAATGCAATTTCACGTACGGATTACTGACAAAAGCAAATTACTTTTCTTTTGTTTTCCAAAATAATTGCAATAACTTGACTACTCAAAATTACCAAAATTTTACACAAAAATGATAATTGCCTTAATTTTTTATTAGAGCTCCTATGGAATCACAAAGACAATGTTACCTTGAGTTAAATAATTACTTTTAATAGTCCTCAAATAAATATTTTAAATGAAGGGAAATCATCTAGGCTTAACTTTGATTAAATTCTTAAAATTTTAAATAGGTGAACTACAGTAAAATAAAAAACAGAAAATACACTATAAAATCTCTTCAGAACAGCTAATCGAAAATTTCAGATTTAGAAAAATACAACTTCACATAGTAAACTATAGTCATGGGTCTCTGACTCAGTTTTCATATATATGTACATATCTTTGTATAAGATATGAGTATGGTAGACATATACTATATATATACTATAGTCAATATATGTACTATAGTATACTATAGTCAAGGTATCTGGCTTAATTTTCATATCCATTTCTTATTTTAAGATATAAGTATGGCAGACGTTCCAAATATAGGTCTTTCATATATAATCTCCCATATCATAGTTGGTTTCAAAACTTAAAATTTTAAACTAAAATATGTAGTGGCACATCAGTATGTATTTGATACTTAGACAGAGGAGGAACCAATCAGTTGATTATAATGGCAGAAGAATTTTTACCATTAATTGTAAAAATAAAGTCCCTTCTATCCATTTGTATAGAAAATTAGAATAAAAAAAAGAATGCCATTGAGTCAAATACTAATTCCGAATAAGCCTCTGTGAATATACAATGAGTTAAGAGGTGGTGTTGATTCGCTATCAACAAGTGGTCAAAAACCAAAATAATTTTAATACTCAGAGTAAACTCATAAGAAACCTAATATAAATGCGTATAATTGTTTATCTCATACACCACGCGAGTTTTTGACCAAACACGGCACCACTGTCATCGCTCAGGCACCATATTCGCCAGATCTGGATCCGTGCGACTTTTTCCTGTTCCCGAAACTCAAATTGCCCCTTTGTGGTAAGCGTTTGATTGTCGATTGATTCGGTAAAAGAGAATTCGCCGAAGGAACTAAAAGCCATACCTTCACGGGCCTACGAAAAGTGTATGGAAGATTGGGTTAAGCGTTAGCATATGTGTATCGGTTCAATAGAAGCATATTTTGAAGAAGATAAAATAAATTTGGAATAAAATTTAAATTTGTGTGTTTTATTTACAAAATCCGAGTACTTTTTGAGCAGAAGGTATTTTGTTTGTGTTCTTAAATTTTTTTGCGTGCATTAAATTAGGATTTTTTTTAGTAGAAAATTATATGCACAATATATTATACAATAACAGGAAAATCTTTCTAGATTGTGACGTAGTACTCGTGAATGAATCATTTACATCATTTTTGTGTCGAGTGACGGTGTTTATGAGTATTATATGACAATAATATAAATCATTATAAGTGCTATCAGATGTATGCATGAATTAGGTGAAGTCGAATACACGAAAAAGAGAGTCTCAATGCATACAAATGAAAGACAGCCAATGATTCGAGTAGAATTCAAATGTTAAGTACTTATTGCAGTTCTCTGATAAAGATAAAATACAAAAGATTAATTACTGAAACAATTATGAACTCTTATACCACCAAAGAAAAAAAGTACATTAAAATCATTAAAATATTTTAATTTTATTTTTCAAGAATAAAATAGTCACAGCGTTCTGTCAGTTATTTTTACAATTATTTCATTCGCTGAATTTGGTTAATTAACTTTATTTTGCGCTTTCAAATAAATTTTATTATTAATGAATATTTCAAAATATATTTCAATAATTTTTAAATGTAATGATTTCTGAACGTAATGAGATAAATTTTTTTTTTATTTATTTAATTTTATTTTTTGGTTTTTTATTGATTTGTGGTTTTTTGCATTTAAAATCAAAATGCAAACAAAATTTAAATTTAAAAAACCATAAACTCTATTTTGTGGACAGTATTTATTTACCAATGCTAACCTATTTATACATTCGTACATAACTATAACATATATATATAAATATAAAATATTTTGCAATATCAAGAGATTCAAAATTCAATTCAATTTACAAAGAGAAAGCAGATTTCATTTTATTGAATTGAATTAAATAATAAAAAATAATAATATAATTAAATAAAATGATTATGCATAAAATTGCTGAGTTCAATTTTAGTAACATTTCACATTACAAATACGTACAGTTTACATACATGCTTTTCCCTGCCACATATTTTATCCCTTCCACATACTCGTATTTTAGTCCTTCACATATCCATAGATACAAGTTCTATAAAAGCCTTTACACGTAATCAATTTGCAATATGTTTACGTGTATTAATTATTATTCATATGCAGTATATTCGTTTATGAGTATATGAGTTTCATATCCGGATTAAATGTAATCGTTTCCCAAATTTATTTGAAATACTTTTTACCTTCTCCAGTGAGCAGCATTTCAGTTACGGATGAATGTAGTCCAGTGGAAACCGGACTAACAGAAGCATTAAGAACACACTGTGAATGTCTCATAAGAATTTCGTTCCTAATTATAAATAAGGACATTGAATCAATTTATTAAATTTTAAAATAACCAATTAGTGCATTTTGCATACAGTTCAAAATTTTATCAAATAAATTACTACAATTAGCAATTAGGAGCAATGAAGCCTAAATATATGCTATGATTTGTTGAGAAATACTCACAGGAGATTTGTAGTCATTTACATTAAATTTTTAATATGAATTTTAATAGGTCTTCGTCTTACGTCAAACTAACTTAATTATACTAATATAATAATGTATTTATGCTGTATAGCGCAAATATGAAATCTAAGGTCTTAAGACCTCATTTGACATTTTTTATTTGTAATATGTTGTATGCTCTTTAATTAAGTTCATATGACGACATAAAGGATTGATTTCAAAGTCGTAACGTAAATACCAATATAACTGTAGTCATGCTTACTTAAGTCATCAATTCTGCTGACTTAATACATCCTCAAGTCATCAATTTTGCTGACTAAATACATGCTCAAATTACAAACTTTGGTGATTGTAAAATCGACCTGAAGTGAACTATATATATAAATAAATACCTAGCTTCTTTTAATTACATCATTTCTAAAACTTTTACAATCGCGAAGCCTCCTTGAAATTGGAAATTCGACGCTGTATACTAAATTGCAGTTACATACCTAATTTAAATCTAAGGTAGATGAAGATTCTTGCCAGATCACAAGACACAGCTAAGCCAAATTGGACAAACCTTGTAACAGTCAGCTGCTGTACTGAAATGGAACCAATAGAGTACTACAGTATCAGTGCTACGATATCACTATGTAGGAAGAGGAGTAATAAGACTCAGTTCATCTTCTAAAGACTTTTTTCAGCGCTGTGGCTCTGCATACGAGGAAGATGCAGAGGGGCTCAAAATCTCCGGCCCCCTTTCTTTTTAAATTAAGGACATCTATTTGAATTGTGGTCAGGTGTTCTCAAAGAAAGTCGTACGTGCTGTATATTTAGAAATTTTTCCATTAAGGTGGCTCTGCAGGTCGAATGTACGGGCGGTTTCTCATCCGTGGTATCACAGCAGACCATTGTAAGTGCTTAAGTGAATGCATAAGGCGGCTACTCCAACCTAAACTAATCTATATACCTAATAGTGCTATCTTTTTGCTGAATACTTGTGTATTTTGCGTACAACTAAATATTCACGTTAAATAGCTTTGAAACTCTGATTAACATTAAAATATACATTGAAAATTAATTAAAAAAAGTTCGATTTGTAATTTAAGCATACACCATAATCATATGTTGCTAACCATCTTACCAGACATTGACATATTCAATACTTTTCTTATTTATTCTACTATATGATACAATATGGCTGTCATAATCTTTAACCACAATTATAACTATAGTTTTTCGTACATTAATCTTCAATCCAGTTGTCAGTTAAATTAATATTAATCACAATATTCTAATGCAGATGTCTGAAGACTAGCCTAAATCCATATCGTAAATATGTTTGAACAGAGTCGTTCGGTTAATTGTTTTATTCTTAGAAATGAGAGATAGGTTTCGAATAGTAGTGAACTACAACAACAAAAATTATTTTTATATTATTTTAATTAATTGTATTTTTGGCTGACCATACAACTGTTTCGAGTAACATCAGTGATGTATCATCTAATACTAAAATTTAAACTATTGGTAGAATTATAGAGTTTTTTCATTATTGGTTTCTCACAGTTTTCCCACTATTGATTTAAAACTAAGTGACAGCACTCATTATTTAAACTTCCATATTTGAACCAATTATAAATAAGTTTGATAATATTCATGCATTTATAATGCATACAATTTATTTCTAATGTGCTCCAAAGGTGACGTCTATTAATGCTATCAAATGCTTTTTTGTATATCAATAAACTTTCTTTAAATAAATCAGCATTGCATCTAAATAATCCAAATTGAATTTATATTTTGTCTGCAGATATTTATTAAAATTTTAGCAAAGTAAAAAAACTTGACTGATTTTTTATTGATGACTTATAGGATCAGTTGTTGATGGTAAAAACATCTGAAGGATGTATTAACTCATAGTTAAAATTCACGTGGAATACTGACAATTTGCATTTATTATCGCACTATCGTACATTTTTCTAAATAATTTCTTTGCATAAAACTAACTATAATTATTTAAACAATAATCTTTTTTTATAATTTTGGCAATTTTTAAAAGAAAAAATAAATTTTCTATGCTTAACCTGATATACTTAAACATTATAATTTCAATCATTTCTATGACTCAAAAACTCTTCTATATGGTGTACTTAAACAACAATATTTTACTACAATAAACAAATTTTAAATAAAAAAAAAAATTTAGTAATGTTAATATAGTTAATAAAGCAACAGCTATGCTGAAGTGAGGCTATCTTCGTTGCTCTGTTAGTAATAAATAAAATTAATATGAAATTTTTGTAGCAAACACATTTTTTATATAAATTCCGACTACAATATAGAAGAATAAATGGAAACTCTATAGAAAAAATCATTTCCAAAATGGAGACACTTTATGCAAAAGTGAAGTGTATAAATTACACTTCATCATGAATTTATTATTTAATCCAAAGTCCATGCTAACGTTCCCTTATTCGCTTCTCATTTAAGGTGGCCGCCAGTACTACTGGGGCAGTGCTGTTGCGTATCCGTGGATGAGCCTGTTCACATGCCTGTTTTAGCGCACAGCTTCCATCGTCCTTTATTGCTAGTTTAACTGAAAATTCATGAATGTCCTTTTCCGTTTCAACGAAGCATCAGTTTTTTTAACTATAAAATGCAAGTTAAGCACGTTTTTTAACTGAGTTTAATTTTTTAAAATTAAAAGTAACTTCGCTAGTTAAAGGAGTGGATTGAATATCTGCACTACAATTCAAAACGGAATTTATCTAAGTTCATTATTTGAATAACTGCATATATTTGTAAGATAGCTTATTTTCATCTGACAACGTTTTTATTATGGAACATACTTCTATTTTTATTGTAAGTATAATAATAAAGAAAAAACGTGTCAGAAAAATTCCTCTTTAAATTATTTATTTATTACTTAAGGTAAATTAGAATTTATTTCATAGGAAACAAGACCTAAATTGCCACTAGTGTATTATTGTAATGTTTTCCAGACAGAGTTGCTGCTTTTTACGTCGAAATTAAATTAGTTCTCCAGCTGATATATGGGTATGTTTATATCATTGAAAAGCTGTAACGGAATGTTGCAAATCTGTAAAGATCGATAGACCTGTTTGCTCTATATTTACACTTCCATATACATCAATATATCTTTAATGCAAACTACACAATAGTTTCTCGGTATCTCTAAACAAAATTCCTTTTAGATAGGTTATTATAAAAGATCTTCGTAGTATTTTGGATCATCTTAGAGTCTAGGTGAGCTAGACTTAGGCTCTAAGTATAAATTATTTGCATTTTGTAATAATAATATGTAATAATATATAAAGTAGTAACTCCTGATGGGTCTATGAATCAAATCTTAAACAAGACTTTAGATCAATCTTGCAGATCTTATTAGTGTGATTTCAAGGAATTTCCTAATATGTAGACCCGTTTACCTAAAGTCTATAAATTATGTTTAAAAAAATAAAACATTATTCACTTACTATATTAATATTTAAAAAGATTGAAGCACAATTTATTGTATGGATTTTAAACTATTTTATTTTTAAATGTTTATAAAAAAAGATTTCATATTAAAATACCATATATTTATTCATTTTCATCTACAGTGTTAGGCTATACTTGTTAGAGGCTTATATTGTATTCAACATATTACATATCAAAATATTTGGGAAAACATATTTTCCTGAAAATAAGAGAATAACAAATTAATTATCTTTAAAATTAATCCCCTTAAAATATAAACTAGATCAACTCACCAATTGAGAATGCACTTTTATTAATTTCCAATTCCCATATTCTACGTAAATTTTGTAAGTTAGGTGTTCTAAAATCTTATAAAAAAATCAAAAATTGAGTAGATATTCGATAATATCTAAAAACTTACTTCGAACTTACAAGATGTGTATAAAAAAATTTGTTTGTATCGAGATTGAACTATTCAAATATGACTTTAAGCTTAGGAGGATTCCGCATCTTTAGAAGGCATCACAATGGTGTTTGATTGCCAAACTCAGAATGGAGTTTGATTTCCAAAATTACTGTTCTGTTCGCAATCTTCTATCTGCTTCCAATATGGAAAAGTTGAACGTATGTACAAAGACACCAAGAGATCTACGCCCGGCCAGATCTTCACGCTCCTTAAGTAAGTTAGTAAATCGTCCGGTTTGTAAAACTCGTACGAATTCTTCGTTTCTCTTGGAAATAAAAAAAATTAAATTTTTTCTATGCAATATCACACA
>NC_051847.1:52242395-52256435 GCF_002237135.1 Teleopsis dalmanni
CTACTTCAATATCTATAGTAATATTTGTAGTGCATTAAATAACCAACAGTTAAGTGATTTTGAACTAATTAGAGAATATAGTATACTTTAAAATCTATAAGCAGTTATATCTTTATTAAAAGGCAATTTGAGTACTCAAAAAACAATAGATAGTGAAAGTTATTTATGAGAGTTAAAACTTAAAGTTATTTACTTAAATGTTACTTAAATGTTTAAAACTACTTATACATGCTTAAACTTGAGGATTTTATACTTTAAAATATTATACAAAACACACTGAGCAAATAATTTATTAAGAAACATAAAATAAAAGTTTTGTCAAGTCACATCTCGAGTATGTAAATCATAAATATTAAGAACCACAAAAGTTCCCCACACAGTATAAAATTAAACTTGTTAAAGCATTTGTTAAATTGTATGGGAATATGTAATTAAAAAAATTTCAGGAGCATCGTCTCGTTTGGTACGAATGCAGAATGAAATAAAATTGAATATACAAACTCTGTGCTAAAATATATGAGACAAAATTATAAACTTTTACATATATATATACATATACATATATATATATATTTATATATAAAAGTGTGTATTTCAGAACACACAGGTGTCACACCTGTGCCTCTGTCACGTTGTAAACGATTAGGCATTTTAAATTTGTGCCTGAAATTATGCAATGATGTTTAGAAGCGAATCTCGACAGCAATAATTATTCTCGTAACTTATGAAAATATCGCTTAATAATTAAGTAATTAATATGCAAAGTGAGGCAAACAAGGTTTCTCATAAATTCATAACTAAATCTCAGTTAATTTGCGCATAAAAGCGTTATTAATCCCAATTAAAAATTCAAAGGCCATGACTGGCGAAAAACGGAGTGACAAAGTGGCAAGAATCTCAAAAATGCTAAAGTTTTAGGTAAAAAATTATAGTTATATTCAAAAATTATTAAACACTTTTAAAAAGAAATATTCGTAATATTTTGAGAAGTTTAATTGCATATTTATATTTAATATTAATATCTTTCATTTCCTACATTAATAGAATAAATAAATCACATCAGACATGAAATTAAAAAAATTTATAAATTTATTAAGCAATTATAATAGCAGTACAAAATGACAGTAGATGTTCTATTTTTATAAAATACACATAAATTATTATATTTTTATTGGCATTTATTTAAATACAAAAAAGTCATTATATAGCTTCGAAAATGAAGAATAGACAATCAGATACATTCTGATGAAATTACAAAATTATTAAATACAAAATAATTCATTAATTGAAGTGCTAGATACATTTTGCTATTCAATAAAGTATAAAAAAAAATTAACGAATGAACGTACTATAAAATAACTATAAAGCTTGTGTAAATAAATAGCACCAATAGCTAAAAGCCTTAATATTTTTCACAAAATAATGAGCTAGTTCTCAACAATATAAAATTAAAAGTTTCTTAAACAAAATGTTTAAACATTTTAAAAAAACGTTATAAAGTATTAAGGTATTAAGGGAAGGGAAGAGAGTGAACATACAAGGTAAAGTGTCTGATTGCATTCACCTTGGTAAATGCCAAAGAGATCCTTGTCACTGTTTTCTCCAAGTTGACACACCCTCCCACTTCTCACTCTGTATAGTTAGATCTAATGTGGGCAACGAGGTCCTCATGGATATAAGATATCATGCGTCCGGCTTGGAAACCACCATGGAAAAACACAATTCCAATGAAAACAAAGAGTAAGCTTCGGATAATAGAACTGACCATCCTTAGACAAAATAACACCGCTACTAATGTCATTTCAATAACACAATAGATCCAAAGAAAACTATTAAGGACAATAAAGCAACTTATCCGTTTTTTAAAAATTACTCAGATTGATATCCAAAATAGTTACGTACATAAGTGATTTGCAAATAAGCCGTAAGAATGTACTCAATAATTTAGAAAACCTTTCTAACTCCATGTGAGTTGCATATTTGAGGACAGATTTAATTGTGCGCATAGCATACGGGTATCTTTGGTAACAAGAGGTTAAAAACTTCCAGATCGGACGCTTAAAAATGGACAGATATAGTTAAATTATAAAAATTATTCTTAATACATATTATAAACCAGATTGCAGATCTATTTTAAATGACTCAACTGATCACAATCCCAATAAAAATTAGGCAAAAATAGAGTTTACTACTAGAAGTAGCATTGCACTTTACACTGGGTAGTAAAGTACTATACGGCTGTACTATACGGCTCGTATAGTAGCCAGAGTATACTAAATCGGCTGAGGTAATCTTAAAAGCAATCATCTCTGAAACTCCATGTAAGTATTTTTGGTGAAATTATTGGCGATCTTAAGAATCTTCTTGGTACAGATTTGGTTGTTATAATAATAATAAAAGGGAATTCTATATTTTTATAAATAAAACTGCTACTATTAAAGCTATTTCACAGATCTGCATCTCATTTATGTAACTATGTCTAGATGGATGGTTCACTTACTATGTGAAAAGTCCAGAGCAATTGTTTTTTGGGTGTCTTAACAGCTATATATAACACAGGACCACAATGCAAATAGGTTGTCTCTTCAACAGAATATATCTGTAGAGTTACTCTTCCTGCTATTTAGCCTGACATTATAAAAGAACTGCAACATGGCGTATATGTGAGACGATGAGATCTATAGATAAGTAAAGTCAAAACGGTTAAAGACGATTGGGCATATGTATCAAACTAAAGCTCTCACACATATGTTTAGATATGTGAAATATATCTAAAAAAATAATTAATTTCTGCAAATACAAAATAAAAACAATTGTGCAACTTGTCTGGAGACTTATTACAAATGAAGGTATGACGCATACCGTATTATAACTTAAAGCAATCCTGAGAAAGATAAATGTCCACCGCTATAAAGGTAAAACAATAAGACTAATCGATTTAGTGATATCCATCTATTAATCTGTTATAATACAAACTAGTCTCACAAATTTAGAGTTTATCGAATGAAGCTACATATGGGAATTTTCTAGGGTACTAACTTAGGGATATTAACCCGGCAAGGTGTAATTGATATCGTAGGACTCATGCAACAGCCAACAGCTAACAAATGATAAAAAATATGTATGTACATACAATTTTTAATCAGAAATGTATGAAAAACAAAAAAAAAAATAAGTAGAAAAAAAATTGCCTTATTGCAAAAACTATCTAACTGAAAAGTGTTGAAGGTCTGTGAACTTAGACGTATTAACTCGAGAAGGTGTAATTGATATCGTAAGACCCAGACAACAGTTGAAAGCTGACTAATAATAAAAAATATGTATGTACATAATATCTTAAATCAAAAAAGTATTAAGAAAATTTAAATAGAAAATAAATTGACTTATGGCAATAACTATCTATCTGAAAAGTGATGAAAGTCAGGTCAAAGAATATTTTTTATTCTATTTTTTGATAATTGAATCGATTTTTTATGTTTTTAATCACATAAACGAAAACTGACTACAGAAACAAAATTAGGACAGTTCACATTATTTGGGTTTTACTTTTTTCATGTACCATTATGGCTTTTCCTATGCTCAACTCATAACGCTTCCTCATAAATAGAAAGCGCTCGAGCCTTTTTCACCATTTCCGTTCGTTGTTGTTTTAACTGTTCCACTTGCTTAGTGCCTAATGTATATTTTAATATGTATTTCCGTATTTGTTTGGTCACTTTGGATTGTTTCCCACAAGCTCCACTCAGCTTCACGCAGCTGCTGCCTCTCCCCGTATTGCTATTAAATAGCAAAAATAACAACTTCTAAACCAAACTTTATCATGGGTTTAATTTATGCGATTTTGCACAAATGTGAGCACCGGATTTTCTCCCACTCCAGTGCAACTCCATTTTGTCCATCGTAAGTAAATCAGTGTTAACCGTATACAGTTTCGCCTTAAAAAAGAAAGTAAAACACTTTAATTTAAATGTTTTATCAATGTTTACTCTTACTTTATTGATTGAAGTCATATTGTGTTAGCAACTTTACACTAAGAGATCAAATATTCCATTGATTCCTCTAGAGATGGCAATAATTCCATTATTTGGGCGCAACAGACAATAATTTAGTATTTGAATTTAACTGAAATATTGAATTATATTATTATTATTTCAATAATCTACAATATTGAACAGTTGTACATATATGAGAGATGTTCGAAAACTATTTATATTTTGGATTTTTTTGGAATTCTGTGATAGCAGTCAGTGATAGCAGTTTTCAGTTATCCAGAAAGGTCTTCATTACCTTTATGGTCGCAATACTTTCCAGTTTGTTTTAAATACAAAAATTGTATTCACAATTTTTTTTTGTTTGCAATTTCACTAACAGCTAAAGTCGGCCTATGAAAAAAAATGTTAAAAAAATATTAATATTAAAAGCAATTAATATAGTACAGTTTTGTATTTCAAAATATTGTTTATAAAATTAAGAAATTGTTTTATGCAACTGCTTCGTACTTGAGCATCCTGTCCATCCTTTTCTAGTATCCTGTGTGGAGAACCTACAATACGTATCAATGATTCAACAAATGGGCAAACATTTTACTAACCTAATCGATTTGCTCCTTTTGTAAGTACGTTGGAGCGGAAGATTTTTTTGTAAAATATTGTTTTCAGTTTGAAAATTTACATACTTAAAGTTTAAAACTACATCGTCACACAGCTTCTGCTTTCGAATACTAATAAAAATTGCAAAAATTTTTAAGTTTATCCACCTAAGTACAGACAGGATTTAAAATTGCAATAAATGCAATTGAACGACACATGTGGGAGACAATTTATCTACCTTAATGCCTAAAGGACACTTAATGTATTATAAACGACTAAGTAGGGTTATAAAAAGAGTATTGTGTAGAAACGATGTAGTCGAGAATTTGTTCCACATTAATCATGCTAAAAGGTTATTATGTGAGAGTGATGAATTTCCAAATACTATGTAAGATATATGTATATGTATGTATATGTATATCTAGATAAGATATTGATAAGTATATATACGATATAATAAATAACTTATGATATTGTCTACAGTTCATTTTTATTTCATGCAACAATACTAAGTACTTACTTTAACCAAAAAAGTTTTTTATTTTACTGGAACTTTTTTTCTGATAGGAATCACGCACCCGCGTGAACTATATCCAGGTAACAGTGAATCATTGTAGACCAAAGTATAGAAAAGACAATACTATTGATTGAATATTTTCTACTTAAACTACGCAAGTTTTATTTATATTTTATCAGCACACTCCATGCTGGATAACAACATCAATGATGGCTTCTTGGAGAAGCGAAGTGACAGCCGGATCAACCGACGTGAAGCCTAAACGTACGCCCTTAAAAGCTAGGCTGTACGATGGCTTGGTAAGCCCCACATGAGCCACCTTAGGTTGTTTAGCAGAAATCAAACCGGGAGATTGCTCATCCGATCTGACTCGCTTATTCGCAGACGAGGACTGCGTGGCGATTTTTAGAGCCTCTGCTCTGCTATGACCTTACGACATAATCGCCTTGAACCTTCTTCGTTCACTGCTCTTGAGGTGAGTGAATTTCGGTGTTTCCAAAGTGAGGTTGTTAACTTTGGAGTCGACGATTGTTAGACCGGTCTTTTGTGAGACCACATTATCAGTGTCGGAATCAGAAGATTCAGCGGTTTTGGAATTTGAAGACATAAGTTCAATCATTTCCTGCCGTCTTACTTGAGATCGCTACAAATTCTTTGCCAGTACGTTCACCGTTTCCGCAAGCGGAGAAAAAAACGGTGGCCTGTCCGGGTCCATCTTGACGCACACTGTAGCGCTATCAAGAGGGATGGCGGCTTCCAGCCCAGTGGCCGGCACGTACTCGATTTTGGATGATTCTGTGAATGAATCATTTTGAGGTGATGCCGTCAGAGTGACATCCAGCTCATTTGAATTTTTATTTAATTAATCCATTAAACGTTTGATTAATTCGGGATTGAAAAGTCACCCACGACATAGCCCGTTTATCGTGGGAAGTCTAATTAAAACTGGAGGTTGACAAGTATCCAGAGTTCGCATATTAAAGACCAACTATCCATGGCCATTCATCCCTCGGCATATGCTGTTCCACCTTGGATTTGAGCTTTAATTTAAGACGCTATTGCTTGCGTCCGCCCGATTACAATTAGCCAGCATCCATAGTTGAGACATGACCATACTATGGACCTGTTTCTAGCCGCCCCCGCGTAGAGGATGTAATCACACTACCGACAGTATACAACAGTTACGGCACGTACACAAAATACGTGTTTATCCCCCTGTGTATCTGACGGCTGACGGCCTTGTGAACTAGTTAGTTCACTTAGTATAATTTTTAAAATTTAAATAGAGCATTTTCGAAAAATAGTGAACAACAGCAAGAAAAATTCTTTTTCATATTTTAATTAATTGAATTTTAATTAACTGTTTCGAGTATTGCTAAATATCCATCATTGGAATTATATCTTGTATTTAATTATTCGTAAAAAATTTTTTGGGACTACAAGTACCAAGGGTTGAACTCGTACCCTGCCCTGTTCATTAGCCAACTGACCCAAAGCCGTACTTGACTTGTATTATCGAACTTGGAGTTTTGTTAATTGGCTGTGAAAGTTCTTTAACAAATTTACTTGCTGTGTTATAGTAGAACGATATCATCTCTATCAAATACAATAGTTGCTATTAAATAAATTAGTCACTGACATTAAATTACAATTTATTAAAATTTGTATATGAATACGTACAAATTTTAAAAATAAATATCTGTTACTATAAAACACAATTGATAACCTAACCCACCATGAAATACTACGCATGCAATATGGAATCCTGCGGTTTCATATGCATGTGGTTAAACCAATAGATGTAAGGCATTCAATTTTCCTTAATTGTGCTTTTTGCTACAAACTTGATATACCCAAAATACTTGGATCACGACTTCAACTTTCGTGAAATCAATAAATATTGCCATGTCTAAAAAATTGTTTGCAGAAACATGATTAAAGGATTCATATTTATGATTGTGTCAACAACATAAGTGATTTCCTATAGTGATTTCCTATAATCAAATAATATTGAAATCTCAATTAGAGTCATACTGAACTCATCGATTTAAAAACTAACATAAATTAATTAAAAGTGCTAAATTAAAGCTAAAAAGTGCTTTTGTGCGTTACTTTCTAATTTAAATTTTCTATATAAATGGATAACAGAGTAATAAGAAAATGTAGATACATTTTGTTAATATAGTATTTGAACAGCAAAAAGGATTGTATACAGCCACAACGTGAAAATTATCTAAACTAATTATATGAAGCTTCATAAGAAGCAACTGTGGAGTTGATTTTAAAATGCTTTTAAGTTATACTACACACTATTGTATGCTCAAACACTGCCTTCTGCGAAAGAATGAATACCTCTCTATAAGAATAAGTCCTAATATTTCGTAAGCATTATATATATTTCCACCAAATGTCTACAATGTCATATTAAAGGTTATTCTTAAATCCGTCGATTTCCTAAAGCAATCAGCGGTTGATTAATCAATAAATGCGTCTCTTAATGATTCTTTTTTTTGTATCTTATACTAAAAATATTAACTTCTTGAAAAAATACTATACATCGATACACTGGTCTTAAGTAAAAATAAATTAAACGAATTCAAGATTCCAATAATGTTACGATAGCGACTTTAAAATCTTAATACTGATAGAGGTTTTAAATGAGCCAATGCGTTCAATACCTGATAATACCTGATTCTTCTAAAATGCTTAGAAAAGATAATTTATTCATATTTTGGTATATGATGTTTAGAATTTTCATTAATTTTTTAGAGAGGTTTCGAACAGCCCAACACTCAGCTATAATAAAGCTTATAAAAAAAGTCAGCATATATAAAATGGTTTCGAATAGTATTTAATTGCAACAACAAAAGTTTTTATTTATTTTTAATTAATTGAATTTTTCATTGACCATACAATTGTTTTAAGTATTGCCAAATACCCATTATCGGTGGTTTTGGAATTAGTTTTTACAAGAAACAAAGAATAAAAATAATACAGAAAATAATATTGTAATATAACTTTTCAAATTAACTATAATTAATGAATTCAATTATTTTGCAGACTGATTTATGATATCGTTTTACTATAATACAGCAAGTGAACTTGTTAATGAACTTTCACAGCAAATTAACAAAACTGCTAGTTCGACTATATAAGTCAAGTACGGTTTTAAATCAGTTGGGTCAGGAACACTGACTCTGAACTTCAATTTAGAGAGGATACGAGTTCAACCCTTGGTACTTGCAGTTTCAAAAAATTTTTTACGAATAAATAAATACAAGAAATAATTCCAAGACCACTGATGATGGATATTTAGCAAT
Source organism: Teleopsis dalmanni (assembly GCF_002237135.1). Lineage (NCBI taxonomy): Eukaryota > Metazoa > Arthropoda > Insecta > Diptera > Diopsidae > Teleopsis > Teleopsis dalmanni. The sequence continues at coordinate 52,250,822 of NC_051847.1, forward strand.
ACTCGAAACAGCAGTATAAATAAATAAAAATGTTTGTTGTTGCCATTCAGTATTATTCGAGGTTCTCTATTAAAAACAATAGATTGTTTCTATTAAATAAAATTTAATTAATTTTTTTGATTTTAATTGTGACAATATTTGCTTTGAAAAGACGAGGATAATTTATTCAAAATCTATATACAGGAACTTTTACAAAAAAGCACCTTAGCACCTATTGTGCGATATACTATATCTACTAACAAATAGTGCTTGATATAAACACAAAACCATAATTAATGAAATTAGAAAAAATTGAGATTGTGATTTTAAAACCAATATTCCTCTATCAGTTATATTTAAATCGGATGTTGGCATGTAAATCGGGAAAATAAAACAATGGATATAAAATTAGTGAAACAATATGACAACAATTAAAATCATCAAAAAATAGTAGTTAAATTACAAGGCGCAAATGTAAGTGAAAATTTTTCCCCGAAGCGCAACACTAAATAGCAAAAAGTTATTGGAGCACGTAGTGACATCACGGCTTTGCTAAGCAAATTTCCGGTCGTCTATTTCCAGTTGCAGTTACAATTGCAGTTTCTGTTGGTGTTTGCTATTTCGGACTCGAATCCGGGGTAGGGTTGGGATTTCAAGTACTAAAACTTTTCAGTTGCAATGCGCTTATGTTGAATTTCTGCTTAGCATAAGAAATGAGGTGCAAAATCCTGAAAAGCTGATTAAGCAAAATAAAAAACAAAGGACTCCAAGAGTTAGAACAAAATTTCAAAATAATTGTTGCAATTATAATTATGAAAAGTCCGTCTATAGTCTTAAGTCGCACCAGTTTTAATTTTTATTTTTAATGTTTTTCTGCACTGAGAATTTGACGACTTCAACTTAAGCCCATGAACTGTGAAAATATATTTTTTTAATACTTTTTTAAGTTTTTATGAAATTTTTTCAAACAAACTTTGTTATATTTTTTAAATATTTAACAAAACGAATTTATTAAAAAATAAATTTATGTTTTAGTTGAATTATATTCTAGAAAAATGAACAAAGTAAATAAGAAAACACTCTATATCCTTTACTACTTAAATAAATTCAAAACCGATATCTTATCCTTAGTATAATCTTTCTTAATACTTCACTGCATCATTCACAAAAAAGAGTTTAGCTACGAAATTCGGTGGATTGACATGTATTTGCGGATTACTTCCTATCATAATTCTCATATTGGACGAAAATTGAAAGACCTCGATAATACAAAACCTTTGATAGCCACTAGACTAGAAAGGTTCTGGCAAATTGTCGCACAGACTATCTAGCCTGTTGTATCATCTCAATACGATAAGATTGTCTCTGACCTAACAAAATGTCTAGATGGATTTAAGACTATTAGTCACATTTTTTGTGATCCATCCGGGAAGCAATATAAGATGTTGTACTAATTACTTCGTGTGATATTAGCATATGTATTCTTGTCTTCATTCGAATGACTGAATATCTCCTATCTCGGCTAAGGATATAACGAAGTTTTATTTCGGGAAGTATATTTAGTGAGTACACAAATGTTCTCGTTAACGAAAATCCCTTCTTGATTGTATAATAATTATCAAAATATTTTTTTATTTTCATAGTATTTTTTTAACAAACTTCCAAACTTATTTATAATAAAAATACGATTATGTTTTCTACAATATTAATAAAAAATAACCTTTGATTTACTCACATATTTTAATCTAATTATTGTATACATATAACTAAAATACCAGCATTTATTATCTTGAGGTATTATCTTAATAGCTTCACTGAATACTGTCGGGCAATTGCAAAGGAAAAGCCAATGTTTTATAAATAATAATAAATTTAGTACATCTCAGTCAGTTATCTTTAATTATTACAAGTTTAAACCTCTATTATAACAAAAACGAACATCTGTTGTCCTGACCACCTTATCAAAAAGAAAAACCAATGTGATATAAATTTTATAAATGCTAAATATCACAATGATATTTCCCTTTGATATTAAGCAGTCTATCAATAATAACTCTAAATTAAAAACTTAAACTTAACTTTAAAAATTATAATACGTTGCTTGTAATTAATTTAATATAAGAAAAAACAGTGTGATATGTTGGGAAATTGTCACATATCACAACAGTCGTTCCTTTTATCAAACTAATTAGTTTAAATTTTCACTTAATTTAGATATTTAATTAATCAAAAAGAAAAAAAGATGTTTAAATAACAATGAATTTCATTGATTGCCTAGCTCTATAGTATGAGAAAATATATCACTTAAAGCTAGGCAACCAAAGAAATTAATTGCAACAAAGTTCACTCGCCATATCATCATCACGAAACAGAAAATCTATCACAACACGGATTATTATCATAAAATCTAAGTTTATTAATGTAAATTATAATACCAGTATATATATTCCTTTAACTTCTATTTGAAGTATAAGGCATCGAATCAATTAGTATTATCCTTTAGTCCTTTAAACGACTACCGAAAAACACGACTATATCCACAATCACTATTTAATTTTAAAATATTTTCTTTACTATAAAAAATGTTCTTTAATCACATCGTTATTGTGAAATATGAAATATAAAATATATGAAATATATATCATTTAAAAAAGTGTAACGTTTATTATATAGTTAACGATTTTCTCAATAAATAATAATAAATTACATATATGTAGTACTTTGTTATAAGTGGAATTAAATAACAGTAATTTGTGCCATATATATCATGAACATATTGTCAATAAACATATAATATTTACGATAATAAATATTACATAAATTATAATATAGAAAATGTGAATCATTACACATGGCATAACCCGGTGGAGGAGTATAATAGGGCAAAAACACACTTCAAATGGGTGACCAAAATTTTATATTGTTACAAGAGCTTGGCCAAGAAGTAATTACCACACTCATGCGCTCACATAAGGCCTTTGGACCCGTTTCAAAACCTTTGGTAACTGGTCCATATATTATAATCTTTTATTAACATAAATATTAGGCAAAAAATTTATAGCTACAATATAAAAAAACAAATATAAAAGTACAGGTTACAAACTTTTCAACCCCCTCTAAACTTAGGCATTATTCCTTCAATATTTTTCGTTTCGCTATATTAGGAAACTGCTTGAAACAAGGAAACGTTACATATCTTTATCATTAAAACTACTCCGAAAATTTTATTTGAAATATTTAAAAATAGAAGTTAGAAGCTAAACTAAACTTATGGAAACAGTGAAATTTTGGGGTTTAATTTTTTATATATATATATAATATATTATATTATATAAACATTAAAAATTTAAATGTTCGGTATTTGACACATTAATATCGCCGCAGTGGCTACCTAAGTTCTTATTCTAATTTCTTTAATATACTTTAATATTATCGAACAGATAAAACATCCATCGCCTGTGAAGTAATATAGCTAACTAATTACTTCTACTATGCTTTATTGGTAAACTAAAAAAATACTAACTAAAATCCTATAAATATGTGAATAGGTGCATTTCACAATTTTATTAATTTAATTTAGAAATACATTTATTCCAAATTCCAGAATCCATTCGAAATCAACAAGTTCAAAGTCACGAAATGGTTCAAAAATTTAGACTTTTGTTCAAAAATTTAAATGCATATTATGGTCCTTACTCTGAAAAAGCTTCGCGAAAATCCAAATAATTAAATAATAAAATAAAGAACAATTCAAATTAATTTTTTAAATTTTTTATTTAAACTTGAAGTAAATGTTTGGGTTTACATAAATAAGCGTATACGTCTATGACGCAAATAACAGTCTACAGTTTATGAGTGAAATTTTCACTAAGCTTCAAAATTCTAAATTATTTATAAACTTAAAAGATTTTTAACAATAATTACAAAAATTAATTTTTAATAATAACACTATAATAATAGAAATATATGATTCTGAGACAACTTTTCAAGGTGTCATGGTACATTACGACGAATGACATCTTCAGGGACCTCAAGATTGATCTGATCCAAAAATACATAAAGAATATGGTTACAGGTTCCAGGCAATGCTCAAGTGCACTGGCTCAACAATATATGATATACGTTATTTTTTAATATTAAAAAGTTGTATCGATCGCAGTTTGCTGGCATATTAGATATTAGATTATTATTTATTATTTTATTTTATTTGAGAATTGATTACGGCCGCTTAATTGCAAAATAAAAAAGAACAGCCACTGTGATATATATAATGTTTTTAGTACATCACAAAGTCAGTTCCCTTTAATTATAACAATATATTTTTAAGCTCTTTTATAACAAATATGAACACCTGTGTTGTGCTGACCACCTAATCAAAAAGAACAGCCACTGTGATATAAGATTTTATAATTGCTAAAACATCACAATGATAGTTCCCTTCAATATTAAGTAGTATGTTAATACGTACTGTAACTGATTTCTGACCTAGACTTAAAGCTATGAATTTATTGAAATAAACAAAAAGAACAGCCACTGTGATATAAATTTCGCTTGTAATAAATACATCACTGTAACTATTCCTGTTGCTTAAACAATATAAGCTTATTATTGCAAATTTACACCACATATTAACTGTAAATAAATAACATATAAAACACAAACATATACAAACTACGAAAATGTTGCTTGCAATTAATTTAATATAAAGGAAAATCACTGTGATATAATTAAAAAAGCGCATATCACAACGATCGTTCCTTTTATCGAATTAATTTATTCGATTTTCACTTTTTTTTTGATAACTAATTAATTGTTAGACAAGTTGATAACGAAACAACGAATTTCAATGGTTGTCTAGCTTTATGAGAAAATAAATCACTTAAGGCTAGGCTGCCAAAGAAGTTAATTGCTACAATTTTACTCACCATACCACCATAACCATAACATCACAATAAAACTATCACAACACAGATAAACTACACAGATACTAATCTAAATCACAAAATTTAGGGTTGTTAATTTTAAAATTATAGCACGAGTGTTCGGTCTAGTCACTTAATATTGTCTTGCAATCCTCTAAGTGACACACTAGAAAAGCGACTATGCCGACAATCGCTATTTAATTTTAAAATATTTTCGCTACTAAATATTTTACAATAAAAATATTGTGATTATCACTTACATAAATTTATAAAAGTTTAATCATTTCTAACAGTTGCAACGTTTATCACATCTCGAGACACACTTTGCCCAGTGATGATTCTATTTTCAATTTTATACATAACTGCACAAAATGCATCCCAAGAACAGATAAATTTTCTCATTTAGTTCAAAATTTAGTTTATAAATTAAAGAGTTTTTACTGATATATTATAGGACAAACTTCACCCAGTGATGGTGTGCAAAGAAAACTCTGAGTATAACATCAATACTGAAATAAGTTTGTCGTATAATGTCTCTGTGCCTCTAATTTAATCACCAAATAATAACACATTGACTGATTAATGATAGATGACTGACGACTGACATGATCACTGCTTAAAACGTCTAAAATAACTGATATTGCAGCAATTTTCGCGCGGCATTTTATACTCACGGAACGCATATTGTCCTTAATCATCTAGTGCAAGGATTT
>NC_051847.1:52256535-52301625 GCF_002237135.1 Teleopsis dalmanni
CTTTTTTACTTGCAACACACGTTCGTAATTACATGATTCTTTCATACCTACCTGATTTATTTGTATTGTAGCTAACAAATTTATTTTGTTTTCTTTTGTTTTTTTGTACTATATTGTGGAATGTTGTAAAAGTATCTGCACGATTGAGTATGTATAGTATATGCATGTGTCCTGGTACGATTGTTGCCATTTTGCTTTTGAATTGTTTAGCAAATACTCGTATTCTTATTCTTATTCTTGGCCTGTTCCCTTTCTTTTACTACGTGTTGTTCAAATTGTTGCTTTACTGGAACTGTTGAATTTTATATAATTCTTTCTTGCCCACTAACTGTATCTCACCCTTAGAAAAATATATTTTTTCCTTACTTTTTATTATTCCACTTTTTTCAAAGTGCACGATTCCACTTTATGGCAACATTATTTCTGTTTATGTCTCTTGGGTTGTTGTCAAATTTGTATTAACCCAATTTCTGTTTTTTTTTCGTTGTTGTTTCAAGCGCATTTAAAATTCAATTTGCCTCTTTTTGATGGCGAAAAAAAGTAATAATCCTGTTTTGAAATGTTATTTGATCATTTACATTCCCACGTTATGGTTCCTAAAAGATAGCCGAATGTCAATATTATATAAAATATGCAAAAATACATGTTTTAGGTAAAAATATTTTGAAAGTCTTATACTATAATAAAAAAATATGTTGTTTGAGCTTTATTTATATTTAATATGTTTACTTAATCATATATAATATTGTTTAACATCCGCATACGTCAGCAGATAGATATATATATCAGAGATAACTAAAACATGTAGATATTCAAAGTAAACATTTAATTTATTCACAATTTTTTAGGATCTCAGTTTTATATTAAAGAATGTTATGGCTATAATAACATACTTCAAATCGGATTGTAAGTGAGATTGATTATTGAATTTTGAAAACTAAGCACAAAACAAGAGAGGAACTGTTTTTAATGTTAGAATACAAAAACAAAACGACATTATTTTTACAAAATCTGTTCTATAAAATTCTCTTTAAAAAACTATTTAGAGATTTAGCAAGAACAGAGAAAAAAAATCGAAAGTTTATTGCCTCGATTTAAGTTCTATATGATTTATTTGCCTCTGTAGATACTATGCGAACCAAAAATTTTTTAAATTTAGAAAATTTTCAAAATAGCAATAATACTGTTCCTATTACAAACTGGATTTTGTGGATTTTTTTATGTATTGATAAAATACTATAAAAAAATCAGCAGTTTTTTAGTTGTAATTTAACGACAATCATGACGGAAGGCAATATTTTACTTAATAAAAACTATTATGTTTGGTAGAGAGGTTTCAAAAAATAGTAAACCACAACAACAAAAATGATGACCATGCAACTGTTTCGAATATTGACAAATACCCATTATCAGTTGTTTTGGAATTATTTCTTGTATTTAATTATTTGTAAGTAATATTTTGAGATTACACATATTGAAGACTGAATTCATGCCCTGTCAAATTTGAAGCTCAAAGTCAGCGTTCATTAGCCATATGACCAAAAGCTGTACTTAACTTGTATATTCGCACTTAGAGTTTTATTAATTTGCTTTGAAAGTACATTATCAAATTTAATTGTTGTGCTATATTAGAAGGAAATCATAAACCAGCTATAGAATAATTGAATAAATTAATTATATTTTTATTCGAGAAACTTCTCTTTAAATATGAAAAGCAGCAATTTAAAATATTTATGCAATTAACTGGGATTTATACAAAAATCGCTATAAAATCTGTTTTTTTTTTAAATATGTTATAATATATAAAAATATATAAATATATAAAAAATATTTTAAAATATGGGAAAAAATTGTCTCCTTTTTATTCTTTACTTTTATATTTGAAATTAATTGATCATAGAGTTTATACTTAGCTGTAGTGCATATCATTGTCAATTGATTGTTTGTGCATCTTTCTGGTAATAGACTGTAATCTAACGATTTGAATTATTTCATATTGATCTTATTTAGGTATGAAGAATTATAAATTGAAGCCAACAATGAAATAAATGTATATACGTATTGTATAATGTAAATAGTTGAAAAAAATATTAATGAAATATAAATTAGATTCTGGAATCTTTACTTAGTTCAATAGAATAGTGTAGGTAATATTTAAAAAAAAGTTTGTATCAAAAACTATGCTATCTATTGCAGCATGTAGATACTTTTTCAATTCTTACTAGGTGTCGAAATTTTCCATATTTTACCTTCATCTTCTAGTCGTTCCAACTTCGACACCTTCACTTACATTGTTATTTCTTAAACTGCAATTGTTTGAAAATAAATTTATCCAAATTTTTTCTCAATATTTTTTTTTCAAACTTTTATCTTTGCAAAGATACTTTGTTGTTGCTCTTTTGTTGTTGTACAAAGTACGTAATGCGAATACATACGAATATTTGCACAATTTTTTTCCTTTTAAGTTGCATTTAAAAGATATTTTCACGTTGTTATTTCTAGCCAAATTTATATTCTTGGCTAAAACAGTTGCTGGTTTTTTATTTTTGGTTTGTTGCGACATTTTTCTTTTCAGAAGTAGTTTATTGTCGTTGTAGACGTCGTTGACGTTGATGTTGCCGCCGCTATATTGTTGTTGTTATTATTATTGTTGTTATTATTGCAGTTGCTATTACTGTTTTAGTCATGTTTTGTTGCACCATTTTTGCAGTTGTTGTTACTACTGGAGTTTTCCTTTTTTGCAACTGTTTTGCATTTTTATGTTTATAAATTGCTTCCATTAGAGTTTGCGGTCTGAAATTATTACGTAAGCATGACGGTAAAAATTCGCTTAGATTATCTAAACTACGTTAGTCTTCTTATTCTGCAATGAAACACTTGTCTTCCACTCTGTTGTGGTATTTTTATATACTCATACTCCTTATTGCGGTGTACAATACGTGAGAGTTGTCTGTTGTAACATATTGCGTTAAGGAATATACATATTCCCATTATAGCATATCGTTCGGAGTAGCTTTTATAAATGTGAACATTTTAACAAAATTTTTCCTAAGACAATAAAATTGCTTAAGATAAGCGAGCACTGACAAAATTAAATTGCAAAGAAATTGGCTAAATTGGCCAAATTCAAATTTTACAAAAATAATTTGAAAACTGCGAAAACTAAAAGAAAAACTAACAAACGAAAATTATTTTAGTTTTCAAATAATCTCTGTTATCATTCATATTTTTATATGTAATTGTTATATCCATATTATTATTACCAGTTGTTGTCTCTGTCATTTATATATTTTTAGCACATCATAAGTCAAATATATCTACCTTAATTGGTTTTAAACGAGGGGCTTAATTCTTTTTAGTAACTTCAATGACAGTATTCTAGTTTTTGATACTTCTGCTTGATATCTTTCATAGTTTATGGGCCTGATACTAATAACTACTTCTTCACATTTTCAGTTTAATTCTTGGCAATAATGTAGTCAATTGAAATTCCATTCAAAATGTTTTTGTAGTTATAGTTATTGAAATTATTAAAAAGCATTGTTATTCTTGTTACCCAGAAGGTTCTTCTGTTCTTCTGTAAAAAGTAAGGAAAAACAACTTCCTTGTTGTATAAACGAAAAATAATGAAACATTTAGTTAAAATATATACTTTTTTTTAGGGTGTATTGTTTAAGAACCATAATTTTAAAGTATTTAAAACTGTTAAATTATTTTCTTTTAGCTCTTAATAATCTGTTCCCAATTTTTTTTTATTTTGTTCACAATAAATTGCCGCTACACATAAAACTATTACAAAAATAAATCACAACTTATTGAAGTTTTGCTTAACTGTATTTGAAAAGTATAGCAGATATAGCAGTATTCATGTTAGGTGTTGCGGTTGCTTATCTTGGCCAAAAACTAGATACCTTAAACATTAATAGGTTCTTACTAAAATAGCTAAAGCAAACGAATATGGACTTTTTGCATAAATACATAGTTGAGTATGAAAGGTGAACCCAACAATGCACTTTGGAAACAAAAAAAATTTATAACCATGGATTAGAAGGTTTTAATCCCTTTAAGCCTTTTTAAAAATTTTAATGCTCTTCAAAAATGATGAAGACTGTACTATTAGTCGGAAAAATCATGGCTACTGTTATATATTCATCATGTACACGTTTTTAATTGGTTGCCTTTAGAAGAGTCGTTAAATAACTTGAGCATTCTACACAATATTGGTGAAGACTGTGCTGATAGGCTACTGTAGCTTTGGTAATTCTTGTTTTTGGGGATACCTGAGTATTCAATATCAGAGCGTCTAGTGTCGTGTACTGACGCTGTTGTCCAACTCTTGATGAATAAAAGGTTTATCATGTTAATTTAGATTTCGCGTAGCTCATTGTAATGAAGTAAAGTTAATAAAATATTTAAGTAAGATATTGAAAATGTCCTTATCATGAAAATAATTTAATTGTAAATATTTTATATTTCAAACCTCTTATTACTAATAAGTCATTTACTGATTAACCATACCTAATTCATCATTTTTTATATATAAAAACATTTTTCAAAATATTTACGTAAATAGGCTTGAAATCCTTTATTCAGCTTCGAATTTCTATTATATTTTTTTATAATTCCAATCCGTGTTTTTTATTGAATAATAATCAATCTTACACACGGTGTCAATGAGTACGTATTTTTTTCCATAGCCATTAATTTGAAAAGGTGCTTTTCGTTTTCTTCCTGTTCCTGGTGTTAATGATTTATAAATGTACTTCTGATGGAAATTACAAATAAAACAAAGACTTTAATTCTGTATTTCATTCGCTTCGTAATACTACTTTATACTCTGCTGAATCATTTCCTAAATGACGTAACAGAATCGACCATTAAATATTACCGCTCAGTTAGGTTATTTACAATCAACTTCCATATTCAATATTTGCAACATATAAACTTTAAGTTTATTGTAGCGTTACATTATATAAATTATGAAAAAATATGGCAAAAAAAAAAATGCAGTCTGAAATCGCACTTGCCTGCCACTTGGCTGATTTAATATTTTTCCGTAATGCCACAAATGAAACTGTGAAACATGTGGAATTAAACTCCAATTATAAGGTTACCTATAAAATCGTTAAAATGGTAAATATTTCTATTCATTCCCATTGCAGTGGCACATATGCACTGCACTTTACGCCAGAAATGTAAAATGCAGTCGAAGGCGAATCTTGCAGTAAAAATACGTTGCACGTATCCGTTCAACACATAAGTTGTGAGTTAGTTGGTAATTGGAGAAAATGACTTTCCGCATCAGCGGAAGAAAAATAATATTTTTTCTTTTGGCACAGATAAAATGTTTTTTGCTATCATAAAAAAGAATTAAAATTTTATATGTGTGTGCAACACCAGCGGAAATCTTAATAGCTGTGCATTATGAGTTTTGTGTAGCGATCAGAAACGTTTTGGGTAGTGAAAAAGTTTTAATTATCATTTGCCTACAATAGTCAATAAATAAAAACACATAGCTTGTCAAAAGATAGATAGATAAAAGATTTAGAAATATAAAAAGCAACGGAATTTAATTTCAGACAATATATGACATATTTCTGGATATTATTATTGCAAAAATAATGTCAATATGAAAATGGAAAGATCTTAATTCCAGTAAAGTATGGAATATAATATAATAGAGAATAAAACAATATAAAGAAAAATAAAAGATAAAAATATAGAATATATAGAATAAACAACTAAAAACGAGAATGCAACTAAGGCGAAAGACAAAGAAATACAATTAAAAAGCAACAATTAGTAGGACACTTTTTTTGTAATAAAAGACTAAAGAGTTTTTCATGAAATCTGTGTCTAATATATAACATATATATATTTTATTTACTTTCCTTGTTGGAGACTGCATTGAATGACTTTGTTATTAATTTCAGGCATTATACAGCATTTTTAATTAAAATCACTATTAAGTTACTAACTCTTGTTTTTTTATATTAATTTGTATTTAATTTCCAAATTTCAATAATTTCTCAATATTAATTTTGTTTCTTTTAAATTAATCACAATCAACCTTTAACCACGGTTGCTACTTGAAAATTTTTTTCTGCACCAGAATTGATTTAAAAAGGAAATACAATATATATATATCCATAAAAATTTTATTATTTTAATAATCAGACCATTTTTTGCTGATGATACATGGTGCATATATCTTTTTATCAAATACTTCTTTGCATAACATTACATTATATATGGTCTTAAAATCTATTCCGATCCAAGTTTTCTTTTACTTTTTGTAGCTTTAATCTTTTGATTAAATCAATATATAAAATTATATTAATTTCAAAGTGCACAGTTGCATCTATAAATAAATTTAATTGGATAATATAATAATGTATATAATAAAGTTCGCGTTTCAAAACAGTACCATTTTCTAAAAATGAGTACCAGAGTACCATACGGAAAAAAGTACCAATTTTGATACTAAAGTACCACATGTGACAACCGTGCCTTGAACTAAGTAAGAGGGAGAAAGGGTGCGACCGGGTCTCTCTCTCTTTCTGTTTCTGTCTCTTTCTTTATTCTTGCTTTTAGAATGATGTTTTCATAAAAAAAGTAATAATTTTTGGTAAAGAAAACTGAAATTAACATAGTTAAATTTGTAGAATGTAGTTTAGAACAACTGACTTACTCAGTAGATGACAGACTATAGAAACATAGCGATGATTCTGATCTACCACTAGTGTGAAGCACTGCTGTCATCTTTTCTACAGAGTTATTAGTGTTGTGTTTCCAAAGTAAAACATAAATAAAATGCATTTATAGTTAAGATTTGGACTAAATTTTCATTTGAATATATTGTTTGGATCTTGGCCTAAAGTATAAAATACAATATCATCAAAATTACTTCTTGAGGAAGTTTTTTAATTTTATTTTAAAAAAATTGGTAATCATGTGTCAGTAGTTAAACGACAGTTCTGTGTAATGGATAACTCTTAATTAACAACTTACACATAGTAAACAAGAGAAATGGAGGCAATATAGATAAATATAGAGATATAGAGAAATGGAAGAAAAAAAATTTGGAAGACTTGGCCCTTATATGACTTATATAGGTGGAATGTAAATATTATTAAACATAGTAAAAAACAAATTTCTTTTGAAATGTGCAGAATTCTCTGCTTACTTATTGCACTAAAATTAAATCATAATAAACTAAACATTCCAAACATCCCTTGACTCGATAATTCTGCAATTGCATTGTTGACAGTTCTTGTTCAGAATAGTTTTGAATATACCATTTAGGACCAATATACGCATACTTTATTCCGCAACAGTAATTAGTACTAACTTAGGGGATATCGCTTAACATTAAATATGAATAGAAGCTAATCACCAGACCTCATATTTCCAATTATAGCCAACAGAATTGTAGTCAACATATTGTAGCATTGATTTTCACTTTGAAGATATTTTCTGCATCGTTACTTTCTAGAATTTATTTTTTTGTTTTTATCTTTTAGTTTGGCTAGTTGATTTTATTTGCTGTTGACAATTGCAACTACAGCGTGTGTGAACAACTGCCAGGATTATTATTATTGTTTTAAAATGATTTTATTTTCGAACTGTTTATTTAAAAAAAAAATTGAAAGTTATAAGACTTATTTTGTCTTAAGTCGTTTTCCATTAAAGAATAAAAATAGCAACAATAGAAAAAAGTAATCTGCTTAACAGTAACTTATATTGTGTGTACAACTCTGTACTTAATGCTTTTGATATGACCCTGACAACATATACTTTAAAATAATAATCTTTTTAATATATATACAAGTTTACCTCAAAGCTTCTATTAGACTGCTATGACATGCGTCAGCAGCTGGCAAGCAAAAACAAAGTGATGTTTTGCTGGGGCCTGGTCACACAGGAATAAATGATAATGAGTCTGGGAACAGTCTTGCGAGGTTAGGATCTGCCATTTAAATCTGTGGACCGTGGATTAAGTGGATTAAGTTGGTCTACAGCTAGGTCTCTGATTGATAAATGGTTTTCAGCCAAGAGAAACCATATTGTGGATTAAGTAGATCTACTACTAGGTCTGTGATTGATAAGTGGTTTTCAGCCGAGAGAAAACCTGGCGCTATATTCCAGGTAACCGTCATGCTAAAGAGCTGGTTCATCCCTACAGTTATGGTAAGGTATCCTTTTTCCACAGAACACAGTTGAGGTTGTTGGTGGGATAACTAACGGGTCACCATCGACTAGTGACTCTGCTTAGAAGCAGACGAGACTTCCAGTCACATTCTTTGTGACTGCCTAGCCTTGTTCTGTGAATGGAGTAGTTTACTGGGTCAAGAATTAGTTTCTCCTTCTGACATTAGGAGGTCCTCAACGGCTGACATTCTGGCTTTCATTCAGATTAATCATGGTCGCAGTGTTCCGCTCCGTTGGGAGTTGGTACTCTGTTTATTCCTATTCCTGTTCCTAATATATATATAAATAATACATGCCCAACATAATTAATATACAGTTATAAATTTATGGATTTCTCATTATACAATACAATTGTTCTTTTTTATACAAAATGTCTATAATAAGAATCAGTGCCATTAAATTACAAATTTAATGTTTATTGATTTACTAACAGTCAAATTATTTTCTCCACCTTTGACATCTTAATGCTTGTTTCTTCAGGGTTGCTTTCATATTAAATACCTTCGGTCATTCCCATAGGGATTTGTAAGTGTTTCTCTTTTAATGCTAAGTGCTTTAAGTGAAAACTAGTCGTTAAACAATGTGTAGACGTGTGTTTGTGATGAAGGAAATTTGACACTATTTCGGCTTGTGTTTGTTATGCATATTTTAAAAATTTATAAAAGTTATAGTATTTTGCGGTGCCGTTGTTTTGACCATAAATTTTATTATTATTTTTTTTTTTCAAACTGAAAACTGCACTGTTTTTTACTTTAGAATGGATAAAATTTTGACAAATTGCCAAATCTCCATTGAAAATAATTTTAAGTACTTTTTTTAACTTAAACATTTTCTTTAGGTTATAAATTATTGGTGCAACAGTTATTTTTGTAAATTTGGTCCCAAAGTGGTACAATTAGGATGCTGTGATAAATCACTTTATAACGACTTTAAAAAAAAACTAAATAATCGAATAACAAAAAAGTAATATAATAGAAAAACAAAAAAGAGAAATAAATAATTTTATTTAATTCAGAATTAAAATTGTTACAAATTTTTAAAATTAAAATACAATTAAATACAATTGAGATTTTATAGCTTCAGGTTTTGATTTAGTTTTAATAGTTTTTTTTTCATTAAATAAAACAATAAATAATTTTATAATTGCTAATTTTTATCTATTATTTGTTAAAAGTTTTACATCAATATTGAGTCCTTTGTGATAAAATTTGTACTGAAGTAATTAACTCAAGCAAGTTAGGAAACATTTCAATTTTTATTAAATCTGTGGTAAACTAAAACCAAAGCAATTCTTTTATTTTATAACTAAATTTAGTTTTATTAAAATGATTACTGGGTAATAAAATAAATTAACTAAATTGGAATACAAAATATATTACTTTGTTATAAAATTCAGTCATGAATATAAACTTTTACTTTATTCATTTTTAAAAATTTTATGAAACTCTGAATAGTGAAATTACATAGTTTGAATATTCTGTTGCAAATATCCTTTCATACCTGTAGTGATGATGCCACCCAATTTCGGTTTTGCATATTAAATGCATTACCAATGCATTACTCTTTTTGTGCAGCGCTTCTCCATTATGCTTTGGTTTTATGCGGCCAATACGCAATATGTTCGAGTGTCAATTAAACGGTAGCCATTTTGTTTGTTTTTAAACATGTCGACGTATATTGTTAACAGTGTTGTTGCTATTGTTGTTGTTATTTACTTATTGCCATAGTGTTCCCGATTTTGTGGGAGCCTAATTTGAATAATGAAATGAATGCATTCTAGTAAAAACCTGTGTTATCATGCGTATGAATAGAAATGTTGTCATGAATATAAACAATGTCCGTACATTCACGCAATGAGCCTTTCCTTACAACAATGAGTGTGGATATCATTTGTAAAATTCGTTTGGTGAAGCTTACTACATTGTAAACAAAAACTGAAGGAGCAAAATGCGATTGTTGGAGATTGTTATTTTTAAAATATAGTAAGAGATACTCACAGCTCTTTTATTTGCTTTAAAAATATAATAAAATTATAAAATATTTTATTTATTTAATAGTTACAACTATTTCACAATCTATTTTATATAGATTGTCAATATATAGATATTGATAGTATATAATAGATAAATTAATATATTCTCAAAATAGGATCATCTTTATCTTGTTATATTATTTATATTATGATAGCAAAAATTTCTTACAAATTTTTTATTTAATTTAAAAAAATAATAAAATATTAAAATATATTACGTATTTATTAGTCACATTTTTGCAATATATTTAATATAACGAGCAAATTCAGTATAAAAATATATATACATACTTGATTTGCTTGAACTAGTTGTCAAAGAAGCACCGTTAAATTGAATTTAAGATTGAACAAAAAATAAATATCTCTATTAATGGAGGTTAAATTTAATTTTTTCTGATTTTATTGAATTTGGTATAAATTTTTGGTAAAATTTTTTTATATACATTTTTCAATTTTAATCTTTAGTTATTATTTTATTTAATATATCTTCTATATATTTTTTTTTCTAGGATGTTTTGCACAAAATCTGTAAATATAATATATATAAAAAAATTTTTTTATATATTTTTCGAATTTAATCTTTAGTTATTATTTTATTTAATATATCTTCTATTTATTTTTTTCTAGGATGTTTTGCACAAAATCTGTCATACACATGGTCAGGTATTGCGTATTGTTATATTCAAAAAGAATGGTGTCCAGGCTATGGTTGAATTTGATAGTTTGGAAGCTGCTACCAGAGCTCGTGAAAACCTAAATGGTGCTGATATTTACTCTGGTTGCTGCACTTTGAAAATTGACTATGCCAAGGTAGAATAATATTGTTAACATATTAATAAAACTATAATTTATTTACATTTCTATGTATTAAATAGTAATTTAGTTATTAGTAATTATTACTCATATTTTAATAAGTTTTTCCATTTTAATTTACTTTCTTACTTTACTATAAATTTATAGCCGGAAAAGTTAAATGTCTATAAGAATGAGCAAGACACTAGCTGGGATTATACACTTACAGCAGGTGAGTTAGATATTAAATTAAATATTTAAAACAAAAAAACAAAATTTTAAATGCACTTATCAAACTGAAATAATTGTAAAAATATATACTTACAAATTTATCTAGATATATATATATAAATATATATATATATAGATACTTTTACATACACACAGTCTTGTACACTTGCATAACTGCTCATCACTTCAGTTTTATTTTTAATTCGATTATGTTGCAATTTCAGATCAATACACGTATTTACACACAAATAACACTCAACATACATAAATATAAAATTAAAAAACAAAAAAATTAATTGAATTTAAAATTAGGAACAAAAAAAAAGAATCAAATATTTTGTTAATTGAAATTTCACTCAGCATACAATCTACGAGATACAATACTAGAATGTATGTACAAACTTAAATAATTTTTTTCTTTTTTTTTTTTAAGTTTTTCGTTTTGATTTTCTTCTCTTTTGAGGCTTCTTATTAGATACTCATTAGTAGCATTTAGATGAAATCATGTACAAATGCAGTAACACAAGATATATCTATTAATACTCATATATATAATATATTTAACATTTAAAAATTAAGTTTTTTTATACAAGCCAATTTACAAATACTATAAAAACTACACCACACATGAGTTTTTGCTGAAAAGTTTTCGGAAACTCAACAAAAAGACGAACTCATCATAGTTAAAACTATCAAATTGTATTTATATGCCAGAATATAAATAAATTATATATGAACTCGCAACAAGCTCCAATAAACTCCAGTAAAAGTTATTTTATATAAATACCATAAAATATATATATTTATATATATTTTAATTAAAATGATATTATGCACACAGACAAACAATAGCCTCAGCTCTGTTCCCCGCATTTTAGTGTATTTTGAATAGTTTGCACAAAGTCCTTTGCCTAACAAAAACTAATTACTGACATTTTTTTATATTGTTTTGTTACAAAATGTTATTTTTTAAAATAGAAATACAATATAGTTTAAAAAAAACCTACATATTTTTATGAAACAATTTATTAATTTAGTTTACTGTTAATTTAAACACTATGAAGGAGTTTTGCAATATAATTATTATGATATACTTATATTATATAGTTGATATCGGAATAAGTATAATTTATAATATAGATACTATAAGTATCGCATTTATGACTGAAATAAGTTTTTACAAATGTAGGTATTTATTTTTTGTAATTATGTTAGGTGCTTTTCAAATTAATAAAAAAATGCTTTCGAAAGAGGTTAGGTTTTCTGCTACACATCATATTTAAGTATGTGTAGCAGTCAAAAACCGCATTTATGTAAATTGGAGTGAACTAAATGTCTTTAAAACAGCTTCACCTTTTCCGCATAAGCTAAAGCTTCTCTTATAGCCACTACCTCCCCTTGAATAACACTGCAAAGATCAGGAAACCTATAATATATAGAATCAGTCTTTCCGTGAAAACTCTATTGCATATACTGTCAGTTATGAGGAAAGTAAACTATTTTACTTAATAGAAACTAGTATATTTAGTCGAGAGGTTTTGAAAAGAACTAAAGAACAAAAGAAATTATTTTTATATTATATTAATTAATTGAATTTTTGGCTGACCATACAGCTGTTTCCAGTATTACCAAATACCCATCATCAGTGGTCTTGGAACTATTTCTTATATTTAAGTTTTTGTAAATAATTTTTTGAGACCACAAGAACCAAGGGTTGAACTTATACTTATACCCTGCCAAATTTGAAGCTCAGAGTCAGCTTCCTGTTGTTAAGTTCTCTACTTTTCGAAACCTCTCTACAATAATTTATAAACATAATAAAAAAATGTTACTGTTAATTCAGTCTTTAGCATTACAACTCAAGACTTCTATTCTATACAAGAATTCTATTCTATTCTTCTATAGCTCTGTGTAAAGATTTTCAGTTTTTCTTACCAATGTCTATTATGATAGGGTATAATAAAAATTTATTTTTGGTGTCGGGTCAAACCATTCTTAATGTGTGTAGTGTGATATTTTTCACAATGTCCTCTTCATCCCTCAGTTACATCAATTCTTCCTTACAGTTTCCTTATGTTTTGAATATATTTTCATCGACTGTTATTGCTCAATTTTAAGTGTAGAACTGGTAGGTTATACAGTTCTACCAATTTATAGTTCCTATTTATTAAATTCGTATATGATAGACCTATAAATATCAAAAATCAATGGCAAACTTAAAAATTTATATAAATAATTTATTACATGCGTCATTATACTTATATTACTTAAAAGCTTAATGTTAATATTTTTTGTAAAAAATATTCAACTTGTTAATTACTTTTATGTAATGTTCATTGTGCTATATACAATGTGTGATAATTGTCAGTCTATTTTCATAGCTCATTAAAAAATTGGAATTATGAATATGAAACATAAATGCACTCATTTATTTTTACATATGTGAGAATTAAAATAGCTGGAAAAATTTTAAATAGGTTAAAATTCCAATGAATAAGAAAAGTATACACAAAAAATTAATAAAAAATATTTTAGTAGACACGCTGTCTGGCTATTTATTTTGTTTGTTGGTGCTGTTAGAGCCTTTCTAAGTACGCCTAAATGTCTGCTGCTTGAACAGAGGTCGTTGTTGTAGGCACTTGCAAGTTGACAGAGGTGCCAACGCTTACAACACCGAAGAAACGTCAAAAGTATTCTGCTTTCTTTTATCTTTTTTTGCATTTTTAATTCGCTGGAAGGCTCCACTTTGCACTGTGTTAAGTTTTAACATGTGAATATAACATAAAATACGAGCATATAAATATTTGCTTGCCTGGCTCTTTGGACACAGATGTCATATGCAATAAACAATTCATTTGTTGTACCGCTGAGTCGGTTGCGCCGCTGCTAATAATTTTAGAATCTACTGTCGTTGCTAATAAGAAACACAACTACTGAATGCTGAATGGCATGGAATAAATTTTGGATTCAACAGCACTGAATGCAGCTGGTAACATCTCGTCTCACTGGTGGTACTAGTACTCTGCTTCAACGTCTTTTTGCATTTTCCTCGCTTTTCATGTTTTTGTGGGTATTATTTGTCTATTTGACAATGTTGTCTGCTTTGATTTGCATTTCAGAAAGAGACGAGGAAGCACACAATGCACTCTAATGACAATGAATTTTAAACACTGTAAAGAGCGCATAGAAATAGGAGACTAAATTCGAATATAAGATTTTGGAATTTTGATCTTTGTCAGATTGATGAAACCGCAGAATCTCTATGATATTTTGTATCATAAATCTAATTATTGTTAAAATTAAATTGTTAATAAATTTTTACTTACAATAAAAATACTTTAAATGTAAAATAATTTAAATACTTGAATTTTAATATTAAAGAAATGAATAGTTTAATTTACATTGCGGCGGACAAACAAGCATGTCCGCAAGCTGTTGCGTTGTTCTACAACTGCTCAACAATCAATGATATCAAACAGTTATCGATGATTCTTTCTTCAAACTAGTGAGTTAACGATTATAGACAGAAAATCTGTTCGATCAGTACTTTCAAAAAATACTAGAGGGCTAGAGTGGTTCAAATTTGTGCAGCGTGCAATTTAGTTATTGACCCACTTAGAATGACAATTTGCACTAAAGGCGGACATATTATCATTCCAAAATGAATTCGAAAATTTAATTCTAAAAATTTTTATGTTGCTTTAATAAAATTCAATTACAAATAAAAAAATTGTAGCCCTCTAAAAAGTTGCAGTTCAATTGGACCACTCCCTATGGGTGTAGAGTGTGGTAGAATTAAATTAAGACAATCAAAATTTGGTATTTTCTCAACCAGTAGAGATATTATAATGAAATTTTCCTTAAACTTGAATTATATAAAAACAAACTTAACATTAAATAAAAAGTATCAAACTATTGGTGTGTAATAACACTGAAGATGGTCTACGGAGTAGACCGAAGTATCTGCTAAATAAATATATACATAAGTTAAGAACTGTGATATTTTTAATTTAATCTTAAGTTTGTTTTTATATAATGTAAGTTATTATATAAAATTTAACTAATTTTTTTTATTGTAACTAGGCTTAGGACGTTTCGACCTAACTAATTGAATATTGATCGTAATAATTATAAAATATAACTTTTATAAAAACACGACCTAAAACCAAAATATAAAGACATAAGTAATAATTATATTTTGAGATTTATAAAAATTTTCTTTTTTTAAAAAGAAAAGGATTCAAATTTTTTTTTTTTTTGTTTTTTATTAACGATTCTTCAAATAAACACAAAAATCGTTTTAATATTGCACCTAGTACAAATAACAAAAAAGAGGTACTAATAAGTAATTTGATTTGAATATTTAAGAGGGTTCAAAATTGATATAGTTTTTAAGAACATTTAATTTCACTAAAATTTTACAAAATTGCATAGTACTTAAAAATTAATTGGCGAATCACTCCCATTTTGAGTCATAAATCCCATTTTGTATTTTTATATCTGTAATAAATAAATATAATCTAATAGAAGTAGAATGTTTTTAAAAACAATAAGAAATATGCTTCGTATGGGTTGTGGGTATTGCAGTAGGTAGAGTATCACGAAACGTTTTGAACCTTAGTGATATAGGACAAGTATTATGTGGCCCACATTTTAATTTTTTACCTCTTCTCGTTTTTAAGATATTCAAAACAATAAAAAAGTTTACCACGTTTGGGCTCAAATTTGGAGAGGTTTCGATAAGCCGATTGTGCTCAAAATATATTCAACCAAATTATGGGTAGTAAAAGATTTTGTAATGAAATATTAAATAAATTATTTTAATCATAACTTAACTTTACATCCTGTGTGAATGCTGCAAATTCAAAACCAAATATTTTCAAATTCTTTTTTGAATTTCATACTGTTGTAACTTTATTAATAATTACTCGAAGACATAAAATTGTCATAATAAATATTTCTAAAATTTCCATTTTGCAGTTGTATTGTTTTCTATATTCAATTTTATATTTGCTTATAAACATAAATAAATCATATGATTTCCCCCATATTGCTATCATATTAATATAACACATAAAATATCATATTTTATAAATAAATGTTTCCGCATATCACAAAAAAATATATCATATTTTATAAATAAATGATACCTGAAAAACTATTGTGCGGTGAAGTTTCTGAAATAAAAATATAAACATTTTAATGAAACTGGGAAAAAATTGCAAAATTGTAAAATAAAATATTGCATGCAACAACAACAACAACAATAACAACAGCAGCATACAACACATTCATATGTATTCATATACATGGATATGGTTACGCACGCCGGAAACAGAGCACCCACTTATTTTCATACACACAATTCGGTAATATGTCCTCATATCCTTCAATCAAATTAAATATAAATAAATAATTCATGCGAATGAATTTTCGTTATTACATTTTATTGCTTTGCTTTGAATAAAACAGGAAAAAGTTGGCATATATAAAAGCCAATGAAAACTGTGTGGGTTTGCCTTAAAATTTTTATAGATGTGTATATATGTGTATAGATATGTGCTTAAAAAGCTGTTTTATTCTCAAAAGCACTTAAGAACAAAAGAAATCAACACAGTTTGAAATAAAATTTTGTAATCTCCTAGGAGAAAAGTTTGGTAACCAAAATAAATGCTTTACTTTAAATGAAATTGAAGTCCATTGAATAAGCGTTTGATAAACAAAACGGAGATTGAAATTTTGTACTTACGCACACCCACATTACCCACATTGACTGTGTACACTGTATGAGATAAACTGTAATCGTAAATATATGAACATGTAAATACTTTGCATAGTATATTTGTAATATACTAGAAGAAACACAGAAACTTTTACAATGAAAGATTTTTTGTCGAGAAATTGAAGTGTCCTTTTTATGGAATGCCATTATCGAGTGTTAACACTACTACACCCCTTGTGTTTCGTACGTCTTTTCAATAGTGTTACGGTATGTTTTGTTGCTATTATGTTATAAATATTTTACTTAACTATTGTTCTGTTGTTCATCATTGGTCGTTTAGTGTCATTGCTTCCTATTTTAGAATTTATTATTTTTGCAAGTTATTTTGCTTTTAAAAATAATAAACATGGTTGTTAAGATTCTACTACTTTTTTTTTTTTTTTGTTTAAATATATAAAGCACTTTTACTCAACAGTGTCTGTGACCACTTAGATGATCCACTGTGAAAAGATTTTCATTGAATTACAATAATAAGTTATTCATGTGAATTTACAGAAATATGGTTTGAAGTCCAGCATATATTCCTGACGGAACATATATTGCATTTTATTTAGGAAAATGTAATTCTAAATTAGTGTTAACATCTGAAGAATCAAACAATTTTAGCGCTCTGTCTTTGATGTTGTAGGTAAATTGATAAGTACCTGACTTCACAACAGGTGGCAATGCTAGAACAAAATCAATTATACTTTGTAGATTTAGTAGACACTCAGGTTTTTGTGTTTATCTTCATTTTTGATATACCATAAAACTTTCAGCATATGTCGATAAGCTTAAAATTTTCTAATGAAGGAAGGGGTAGCATTGCCATAAGAAATTAGAAATGTAGTTTAGATCAAATTGCTTGCTTATAAAGCAGAATCGTCATTTCTGATACATCATGAAGCTTTCCCTATACGTTTTAATACAATATTTCGATAGTTTTAAATTTTCTACTGAAGGATGAGAAAGCATTTCCATAAGAAATAAAGAAACATAGTCATAACGTAATTTTTGTCTTATTACTTGCCTATAAAGTAGAATTTTTTTTTTCTTGTAATAAAGGTTTCAGAGCATACAGTGTCATTTTACAAGCCAGTTTTTTGACCGTTAGATTCTCTAGCAAACAAAACCTTCTGTCAGAAGTTAGACCTAAAAATTTCATATCACATTCCCATTCTAATTTCATATTATTGACTTTTATTTTTTTTTTTGTATTTTGATTTGTACATCTTGTAATAAGCATAGCTTTCATTTTAAGCTTTCATTTAATAAAATCTAATTTTAAAAGTGGAATACAAGTAGTGAACAACAACAACAAAAATTTTTTTTTATATTATTTTAATTAATTGAATTTTCGAAACAGCTGTATGTTTCGAGTATTGCCAAATACCCATCATCAATGGTCTTGGAATTTTTCCTTGTATCTAATTATTCCTAAATATTTTTTGGAGACTACAAATGCGAAGGGTTGAACTTATGCCCTGTCAAATTTGAAGCTCAGAATCAGCGTTCATTAGTCATTTGATCCAAAGCTGTACTTGACTTGTATGTTCGCACTTGACAGTATTTTATAATTAAATTATACTGATTTAATGAGCTGTACATACATATTATGAACATCAATTATATTACATAGTTTAATATAATTATGTACTACTTTCTGTAAGAAGTCATATTCAAAAATTCATATCCATTGTAACATTTTTATAAACCCTTTTATGCCGATCCTTTACAAATATCGATTGTTCAGCCTAAATTTCAATAAAAAAAAAGTTACTATAAAAATAGTTTAACGGATAGAAAACTTACTCTAGTAAACTGTATAAAAATTTTCCTTCAAGTTATCATATCATAGTAGTTTTTTCTTAAACAAATAGTTATTTCAAAGTTAAACGAAATGGTGTAAGTTAAAATTGAAACTCCCACAAAAATCGAATATCCTTGAAGCCCGCAAATATGTACATATGCTGAAATTGAAAAAAAAAATCGCGTGACAACTAGGACTCGTTATTTAAATGAGCTTCAAAGGCAGGCGGCAAGCAAGAAAGACGAAAAAGCAGAAGAACAAGGACTGTGGAAGGAAAATGTAAAATAAAGTTTGTCTTAAAATGGCAGTATAGAAAAAGTGGCATTAAGTAAATATTTGATAGATAGTGAACAGAAATTTTTTGCTTTTAGTATAAACAGAAAGTAGATATAGAACATATATAAATATATTTAGGTGTAGCACAAATAACCTCAAAAATAAATTTATTACCATTAAAAAACTGCAAGTATTAAGTGCAAAGATAAGCTCAAACTGTAAATTGCTGTTGTGATTGCTCGAAAAAAAATTACAAATTGCTATTAAAATGGGTAGAGGGGTAGATAGAAAAATAATAGCATTAAAAGTAGAATCAAGTGAAGTATATATGCAAGTACATCGACTTTTACATATGCACATAAAGTGAACTATTTATTTCTTTTATCAGTAAGAAGTTTTACATCGACTTTGTTTTACTTTAGAAAATGTAGAAAAATTGAATACATTAATATTTTTCACTTTAAAATAGTTTTGTAAGTTTCTGCAAAGTTTTATACAAAGTTGAAAAGAATATAAGAGAATTTTGAATTATTGTAGTAGAATGTGTACTATATTTATATTTTTATTGAAAGTTGAATATACATTAATAATACATTAATATATTATAAGACAGTTAAGTCACTCTCCCCAATTAGTTAGAAAAGTTTTTTGATAAGTACTTCTGGTTCAAATTAATGGATTAGGTGTTATTCCTCAATAGTAGATAATTTGCTGAAAGAGCTGTGCAGTTTTCGGCGTTCACGTGAGATGCCATTGGCCGCATTCAGTAACGTCCAGGAGCCAACTTAATCAATGGCTTGCTGTCGCCAGTTAGTAATATCAATTGCATTGATATCTTTGGTTATATTTGGTGTTTCCACCGAATATGCGGACTTATTCGAAATCGTACATAAGAGCCATTAGTGGTATATATTCACAAGATTTTTATCACTAGATAACAAGTCTATTCCTAGCGAATAATTTATCCTTAAATTCTTTTTTTTAATGAATCCATTTCTTCATAAAAATATAGTACCCTTTGACAGCAATGGCTATTCAAATGATTTTTAAAAAAAAGAAATCTTTTAATTCGGTATTAGAAATAATGTTTTTCTCGATTTTTTATTTATGGAAATAAGCTATAGTGTTCAATATATGATTACTAAGAAAACAGATATTTATATGTAGTAAATATAAAGTATGGTAAAATTCCAATATTATTCTATTATAATTAAAATTATCCTAATATTATAATTAAATAAATACTAATAATATTAATAATAAATTATTTACTCGCAATTATTTAAATATTTTTATCTCTAATTTTAATATTATACAAACAATTAATTAAAACTAAGACAATTTTTACATCAAAAATATTTAAATTTGTAATATAATATTTACGTATTTAAAAATAACTTTAATAAACACAAAACTTTTATAACATAATTAAACAGATTTTATAGCGTATATTCTTTAGTCACATTAATATATTATTTAAATATTTTTATCGTTAATTATTATATTATGCAAATATTTATTTTTAACTAAGTGATCGCATAGCTGTTGTCTAAAAAAATAATAATTTACAAAAAAATCTTAAGATTGTAAATAATTTGCGATGTCGGTTTGGTATAGAGGTGGAGAACTATCGATAGTACTATCGACACTATCTATGGTTTACCACTATTGATCCGCCATCGATGGCAGTGCTAGACTATCGATAGTCTACGATAGTTTGTAATAGCAACGCTTCACAAAAAAAGTGTACTTTTGATATCTGCATAAAGTGAAGTGAATTTTAAATTCTAATTCTAAAAACATAACGGAGATAAATATTTCCACATTAAATTACTATTAAATAGTAATAATGAAATAATTCTGTATAACCGCTACTTCAGTTAAGTCCGAGCGTATGTTCAGTAAAGTTGGACAAATAGTTTCAGAACGCCGGGCTCTACTGAAAGAAAAAAACATCAATATGGTGTTATTTTTAAACAAAAATCTTTAGTTACTAAAATAGAAATATTGTAGAAAAAGGAGATGAAATTTATGATTTTTGTTTTATATTATTTCTGTAAAATAAAAATATTATTTCTGTGAAATTTAAAATATATATATGATTTTATGAATTGAACAGACATTTGTATTAAAATTAACGTACTATCGAAAACTATCAATAGTAATTGATAGTTTAGAAAAAAACTATCGTTCACTATCGATGGTGCCGACTATCGATAGTTTTCCACCTCTAGTTTGGTATGTTAATCAGCAAGTCTACGTTTCGAATTTGAAAGGGTTCAACTTCCAATATATACTTGCAGTCCAAAAATTAAATACGTGTGAATAAGTCAATATGAGTTTTTATTTACTATTAATGTTTGATATTTGGCGGTAATCGAAACGTTAATTTAAACTTTGATCAATCCAAAATCGCATAATTAAAAATAAATTTTAGGATATAATGGTACCTATATATTTATACCTATATTTTGAAAATTTTTTTAAATATTTTATTAAAATATTACATAACAGGTGCTTGAATTTTTAAGTTTTAAGTATTACATATATTTTTTATCTAAAATTTTTAAAGAAATATTAAAAAAATAAAATATTTTTATTCAAAGCAAAATTATACTAAACCGCAGCTTTTCATCTTTCAACACAATCTCCAACACAGCCATCAGCAACACTTAACCACTCCTACAACTTTGCTATTACTTTTACTGTTATTGCTACTACCACTATAATTACTACTATTACTACTGCTACTATTGATAAAACTACTACAATTCATTTACAATGATTTACTATTACCTACTAAATAAATAAATTGAAAGCAACACTAAACTAATATATTGAAAAAGTGAACTTCAAAACTAACACCGAACACGAATAAAGAAATGCAAGAACTTAAACAAAAAACAAAGTATATCAAAAACTAAATGCAAATACTAAAAATTATAAATTTTAAATTTAAAAGCAAAGCAACAACAACAACAAAAACAAAATTTATCTATTACAATCACAAGCCCGCGTAAAAATGATGAAAATAAAAACTTATACTAACAACTGCAATAGAAAAAAAAGATTTTCGTCCTTTTGTAACTTGATTTACTAACAAGTTAGTCTTGATTATATACCACTTATATATAACCACTTATCCCGTTTGTTTCTATTTCTGTTTTAATTATTCCACAAAATTAATAAACTACTATTACAACAACAACAACTACAATTACAACAACTATGAACAAAATGCTACTGATCTTCAGTAAAAAGTACAAAAACCGATTTTTGCACCAAAATAATTATTAGCAATTAAAAACTCAGCAATATCCAAAAAATTCAAAAACAAAGCCAAAATAATTTAATTGTTTTTTAATCACTCAAGTAAACTTTAAAATCAAAATCAATTTCAAATTCAAAAAAAAAGATACAAGTAAATGAAATTTACAAAAAAAAAAAAATACTATAAAAAAGTTAACAAAAATAAATTCAAAAATGCCAATTCTCGCTTGTTTGTCTGTGTGCAGGGTTTCCGATCACCGTATTCTTTGCGACTACTCCGACTTCCGCTGCAGCTTAGGACGATGATGGATAAGTGGGTAAAAAGAGGAAGCAGTTAAATCAGTTCTGGACGAGATAAGTCCAACGATGAAAACTACCGCATTCGCTGTTTTATTTCTATTTCAAACCACATTCCTACTACTACTCCTTTTACAATAACTACCCCAATTTAGTGCCACTTGGTTCTATTCTCGCTTCAAAGTAATACATAACTTGTAATATATATCTATTACGAAAACTTTCAGTTAGGCAGATCATAGATTTTTAAGATTTAGTAAAAATACAAATGATTTCATATGTGTTTCGATGCAATAATGTTCACTAAACTTAGAACAAACAGTTTTTGAATTTTTTGAATACTGAAACTTTGACTTAAAAATAAAAATAAAATTTTTTATTAAAAGTAATGGAACATAAAGTGTTGCCACTGTGGTTGTTGAAGAGTCATAATTTTGGGGCATATATAAAATATGCCAAAATACTTCAATAAAGAAATACTAAATTATTTTTTCGTTTTTGTTAATTATTGCAATGCGATAAAATCTAAAAAGATCTGTTCTAACAATAAACATTTATTGGGGTAGTTTATATGTAAGTTTTAAAAACAAAGAAAAAAAAACGTTATGGAGTTTGGTTAAAGCAACAATGGAACTGTGTTGGAGATGACGTGCTATCATCTATTGTTTTGAAAAGTTTATGTGATTGTATCTTAACTTGCATAATTCGTCTTTTTGGTGAGTTTATTTATAAGGTAATTTAATTATATTTCTATGTACAGTATATATTTGATTTATGCACTTTTCTATATATGTTTTGTAAATGCAAAAAGTAAAACCTTGATCAAATACATTTACATGTAAATATAAACAATAGAAAATAATTAACAATTATTTTAATTCTAAAATTCTTGACAAAGAATACTTAAAAAATTTTTTATTTCAATAATATAGTTATAAACACTAACATTTTATATGGGTTAAATAAAAAAGTATGATTATGAAATGAAATGTATATTAATGTAAATTTTATAATTGAGGAAAAGTTCTTAATCCCCAACCTTCACTTTGGAGACCCATGGATATGATGGATACCCACTAGAATATGATAATAGCTAGATATATCTGAAATTAAATATACCAAGTTGTTAAAAACAGAACTAGATTTGAAATATTGCAGGAATACTATGCTGCACTAAGAGTATGTTACAAGAACTTAGTACCATCATTAATTGTATTGTTATAACTGATTTTGTTGATGTGATTAGTGTTATCCTCTTCAATAAATTTTGAATATAAAAAAAAATTCCTATAGAAGACAAGACAACGTTGTTATTATTGAATATTTTTATTTTATTTCTTATATATCATTTTTGTATAATCATTGCTGTATAAAAATTGTTGCTGTTTATTCCTGTTGAAGTAACTAAAATAAAGAAGAAAAAAATAAAATTGTGAAAAGGATAATTAGAGTATTCTAGTATTTTAGGTTTTTTTTTTAAGCAAGTTAGATTTAAATACTGGAATAATTGAAATAATTTGATTTTTAACTTACTGATTTGTATTTCTCTTTAGCAGTATGGGTAATACGAGGATCGTATCAAATCAAATATTTTTGAAACTTTTCTCTTCTTTGTTTCTTAAAGGTGTTATCTATCATTATGTTCAAGACAAGTAATATATTTTACATTTATAATATAAAATGAGTTTTTACATAGCATATTTCCTATACGTGTTTGGTTTAATTATATTTTGTGTTAAAAAATTAATTTTCTTTGTATACCGAAATGTGATATAATCATCAGAAATCACCTATTATGCATTTATACCATATGTATGAGTACCATAGAACAACGATGTGTTAATGATTGGAATGGATTAGTGAAGAAGAAAATTATATATTCACATACTAAATTATTCACATAATTTGTTAATATAATATGTGCAGTTATTAACCAAATTTAATATTTAACCACAAATAAAACATAACATATTTAAAATTATTATAAAACTGTTTATATAAAAATATATAAAATACTAAACATTTACTGAATTTTAACTAAGTTAATTAACAGTAATAAAATGTTTTTCTTTTTGTAGAAAAATCAATTAAAAACAAAAAAAAATTTAAATGAACATATAATTGTTCAGTTTTTTATTTCATATTTTAGTTTAATATAATACTTTATTTTATTTTATTTAATTTCATTTGCCTTCATTAATTTTTCAAATGTCATGTACTGGTTTCAATAAAGTTTTTTACTTATTTCATATTATGTTGTATTTAATTTTTGGTTTTGATAATCACATTTTTTTTAAATATAAACATAGTTGATTTTATTACAAGAACTAAAAAAATAGTAATTAAGAATTTCTGGTAATTATTAAATATTCATTTGATTTAATTATTATAGTTATTGCTTCAAACTAAAAGTAAATTTTATAAAAAACTTGTTCTGTGCGCAGTTGAAACTCTAGTCATTCTTGCATTTAATTTTTAATTTTCACAATTTTAATCAATGGAATTTGATTCATTTTGAAATAATAAATTTTTCAAGCACACAATAATTTTAAAGAAATAATCGCATATATGACATTGTTAAAAAACATTGCAGCTTAATTAGATTAAATAAATTAAATGTTTCATTAAATACGTTTATGTTTTTCTTTGCATTAAAATAGAAAAATAGAATAATAATAAAATCATAATTGAAACTATAACTAATGTTATTCAATAAAACTTACGATATCATTTACTAAAGTGATGAAATCAGATATTAAAATTATCGCCCTTCTAAATGAACATTATTTTTATCGATAATTAATCCATAATAACCCAAAATAAAAAATGGTAAAATGGGGTAAAAAGGTTAATAGCGAGTAAATATTGCAGCAATGACAATTCAGCAGGTTTAACAATATATATTATGAATATATATTATTTTTATACTTTTAGTATAATAATATTAATAATTTAATAAATTTATTTTTATTATTTTACTTTAATGTATATTTTTTTAAAAAAATATGATTGGAAGTGAAAAAATGTTTGTCTTTATAAAATAGTAAGAATTATAATTATTTTAAGCTCTTTTAACTCGTAATTTGGAGAACTATAAATCTAGAGTTGTACTTGTGAAAGTTTATTTTGCTTATCCATACTTACTTTTATTGCAATATTATTACATATATTACTCAGTTATCGACCTCATTGCTCGAAGTAGTTAATGATCCCAATTATTGCCTTCCAATCAGTTTTATTTTACTGATCCGATCAAACAAATCGGAATCGTGCTTCCTCTTCTGTTTAAAATACGCATAAACACCATTTTGTTATCACCCACATGGATATAGTTATATAAAAAGGTAAAACACTAATAATTAGTGTATTAGGGTATTATGTGTAAAAAAAGTAACATTACATCTTTGGAATGTCCGACATG
Source organism: Teleopsis dalmanni (assembly GCF_002237135.1). Classification (NCBI taxonomy): domain Eukaryota; kingdom Metazoa; phylum Arthropoda; class Insecta; order Diptera; family Diopsidae; genus Teleopsis; species Teleopsis dalmanni. Next base: position 52,282,637 of record NC_051847.1, read on the forward strand.
ATTATTAGTTCATGAACTTCCTGATTGGAACATTTTGAATCGCGACAGGTCTGAGCGTTTACATTACATTATTTAACATAATTTTTTTGTTTTTATTTTTTAAAAACATTTTTTAATTTATACTGGCAATATTCTCCGACTGTAGTGAATATATTGATCCTAGCTAGTTATGTACTATATTAACAAGCAATAAGTTAAAAATAAAGTTGCCAAAAACTTTCAATTCATTGTGCAATTTTAAAGATAATAGAAAAGCGGAAAAAAATCAAAAATTGTTTATATATTTTTATTATATAAATTTAATAAAACCTTTCTAATTAATTAAAGTTTTAATTATTAAAGCCATATTGTTAAATAGTTCCATGAGATTTGAAATCATATATTGTAAAACGATTTCGATTATGTTTGCATGCAATAAAATACTATTGTGTATAATATAATCATTTCTTTTTTATTATAAAAATAATTCCAATAATTTTAAAAATTTTAATAAATTTATTTCCGTTTATTTTTTTGATTTCAGTCAAAGAAATTGGAAATGGTCGCTCTCCATTGTTGCAGGAGCCGCTTTATGGAACACGTCCGCAACCTTACAGTGAGTTGTACTTTATAATTTTAAAATTATTTTATAATAATTTAAAAATGGCATTTTATTTTAAAACAATAAAAATTTTCCACATAGTCCACTTTAAGTCATATTTTTATCTAAAAATATGTCTTAAGAATTCAATAATCACAAAATGCTACAATTACAAACAACTTGTGACCTACATTCTTTTTCAAAATGGCTTTAAAAACTTCAGAAAAAAACAAATCAATTAGAAAAAATTATTATTAATTTTTAAAATTATGATTTAGCTGCGATTTGGTAGTGCCAGTGCCAATGGTTGTGGTTGTGCCTTGTGCCATGTAGTACTTAATTTCTTGAGTTGTGTCAATTTCCTGTTTGTGAAATATGTGTTAATAGCTCTTGTCTGCAATCAATGCGAGAGCTGCTGTAGTTTACCAATGTACATGTCATATTACTTTCCATTTCAAAAATTGACTTGCCTGACACGACTTACTATTCTGCCATTCAGCCAGACGAATTGGGTCATGAATGGTGCGGAAACATTTTCTCTCATTAGAATTGCACAAAACTATTCAATAATTTGTAATTTTGCAATTGTAACAAATATTATTGGAATTATAATTTGCCAATACGGCTGGAACTCCATATTATGTGTATAAAAATGTCAATTGATTGCCTTAATTAGTTACATTTTATTGATTTGAATGTTCTTTTATATACCCGACTTTATTATTTTACATACATATTTGAGCAGCCGACTTGTGGTTTTGTAAACTTTTTCTTATTTCATTTATTTAGTTTGCATAATAGCTTATAAACATATAAACAGAATAATTAAGTAACATTCACTTTAAAAAAATTAAATTGTTCTTATTTTAAGAGAAAATGTTTCTATAAATAACTTTGCTGAAAATTATTTCTAAGGTTATAAGAATAATTAATAATTAATTAATAATTATTATTACTATTATAATAATTAATTAATAATTATTATTATTATTATAATAATTAATTAATAGTTAATAACAATTTACATATATGAGTATACATATTCTTCAAAACATTCATACTTAATATCAATGAAATATTTATGTACCTTATTAGGTGACAATAGGTGAGCACACACACCTACTGAGATATTAATAGACGCTAAAATTATACGGACACTTGCAATTTCGATCAGTGGATAATTATAAAATGTTAAATTACAACATATCTGATTCCAAAACCTAACATAACGTTCGGAATTTGGTTTTTTATTTCATTTAATACATAATCTGTCTAACTCACATTCAATAAAGTTCTAAAAGGAATAAGTTCTAAAAGGAAGATTTTTTTACTTTTTTTATTTCATTTAATATGTAATGTGCCTAATTCACATTTAATAACTTATATATATATCAGAAATCTGAAAGTTACTAATAATAGTCACAGAGTAGATTACTTAATTTAATTTTACAATCTTTAGCTTATCTAAATCTAATTATCTAAATTAAAGGAAGATCTTTTTTACTTTTTTTATTTTACTTAATAGGCAATGTCTAATTAACATCTAATAACTAAGATATAACAGAAAACTATAATCACAGAGTAGATTACTTAAATTTAATTTTGCAATGTAGGGTAAACGTCTTATTTAAGTTCAAAAAGATAGATAATTTTTACTTTTTTTATTTCATTTAATGTGTAATCTGTCTAACTCAATAATGACTAATATATAATAAAAAATGAAATGTTACTAATAATAGTCACAGAGTAGAGAGTGATTTAATTTTACAACCTTTACTTATCCAAATTAATTTCTGAAAGGAAGATCAAAGATGTGATACTTAGGTGTAAGATATGATACTGATGCCTATATACAATTACAAATACTGAATTTTTATTTCGCTTGCCTTTATATCCATATCTTAAAATTCTATTGATTTCTTTTAACACTTTGTATCTATTAGTTGTTTTTGGAGCATACAACTGTTATAAAATGAGTAAAATTCATGGTTTCTATTTATTCAAATTTAATTTTATAATTGAACAGGTTCATTTTTTTATTAATATTCTCAGTTAATAATTCTTAGATAATGTTCTTAAAATTCTACAAAAAATATTTACTCAAATATACCGAAGTTGTGATATAATTTTATTCTCTAAAGTGTTTTCGTTAATAAGTTTTATTTTAATTAATAATAAAAATGTTCAAAATTAAAATAAAACACAAATAGTGGAGAGAAAACATAAAACCTCAAAACAATTTGTAAACTTTTGAAATTTAAATAATTTCAGTTGACATTTATGACAGTAAAATGAATCAAGACACTAAAGTAATGTCAAGAGGTCCGATCTTTTGTACATAAACATTAATAACAATAATGAAAATAAAACAAAATATAAAAGACAAATAACAAAAACAAATTAAGTGAAAATAATTTCAGTTTGCCTTTTGTTTAAACTATTATCTCAACAATGATTTTCATTTACATTTTCACGTTCACTTGGGTTCTTCGCCTCAGGGATTAAACTGTTTTCATTTTTACTATCCTATCCTCCTCATCCTTTGGGAAATCATTTTGGACCAAATTCAATTTCATGTTTAATTTGCTGTGAATTTATGTAATACTTTTTTCTTTCTAAATTGCTTGGATTAAGCTCAGGGTAATTTGGTATAATTTATTTAATAAAATAAACAAAATGAAAAATGAATGAAACATTTTGTATGTAAAATTTTCAAAAAATTTTTATATTATTTTTTCATTATATTTATTTTAAAATTATATGAGTATGCTTAGTATCCACATATATGAAAGGAAAAGTTTATATATTTTTAAAGTTTATTTCATTTGTATGGTATATGTGACAAAATAAATTACCTTATATTAATTAAATTTTCTTATTTTTAAAAAGAAATATTTTAAAGATTAAATTGATCTGTCAATAGTGAACACTATAATAATAAAATTATTATAAGAATTTTAAAGCTCTTCAAAATTTCAAAATTACTTTTTACAATAAACAGATAAAAATAACAATAATTTAAATATAAATAATAAGAATATTAAGTGATTATTTTGATTTAAATTAGATTTTAGAATGTTATCAATTTATTCCATTATGCTTCTTACACACAGTGGTATTTCAGACTTAGGTGTACTTATATACATTTATAAATATATATTTTATATATTTACATTAAATCAAATTATGAAGCATATTTTTTCCTTAATGTACTTAAATGAATATTCTATTATTTTTTTTTTAGAAAATCTTTTATATATATCAAGTAATATTAAATATTAGATCAACATATATAAAAAGACTTAGCCTTCTTTCAACAGCAACTATTAATCATGGTTTTCCTAACAATCAGATTGGTATAATTCGTCGACCTATGCTTTATTGGTACATCTTTCACTGGTTTAAAATCATGTGTTTGAACATGAATTCCCCCTATATGTGGAGCAACACAGACCTGAAATCTTGTTCTACTTTATGAGGTAGAGCATCCGATTGAAAGTGTAATTTCACATTAAGTAAAAACAGCACTGCTAACACTCCAGTTGTGAAACTTTAGTTACTTACCACAACGTACATGAACCTTCCCGAAAAAGCAAATTTCAAATTTGTGGACGCTTAGATCGAGTAATATCAAATTTACACTTACTACAAAATTAACTGCAAAATAATATAGATTGGCGATTAAGGGAGATTAATTGCTTTTTATGGCAGTCAAACTTTCTCTCAATAATAGTTTAAGAACTATCCCGAAAGGGAAGGTCATTATAAGTCCACCATTAGTTTCAACTGTCTTAAATGTCTAACTGATATCCGCAACATGTTTATAGTAGGACAGAATTAGTTTTATGCACATTTAAATATTCGTATTTAAATTTAAAAATTTATATTAATATAAATATCTTTTAATCTAAATATTGGATGCATATCATTTTAAATATTTTGTTTATTGCTAGTTTTTTAAGAATTATCTCATTTATTATTATAATTTTCTCATTTTAAAACACAATAACATCTACTTAATATTCTTACAGTAAGCCAGTGCTCTTTTAAATTACCTTGTGGTATTAAAAAACTTTTGTTTTAAATAGATTACCACTGATATTTATTTGTTCCTAAAGTGGTTGCTATGAGAATCAAAAGTAAGGATAATCATTAGGTTTGACAAAGTGCTTCTTTACTTTTAAAAACATTCAAAGTTAAATTGCTTTAAAAGTGTATTTTATTATGATATACACAAAATTATTTATGCAAAGTTGACCTTCTGAGCTAAAACGCACTTGTAGCTACCAAATTTGTTCATAAACATTAAACCACATCAGTCCAACTTTTTAAATAATTAAATAAAAAAATTCACTTTCCTTATACGTGATTCGTGGTTCGTTTTTCATTTATTTTTGTATAAGCCGGAAAAACCATTATACAGCTTTATAACTCTCGGTTTTAAAACGGATGTGTGCTTAATTTTAATATTTTGCGTTTAAAAAAAAGTACCCCAAACAATATCCATTAATTAAAAACAACAAAAACGGTTAAATAATTAATGACCAGGAGCAGTACCAATAAAATTTGTGGTTAGTGAAAAAAGATATAAATTTAAAAATTTATTTTTATTTAAATAACGAGTATATATGCGAAATTTTATTCTCCGAAAAAAATTTAATTTATTAAATCAAATATAATATTATGCCTGGAAAAATTTTAATTAAGCTGTGAAACTGGATTTTAACGGAAAATCGTTATACGTGTCGTATGAGTGTCATAATTTCTGCAAAAATAAAATTTTAACAATTGCAGCAAACTTAACAGTTCATTTGAAATGTTAGTATCTCATAAATTATTTATTTTTTTTTAAAATTTCATTCTTATACTGAAATATTTTTTTAAGTTTGTTTTAATATTTCATTGTGCTTGGTGTAAATATGTATATTATTTTAAATTTTCTACGAATATATAAAATTGTACAGATATAAAAATTTAACATGTGCGAATAGTCTTAAAATAAAAAAGTTCTAAATGTAAGTAGGTTAGGAAAAACGTTGAAGTTTTTCTTGCAAGGTATTTCGATTTATTCGTTGATTCGATTTTACAGATTTTCCTTCCAATTTTCTATTTCGAAGAAATTTTATTTTGTAAGAACGAAAAAAAAAATTGCTAATAGTAGCGAACTTTTCTGCATTCTCGTACATAGTTTATTGCAAAACGTACTTTTAATATAAAATTTCAATAAAATAAAATAAAGTGAAGAAAAAGGAAGACATTTGACAGCTGCACTTATATTGCAGAAACATGTTGTGGAATTGATGAAAAATTCAGACCTTTTTTTAGTATGCAATTCAAGTACTGTACTTGCCACAATTGTTTATATGATAAAAAATAAAAATATATATGGAATTTTGTCAAATTATAGTAACATTTAAAATGTATGAAATATTTCAAAGAGTTGTTAATTTTAGTAATATTTTCATACAAGAGCCTGTTCTTCAAAAAACTCAACTATATTATATAGTTAGGTATTATTAAGTTAGAAGTACAGTGACACTATTGGAAATAGTGTTTATTTTTCATCATACTCATGTGACATACATCCATTATAATCTCAATATATTTTCATATAGCTGCTTAAATGAAAGGGAAGTTCAGTTTGATAATTATACAATTGTTCAAATTAAAATTTAGCAAATCGTAGTCCTGTAAAATTACATTCACAATATTCAGTCATTAGGATATATATTAGACGAAAAGGAATTTGTACAGATGGAGCTGCAGCTTCTTTATCAACATCTAACTAAATGATAATATTAACTTAATTGAACATCATTGAAATAGTAAGTTTCAAGACTATTGCAATACTCTACTTAACAAGCTTGTTAGCAGATTATATAGAAAGGTCTTTCTGACATCGCTATCGTTTCCATATTAATCAATTTATATCCATATAGCATGTATAGTGACAGCTGATATAGCATTTCCAACTTCATAAAATTTCTTGTAAATACTTTTTATTTATATGCTTAATACCCGCAATATTTTTATCAATCATATAAAACAAGGTCTGCCTCCACGTATCACATCTCCAATATTCCCATTTCATTCAGTTTGATCGGCTTAACACAAATATTTAGAGTTGTTGTACGTGTAGTATTGTGAGCTCTATAAAATTTCTAGTATACACAGTTGCGCTATATTTTATCCAACAAGCTTAATTTTTTTTGGCGAGGTCTTTTTCTGCACATCTGACATATTCAACGTTTTAATATTATGGTAATTTAGCTACCATAACACGATACGATTATCACCGACTTTTCACGAAAGTTTGTTCTGCTACTGACATACATTATTTCGTTATCTGAAAAAGTAGGTATATCAGTATTTTGTCTAATAAGGTCTACATACAATACCCTTATTTGAGGAACTTACTATAATAATTTATGTCGCTTCCCTATGTTATTATAAGCTATCTTAAGTACCTTATCTGAATTATAATACAAAATATATCTTTATTCTCAGTTCCTAAAAGACTGCTTTATAATGGTTGTGGTTTTATTATTAGGAACTAATCAGTGGATTTGTAACTTTTTCAATTGAAATATAATAAAACGCTTAAATATTAAGTAATCAGATTCAAATTTTTATTATTATTATCTGGATTGCATCTTGCACAAATTTACATTTGGGTAGTCATACTACCCATACTAATATTATAAAAAAATATCAATCCAAAATTTTAAAATTAATTAAGATTTCAACGTTGAGTTGAGTATTAAAAAGGTACTACATCAGTCATGTACATCAGGGAGAAATTCTTGACGGGCTAAAAGTACTCTCTGACATTAATCGAAGAACTATACATTTGTATATTCATTATTAAAGCAAATTTACCATTTAATAAGATCAAAACTTTTTAAATTATTGATATTTTCATGCCTCGCCACTTTTTAAGCCTACTAAAAAGAAATTATATATATTTATATATATAATTATATATTTAAATTTTATTTTATATATAGTTTTATTAATGACTATAACTCCAAATTGATAATCTGTTTGATTATAATTGAATTTACTTTTTAACAGTTAAGAATTAAACAAATTAATTGAAACTTTTTCTTTAGTTTTATTTGCACTTACCATATAGCTATGATGTTAGTTAATTGACTCATTACAGTTGTTCAATCCATTAGGTTGCCAATTAAAGTTGTTGACTGTTGCTACTGTCACCAACAAAACATTCCAACAACAAGCCACGTGATTATGTGTGACTTCTTAGTTTTTGTATACGATGTCATCTGTACTAACATTAGAAACATTGGCCTTCATTCGATTGCAATTTAATAATCTGTTCAGTGTGGTAGCACTCTTCTCGACATGCCACTAACTTCTTGTTAGAACAATTTTCCACATAGTTTTTCAACAGTTTTGTTCGACTCCTAATGACTCGTGATTCTTAGTTTCGTGTAACTTTTTCAATGAAAGAAAAAGTTGTTTGGTTTTCGCTGCAATTCTTACAGCATTTCTACACAAAACATTTTAAATTACCGTCAGTAACAACAGATACTACACACTGCATTTGAAAGAGTATTTTGTGTAAATTTCAAATGTGTTCGTGACTAAAAAAAATCGAAATTAATTTTCTACTATAGAACGAGTTTGAATAGAAATTTTCTTCAATACAAGGTTTTGTAGATAATGTATATATATTCGTTAGTTTCACAATTTTTAAGTTTTTCTTTATGAATATTTCAGATCCATTTACATTTTAATTATATATATTTTTAAGTGAAGATAGTTTGTTAGTTAATTAAGAAAATGTCATGTTCTTCTTTACGCTGTGTTAATTATTAGAAAATAATTAAAATATATTTTAATTGCTATATACAAAAGGAAATCCTTTCCAAAACTTCATTAGTGAAGCGCTAAAATGCGCACTTCATTCAATAATTAGCTACGCGTAATTAAGCGAAAATAAATCGAATCTCAGATAAGTTCATTTTTACAAATATGTGATTTTGGATCCCTATCTCAGTCAGTTCGAAAGCTCGTTATCGTCATAAATCAAAGCTCGTTATCGTCATAAATCAAAAGGTAATTTAAACTAAGTAATGAATACGGTTTGAATTGTGTTTTGTGGCTGTTGGTTTTCGTTACCATTTAGATATATTAGATTTAGATATATTACACCATAAAGTAACAATGATTTATGATTTATTATTACTAGATATTGTAGTTCAATAAAATCGAAATTTTTTATTTTACATCCTACAGATGTCAGACCTGAACACAGATTCCTTTCAGAGAAAAAGATATTTTTGTGAATACAAATTTTATATTTGTTGTTTCATTTGTTTGCATATATTTTGCATAGTCGCACTGATTTTAAATATGTTAAGTATTAAATTGAAATATGCATTGAACATATTTATAAACTAATTCTTTTTGATTTTTACCACAAGCCACAAAGGACGTTAACCAATTCCGCTAGAAGTTTCTAAATTCCGGTCTAGTAATTTCTTCATTATAATATCAGCATAAATGGGTAACGTGTGTGGTGAACCCATTGACACACTTTTACAGTAGAAAGCAATAGAAATAATTGTTAGCTTTTTACAGAGTTGCCTTGCCAGAGTGGAAGTAAGTTGCTTGAGGCAATATAATCGGTACCTAAACACGCTTAATATTATCAATGACAAAAATATAAATAAATAATGCTGATATTAAGTATTTCGAATTATATGTTTTTCACCATATGTTTATATGGTTAAGATAATTCAGATTATATCGGAGATCCAAAGGGATCCACTTCCGCCTAATGGCCTATTGTGCTACCGTATAATGGAAATAAAAGTCGATGCTTAAAATCACCTGGTATCTTTGGCGAAGCTTAAGATGCTATTTAGTGGGAGGTCTTGAAGTTTAGGATCACGATTCTAAAATAAAGGACCCGTAAAGAGTCGCCGCCTTGAACCATTATTAAACTAATTTAATATAAATCATTTTTAAATTTATTAATAACTATTTGCTAATTAATCATACAATTTAGGCGATAACTACGACCTATGAAAATATTTAGTTGCTAAAATTCTTAAGACAAATTTTTTATAACTTTCATCACATAATATTTAACGTTGTGTATAACTTTTGTCATACAAATTTAAGTGTGATTATATGTGATTAATTCAAATTTTATTTTTGCAAATAATATTTAGTTATTAAACTTATATTATTATCAGTTATTTCAATCTATGAAATTTGAAGAAATCATAGTTATAGTTATTTGTTATCCATTTTTAGTTTTCAGTTTTTACATTCTTTTAAAAAAGTCAAACGATAAAATGTAAAAATTAATTGCTATGTTCTTGATATTTGCTGTTAAATTGTTGTCTTTGAGGAAAGTATAGTATATATCCTCCAGCAGCCTTAAACTACTGGTACAGTGAAAGTTATTCAATTAAACTTTGGCTGAAGTGCAGTACGCTTTTTAATGGATTTTTATGTTTGCAACAACCAATTTAATTTGTTTTTTGTGTGCACAAAATTTGTTTCGCTATGCAAAGACATGTACGAGCATAACAATTGCTTACTGATACATAAAACCACACTAGTATCCTATATGCGGATGCAGTTCCACGAACAAACTGTTAGAAGTACACTACTAGCAAGAGAAATACTTTTTAATTAAATTCTATTAAATAATTTAGTATTGCAAGTGTTTGTAGTGTGTTTGTGCTTGGGTTTGGGTTTGGATTTGAAAACTATCTTCTTGCTACTTTAAAAACTAGAAAGCATTAAAAGCGGTGGTTGTTGTATTAAGTTATGCATTTTCACATGGTGGTTATATTTGCATTTCTTCTCTTTAATCTAGCGTAAAATCTTTTAACATCATTCTGAGTTGCTTTGCTGAACATATTAAGAGTGGCATAAATTTACGACTACCGACTATGACTTTATAACTTGCTTGTCTGTCCGGTGTAGATAATTTTATTTCTACTGCAGAGCTCTACTGTAAGCATACATCGTATTTGCCCTTACTTTAGACAAAGTCCTGTGACAGCTTAAGCGAATAAAAAAAGTCCCAGGAAGTTTACGTTTCTTTGTGTCCTTGTTACTTGGCGTTGATAAAATTTTGTTGGCAACTAATTTTGACTTCACTTACCATAAAAAATTTACATCTTGTATTTCCCACATGTGACAGGCTTCTTGTGCAAAACTTATAAGGTTGTTATAAAATGTCGAATTCGTTTTTGTTTTTTAAAAAAATTATTAGTTAAAAATTATTCAATTATATAAATGTGAAAATTTACATATGAATAAAGCGAATTAATCCTTTTGCAAAGCGAACCGCAGTTCATTATAAAATATTTTTAGGATTCATAAACACCAAAGAAAGTTTGCAGCCGACACTTAAAAAACATCGTAAAAAATTTGCGAAAAAAATTTCGTTGCAACTAAAATAGTACGCTGACGTTTGCGAAATTCAAAATAAAGTGTGCCCGCTTCAGAGAATTCTTTTGGAATCCATTACACTTTTAGAATTTCAGCACAGACGGAAAATACTATTCTCCGGTACGATTAAAAAACACAAATGCTAGCATAAACCATGAATTTATGGTTTTTTGATGTGAGAGCCAGGGCGGCATTTTAATGGTTTATGAAATATATTTCAGGAAATTTAATAAAATTAAATTGTGCCAAGAAATATTTAGTAGTTTGGTAAATATTGATGTAACAAAAGTTAAGTAAATATATAATGTCTAAAAATAATTATTTTAATACACAAAATTAAAATGCTAAAATTCTGTTTCTGTATTTTGTTCACGATATGTTAAAAGAAATGCCTTTTATGACCCAAATATTCATGTCCTTATATAAATGCATAAATATGCATAAATATTCATATAGAATATAGATACATGTATTAAAGATAGTCACAGTCACAGTCACAGTTACCGTTTCTCATTTTTGGATTACACGTTTTTTGATAATTATTTTGTTTTTTTCTTTTTAAAATTCACACGCAAACGTGAATCTGTCAAGCGAGCCGGTAAACGTTCATCGTTCAGCGTTCATCCACCTTCACATCTGCACGAGATGAGATGTGCACACGTGCCACATACGTCACATCACAATCAAGCTATCCTTAGTGTACATGTCACTTGTTTCCTGTTATCCTGGAGGAATATCTGACACCTTGCTTTCTGTGCACTAATTTTTATCTTGCGTAGACATTTTAGATTTGCACATTTAATAATTGATGTCATTGCTCGTTTGCACGTCTGTCTTGTGCATTTGCTTGGAATCGTTTATCCTAAAGTCCTAACGTACATGTATTTTGAAAAAGTAATTTTGTTTTTAATAAAATATTCATTTTAGTAAGTACGAGTGCATTGCGTTTATGACATTCTTTTCTTCTGTAATATATCTATAGGAAGTTTTAAAAAATTAATTAATTTGATTACTTTTGTATTTATGGTGTAACCTTACATATAAATTATTAAAAAAAATTTATATTTTATAATATTTTTAAAATCATTTTAAAATTCTATGAAGATATATATAAAACTTCAATCAGAAAAATATGCTCACACCACATATTACTAGGTAAATTGAATTGATCATTTTGTTAGAAAAATTATAGCTTATGTGGCAAAGAAGATATAAAAACTAACAGGTGGAATGGTTGAATCAAAAGAGATTGACTAAACTAAGGTATAGTTAAAATCTGGTTAAATCACCCAAATTATTTTTCTCAGTGTTATACTTCTTGCCTTGCAAAACGTTTTGTCAGCATCAGCTATTGTACTCGAATAGAGGTTCTCTTCTTTACAAACTGCAAACTTTTATATACATTTATTTTCCGGAACCTCATGATGCTCATTACTTGTTCCATCTCTCTCACATTTAAAGCCAACATATATTATTTATGAATGCATAAGACTGAATTTGTTGGTGATAAAAACAAGTATGGATTGTTGGATTCTTTAAGATCTCTTAATTAAGTTATTCATTTACTTACTTATTTAAATGACTATAACAAAACCGTTATCAGTTTTCAATCCGGCGCAGTATTCCTTTTCAGGCGTTTCTGAGCATGTGCGCCTATCCAGTTTTGCACACCAACTGTGGTTAGTGTTCCACCAACATGAACATTCCATCACAGAGACGATCTAAATCTAATCTTTCTTTCGTCAACTACCATCTCAAATATCTTTTTCGCTGAAGTATCTATTGTCACAAGATGGCCAAATCAGCGAAGTTAATAGATGTTAATTTGCTAATTTATATCAATATCATGTTGATCTTGTACAACTCATATTTCTTTCGTGGACTAAAGATTTTACAAAGAACTTTTTCTCAATAAGTCCTACTGCTGCTTCCACATTCTATGTTACCGTTCATGCTATTGAGATATACAGAAGCACAGATAGGATGAGCGACCTATAAAGCATTTTGTCTGTTGAGATAGAGCTGAACAACGCAATTGTCTAGTGACTCCTATTAATAATGGTAATTTTTTGTATGCTCTCCAGGCTGACATGGTTGTCAGCCTATTTGCTACGACGATGTCAAAATAGTCGTACCAGTAACCACATATACTTCGTTTTCTCGCCATTTCTCAAAATACTAAATTCATCGGAATACTGTGGTATGTCCGATTTGAAGAATGTTATAATGAAAATGTATGTACGTTTCTACCATTATTAGATGGGAGTACTTTGCTTAATACACCATTGTGCAATACTCACAAAAACAAATTACAGGTTACTGTAATTTGTATTTCTTACAATATAATAGACTTTATTCATTTGTGTTGACAAAAAGATCCTGTATAAAGCCAGAATTAGTAGCCATTGCGAATACACGTATTTGGTGACTTTTTTCATACAATATATTATTATATTTTATTATGATTTATGCTCCTCTAATCAGTTTTGAGACACATTGCGCTGTAACGCTATGAATAATGATGTTAATCAGATTAATGAGTCGAATAGATTTAATGAAATCCGTCGACTTTGTATTATATTTGATAATGAAGCTTGTATATAACTACCGAGATCAATATTTTTAAATATATCTGTCGGGCTTGTACTGAATCTAAGCAGATTTAATAGACAAATGTATATAATTGATAATAAAACTGCTGTATAACTACTGAAATTAATATTTTTAAATATGTATTATAATGTTAAGAGTATGAAAATAGTTGGGAATAAAATTTAATAATGTGAAATAAATCAATTTAATCGAATTTAATTCATTATTAAAGTATAAATTTGTTTTCGATTTCACTTGTAAACTTCTCATGCGGGCTTACTTTTTCCTTGGATGTCCAGTTTCTAGATATTCTTTCTGATTTTGAATTCTACACAGCAAGTAATTGGGCAATAACCCAATTTATTTTGTTTGATAGCTTATGAGACTATCATATTAATTTCTGTCTGAATTTAAAGTTCTCGAAGAAGTTTTTTCTAAGACTTGTTGTTTTGCTTCTTGATAAATCTTGCCATTTAAATAACAAATGATAGTTTTAAAGATATTTCTATTCTTTTTGATAGATTCCGTAAAGTTTTTCGATTAAAAATCTGCTAGTCTCTATCCGTATTAAACTGTATATTAAACAATGACCACCGGTTTCAGGGGAGATAATATAATCGTTTTCGTTTTTACTAATTAACTAGCTTCCTAGGTAGTTCTCAGTTGGTTAATAGGTGTTTCCTTAAATAGGTGCTTAATTACAGTATTAAAAAAGTTGAAAACAGATATAAACATTATTTATATTAACAAATGCTTAAGGTTGCACTTAGTTTAATCAACTGACAGCATACTTTTAACCTAAAAGCAAGCATTTAAAGTCGATTTTGAGATGATGCGCTGCAGATATCACATTTTTCTTTAAAAAATGTATCTACAAAATTCTAGTAACACAACTTTAATATTAAATTATAATTTAAAAACTTTTATTGTAGATCGAAGTATAGCTATAAAACATTTTTATTTTATGTTTTTCGCTTTAATAGTATCTAAAAAACTCTGTATTGTACTTTATTGTGCTGTTGTCCTCATTTTTTTTTTTTTATGAAATCAAAAATCATTTAATATTTATTAAAATCATTAGCAAAAATATTAAGAAAAACGTAATAAGGGCAATAAATTTTGTTCTGATTTATTTAGCATTAAGCCACGCCTGCAGCAAATCAAAATTTGTTTGGCCCAAAAAAAGAAAATCAGTCCATTAAAAATGCACCATTCTTAATTGGTGCTCGTTCGCACACCATCAATTATGGCTAGAAACCTTTTTCAGAAAGCAAATATAGAAAAACCATGCGAAATTTTGAAAAATTTGATTTTGTTTTTAATTTTTTTTAATTTTTTTTCCTTATATCCAAGTTTTTAAGTGGAAAGATTGCGATGAATAAGAGCTATGCTACGCAAATGCATTTCCACCTTGACAATGAATGAAAACATTAATTAATCATTTAATTTTGTTGCACATGGAATGGTTTTAATTATGAAGCTAAAGATGAAAACTTCATATTAATGCAATTGTTGTATGAATTATCTATTTATCTTAATGCACTTACACAAAATACTTGATATAATATATTAAAAATTATACATGGATATTTGTGTTCTTTTAATAGAAATGTAAAATTTTGCTCAATAAAGTGTTTAAATAGATTTACAGGCAACTTTAGTTGTAATGCTTTTTATATATTGCATTTATCTAGAATGGCATTCTTGCACTATTTGTGTACCCAGCCAAAATATCTGCGTTATTATTCAGAATTTATTTTTAAAATAAATTAAATATCTTTTAATTGCCTTCAAGTGTAATAAATTTTACATTTGAGCTGAATTTCAGCATGTCTTTTGTAGGTTTTTATTTTTTTTTTTTTTTTAATTAAATAATTTATTAAAAGTGCAAGCTGTTAATTAAATGCACCCTATGTTCTATGTTCAAAATACATGAGTTTGTTTTTTGGTTTTGAATAGTTTTGAATAGGCTTAAGTTTTTAAGTTCTTATATATACGTTAAAAAATTAAGTACATTTTAGAAACTTTTCGACCAAACAATGTAACTAACCACAATTTTTTAAAATAAGTTAAAAACTCATTAAATCTGTACATCTTACATTTACTCAAGTATATTTTGCGGTTATGCAAACTATGAAGTACATAGTAAATCTTTGTTTTATAATTTTTTTTATTGTGGTTTACTAAAAAAACAATAAAGTAAAGCTAACGTTAGTTTTATATAATTTAGATACTACAATAAAAAATAAAATATCTAATTATTCACTTTATTAGAATTGTGCTTAAATATTTGAATGTAACTAGAATATTTTTTGTCAATTTTTAAGTTTTCTCCAATATGGTTGTATCTACTTTGAGAAGATTCCCTATATTATTCTTAACGAAAAAACAAAGATCGTAACAAAACCATTCGCCAATCTTTTTGGATGTGTCGCTCATTAATTACTAGCCACTGTTTATATTGTTTAAAATATACAAAGTAAAATATTTTGCTCTTGCTTTTATTGTGTTTATGTTACAAGGATATTTTATTTGGATCTTAAACGAAAATCAAGGGTTAGAGATATAATAGTAAACATCAATTTTGATGGTAATCGCTGTTTAACCCAGCTACAACTTCATATTGAAGATCCCCTAGTCCATATCCATATAATCTATATCCATTTTCTGATATATCCATTTAATCCCTATGAAATTATTTTTAACTTTAAAATAATAATTTTTTTTAACTTTAAAATAGTAATTATTTTATAACTTTAAAATAATCTATATTTAACTTTAAAATAATTATTTCTTAATTTTAAAATAATCATTATATTTAACATTAAAATCAAATATAATTCTTTTTTAACTTTAAAAAAATAATTAATTTTAAAAATTATAATTATAAGGTATCTTATGGGTATATAATACCTGTACTAAAAATTTTTATTAAATACATCATTTGATAATAAATCATACTTTTAACACAAAAGATATGGTTTGAAGTAGAAATAAAGATTTTAGCTAAAATAACGGTAGGAATAATTCTATAGTTATATCATTTTTTTTTGGCAATTCAAAGTAGATCAATTGTTACTTAACTGCTACTTACTTTCTCTCTCTCTCTCTCTCTCTCTCTTTTTCTCTGTCTCCCTATCTATAGCTTTATTTAGATTTGCTTTCTAAAACAGAGTACACATAATGCACCAAACCATATTTTAATGTCTTATTGTGTTATTTTTGTATCTTATTATTATTATCAGTTAGAACTTCATTTATTTATTGAATTGGTGTGCCAATATATTAGTACTTATATTACACAATCAAAGTTTTCAACCCTGAAAACTTTTTTAAGGTTTAAATACATATTTTTAAACACTGCTATTAAGGTTTTTCAACCCATTAAAGTGGGTTCGATGTACGTATATAAAAAGTAAACATTCGAAATTGTGTGCTTAAACTTTAAAGTTTAAGTCGTAGAAAATAGACTGCGTGAGTTAATAACATAATCCGCAAGCTTAATTTTAAAACCATCATGGTTAAGTTTTTAGACCCTAGAATCCAGTTAACTGAGTTTTAAATATAAACCTGGCTTTAGTCGCAAGTGAGATTAATATATTAAAAATAATAATAATAATATCGTAATTTTATAAATTATATTTTACACTAAATACATTAAATATTATGTTGAGGAAAGTTAAGTTAGTGCACCTGAGCACTTTTACTCTATATTAACTGCGAGGTTTCTTCAAAACCCCTCTTTGTGCCTTGACTGGATTATTATTTATCTCATCATCAGACTAAGTAATAATTGATCTCAGATCTGCATACCTCCCCGAGGAGCCTGTAACTATTCTGAGATTTGATAACATTAAAATTTTACATTATTGTTTTATTTAAGAATGCCTGACATTTTTATTAAAAATAATGCTTTCATTTCAAATCTTATATATTTCTTTCAATCAATTAAAGTTAACTCATGTCAGATTTAAAAAAAGAATAGTTAATAATAAATAATTAAATTTCTGTGCTCCCCTAGGTAAAAGAAAAAAAAAACAAGAGCTTATTATATTTCTTATTGAAGCCAATTTGTTTTTAATTATACAATTAATGTAAACATAATTTAATTTTATATTAAAAATAGAAATTTGTTATTGTTTATGATTGCTCTTAAGCGCAATTACAAATTTCTTATTATTTTTCCTGTTAATTTATTTTATTTTAATTTAATTGATAATTTCATTCAACAGTTTGTGTTGTTATTAAATATTTCTTGTGCAATAATTTTGCATATGTTTTGTCTTGTTCAATTTAAAAAATTTCAAAATTTTCAGTTTCACAATTTTCCGGCAAACAATCTTTTCTGCTTTGCCACTTTGTCTCGCGGTTTGGCTTGTGTATTTGCATTTTTATTCAAAGTTCAAAAAAAAAAAATTAAAAATAAAAAAATAAATAAATAAGGAATATTTCATTTTTGAAAAATAAAATATATATTTATATATATATATAGGTATATAATTGAAAAAAATTGTGCATGACGTGTCATTCAAATAGTCTATAAAAAAAGATACATATGACATTTAAAATTACACAAATTTGTACACATGGGCGTAAAAATGTTATGAATTACACTTCATAGAATGAAATGAAATTCAATTTTGTTATTAAAACATTCCAAATAATACTCGTAAATAATTTATTTTCAATTCAGTTGGAAGAAAGAAGACTATGATAAAAATCTGGTCTCGAAAACCAGTTACGATAATCTATTCATTCTACACTGAAATGCTCTAATCGTACTGGTCACCAATGTTATTCATGAATATGTTACGATGCAATTAATTTAAAACAGTTCTAATAATATGCATTTTTATAAACTTATTTTACATATAATCAGTTGAGTTGAAAATGCATTTTTTTTAAATAATTTTAATTAGAGTTATTAAAATGAAATTTTCTGAGAACAAATTTTTGTTAGCAGAAAACATAACATTTAGTACTAGATATTATTAAAGCTCATAGGTTTCTTTATATGAATTTGTAGCAAACTATATAAAAGACGAGGTTTAAATTTTTAATTATTTTCTTTAACTGTCAGTTATTAAAACTACCTATAAAAACATGCAAACTGAGGAAATAATTATTAGTTGTTTGAATTTATTAATTTAAATATACAGACAAACTTCCATAACTCGAAATATCATTTTGCAAAGAAAAGGTTCTGCTTATGGAGACTTGGAATTAAGGAATTTGTTTTGTAATTGTATGTAATTTGTCTGTAAACCAGTTGCACTTTATTTAGTTCGAGTTATAGAAAATTCGAGTTATAGAAGTTCAAGTTATAGAAGTTTGACTGTATTTAAATTTTGTTTTATTTTTATAGAATTAATAAATT